>NW_027175495.1:1365304-1706630 GCF_028021215.1 Eschrichtius robustus | reverse complement strand
GATTTAGGTATGACGATTCTAAGTGAAATAAGTCACACAGAAAAAGACACTTATCATAAGATATCACTTATAGAGGGAATGTAAAAACCGCTACACTTGAACTGAATTACAAAACAGAACAGAGTCACACGTTTAGAAAACACACTATGGCTGCTTAACGGGAAAGGTGAGGTGGGGTGATGCATAAAACAAGGGTTTCAAATTCGCTCAGATACTGTTCCATACACCCAATATGTAATAGACAAGACCTACTCCTTGCTCAGTGAACTGGACTCAACACCCCCTATTCACCGCACAAGAATATATCTGACTAGTAAGAATCGCAAAACCTATGTATTGATATCTCTCTGGAAGTGAGCCACGTGGGTGTAAAGCCGCATAAACACAGCCGTGAAAAGCAGCTAAACCCCATTATAAAAATAAATTACTTTTAAACCCCGTATAACAAAGACAGTGAAAGAGAGAGAAATTCTTACAAAATTCGTTCACAGGCTGTGATGCAACCTGGATTGACCATATCTAGACCCACAGCTGGATGAGACATAAGGGTGGACACTCTTGGGGCTTAGAGGTTGGGTGAGGTTGGGTGAGCAAACGCAGACCCTTTAAAGTAATACTGTGTGGTACCCATCCCATAGTTCCCAAATCTCCAGGTTCAAGGGCATCTTCCTACATCGAAAACATGCATGAGAAACCCAGAAGATGGTACACCGTGTGATTTTGAAAGGTTTCTAAAACGCACCCAAATTCTCATCTCCTTGTGCTCGGGTTCGCCTTTCCAGCTACTTTACTAGCAATCTCCCTACTTGGAGAATCAGCACCTCTAAGCTCCTGTTCCCGACAGGTTGCAATTTGTCCTGAGGATGAACGGGAAGAGGGGCAACCAATGAGAGACTAGATCTAGGTGTTGGGACAGGCCCAGGTCACTCTATTTTCCCATCAGGAAGAAGAATTAACCACAGGCTCAGCCTGCCGCCAGGAACCAGAATAGGGCCTGAGGCAATCCCGCGCTTTTGCGGCCAGCTCCCAAAAAAGCGAGTTGAAAAATGGAGCTCAGGGACACTGCAATTCACAAACCCGCAGAGTTATAAATGATAACTCTCATCCACAGATATATTGAGGGAAGGCAACGAAGAGGATTTGAAAGCAAGGCAGAATTGCAGGAAACAGATTTCAGGAGGTAGGTTCGAATCGCCTTTAAAGCACATGAAAAGCGGCAAAATGTCGACAATGATGCCCTTGGCCAAAAAGGGCGTATGCGTTTTTTCCTGAATATATTCAGGAAAAAACGCATACGCCCTTTTTGGCCAACCAAGCAACCTGGAAAGGCAAATCAGCGCTACAAAGAGGTCTCGCTTCCCATCGGTCAAAAGGGCCATGCTGCAAAAAGTGTCAAAACCAGAAATGCAGGACAGACCATGGAGAAATGGCAGCCTTGCTACGCTGATGGGCGGGATGTAAATTGCCAACAGCCACTCTGGAGAAGTGTTCGGTGTGTCCTGAAACATCGAAAAAACACAGCTTAGGGAGCATAGGGCACGTCCACTCATGGGCGTATAAATTGGGAAAACTAAAAATCAGCAAGACACAGGCACCCCAATGTTTAGGGCTGCTATGTTGACAAGAACCTCCACTTCATGACACCTTAAATATCCCAGGAAAGAGAAAAATGGATAAAGAAGTTGTGGTCCTTATGTACAAAGGAATATCACTCAGACATGAAATCAATGTCATAAGGCTAGTAGAAGCAAGATGAGTGGATTTAGGTATGACGATTCTAAGTGAAATAAGTCACACAGAAAAAGACACTTATCATAAGCTATCACTTATAGAGGGAATGTAAAAACCGCTACACTTGAACTGAATTACAAAACAGAACAGAGTCACACGTTTAGAAAACACACTATGGCTGCTTAACGGGAAAGGTGAGGTGGGGTGATGCATAAAACAAGGGTTTCAAATTCGCTCAGATACTGTTCCATACACCCAATATGTAATAGACAAGACCTACTCCTTGCTCAGTGAACTGGACTCAACACCCCCTATTCACCGCACAAGAATATATCTGACTAGTAAGAATCGTAAAACCTATGTATTGATATCTCTCTGGAAGTGAGCCAAGTGGGTGTAAAGCCGCATAAACACAGCCGTGAAAAGCAGCTAAACCCCATTATAAAAATAAATTACTTTTAAAAACCCGTAAAACAAAGACAGTGAAAGAGAGAGAAATTCTTACACAATTCGTTCAGGGGCTGTGATGCAACCTGGATTGACCATATCTAGACCCACACCTGGATGAGACATAAGGGTGGACACTCTTTGGGCTTAGAGGTTGGGTGAGGTTGGGTGAGCAAACTCAGACCCTTTAAAGTAATACTGCGTGGTACCCATCCCATGGGTCCCAAATCTCCAGGTTCAAGGGCTTCTTCCTACATCGAAAACATGCATGAGAAACCCAGAAGATGGTACACCGTGTGATTTTGAAAGGTTTCTAAAACGCACCCCATTTCTCATCTCCTTGTGCTAGGGTTCGACTTTCCAGCTACTTTACTAGCAATCTCCCTACTTGGAGAATCAGCACCTTTAAGCTCCTGTTCCCTACAGGTTGCAATTTGTCCTGAAGATGAACGGGAAGAGGGGCAACCAATGAGAGACTAGATCTAGGTGTTGGGACAGGCACAGGTCACTCTATTTTCCCATCAGGAAGAAGAATTAACCACAGGCTCAGCCTGCCTCCAGGAACCAGAATAGGGCCTGAGGCAATCCCGCGCTTTTGCGGCCAGCTCCCAAAAAAGCGAGTTGAAAAATGGAGCTCAGGGACACTGCAATTCACAAACCCGCAGAGTTATAAATGATAACTCTCATCCACAGATATATTGAGGGAAGGCAACGAAGAGGATTTGAAAGCAAGGCAGAATTGCAGGAAACAGATTTCAGGAGGTAGATTCGAATCGCCTTTAAAGCACATGAAAAGCGGCAAAACGTCGACAATGATGCCCTTGGCCAAAAAGGGCGTATGCGTTTTTCCCTGAATATATTCAGGAAAAAACGCATACGCCCTTTTTGGCCAACCAAGCAACCTGGAAAGGCAAATCAGCGCTACAAAGAGGTCTCGCTTCCCATCGGTCAAAAGGGCCATGCTGCAAAAAGTGTCAAAACCAGAAATGCAGGACAGGCCATGGAGAAATGGCAGCCTTGCTACGCTGATGGGCGGGATGTAAATTGCCAACAGCCACTCTGGAGAAGTGTACGGTGTGTCCTGAAACATCGAAAAAACACAGCTTAGGGAGCATAGGGCACGTCCACTCATGGGCGTATAAATTGGGAAAACTAAAAATCAGCAAGACACAGGCACCCCAAAGTTTAGGGCTGCTCTGTTGACAAGAACCACCACTTCATGACACCTTAAATATCCCAGGAAAGAGAAAAATGGATAAAGAAGTTGTGGTCCTTAGGTACAATGGAATATCACTCAGACATGAAATCAATGTCATAAGGCTAGTAGAAGCAAGATGAGCGGATTTAGGTACGACGATTCTAAGTGAAATAAGTCACACAGGAAAAGACACTTATCATAAGCTATCACTTATAGAGGGAATGTAAAAACCGCTACACTTGAACTGAATTACAAAACAGAACAGAGTCACACGTTTAGAAAACACACTATGGCTGCTTAACGGGAAAGGTGAGGTGGGGTGATGCATAAAACAAGGGTTTCAAATTCGCTCAGATACCGTTCCATACACCCAATATGTAATAGACAAGACCTACTCCTTGCTCAGTGAACTGGACTCAACACCCCCTATTCACTGCACAAGAATATATGTGACTAGTAAGAATCTTAAAACCTATGTATTGATATCTGTCTGGAAGTGAGTCAAGTGGGTGTAAAGCCGCATAAACACAGCCGTGAAAAGCAGCTAAACCCCATTATAAAAATAAATTACTTTTAAAAACCCGTAAAACAAAGACAGTGAAAGAGAGAGAAATTCTTACACAATTCGTTCAGGGGCTGTGATGCAACCTGGATTGACCATATCTAGACCCACACCTGGATGAGACATAAGGGTGGACACTCTTGGGGCTGAGAGGTTGGGTGAGGTTGGGTGAGCAAACTCAGACCCTTTAAAGTAATACTGCGTGGTACCCATCCCATGGGTCCCAAATCTCCAGGTTCAAGGGCATCTTCCTACATCGAAAACATGCATGAGAAACCCAGAAGATGGTACACCGTGTGATTTTGAAAGGTTTCTAAAACGCACCCCATTTCTCATCTCCTTGTGCTAGGGTTCGCCTTTCCAGCTACTTTACTAGCAATCTCCCTACTTGGAGAATCAGCACCTTTAAGCTCCTGTTCCCTACAGGTTGCAATTTGTCCTGAGGATGAACGGGAAGAGGGGCAACCAATGAGAGACTAGATCTAGGTGTTGGTAGAGGCACAGGTCACTCTATTTTCCCATCAGGAAGAAGAATTAACCACAGGCTCAGCCTGCCGCCAGGAACCAGAATAGGGCCTGAGGCAATACAGCACTTTTGTGACCAGCTCCCAAAAAAGCGAGTTGAAAAATGGAGCTCAGGGACACTGCAATTCACAAACCCGCAGAGTTATAAATGATAACTCTCATCCACAGATATATTGAGGGAAGGCAACGAAGAGGATTTGAAAGCAAGGCAGAATTGCAGGAAGCAGACTTCAGGAGGTAGATTCGAATCGCCTTTAAAGCACATGAAAAGCGGCAAAACGTCGACAATGATGCCCTTGGCCAAAAAGGGCGTATGCGTTTTTTCCTGAATATATTCAGGAAAAAACGCATACGCCCTTTTTGGCCAACCAAGCAACCTGGAAAGGCAAATCAGCGCTACAAAGAAGTCTCGCTTCCCATCGGTCAAAAGGGCCATGCTGCAAAAAGTGTCAAAACCAGAAATGCAGTACAGGCCATGGAGAAATGGCAGCCTTGCTACGCTGATGGGCGGGATGTAAATTGCCAAAAGCCACTCTGGAGAAGTGTACGGTGTGTCCTGAAACATCGAAAAAACACAGCTTAGGGAGCATAGGGCACGTCCACTCATGGGCGTATAAATTGGGAAAACTAAAAATCAGCAAGACACAGGCACCCCAATGTTTAGGGCTGCTATGTTGACAAGAACCTCCACTTCATGACACCTTAAATATCCCAGGAAAGAGAAAAATGGATAAAGAAGTTGTGGTCCTTATGTACAAAGGAATATCACTCAGACATGAAATCAATGTCATAAGGCTAGTAGAAGCAAGATGAGTGGATTTAGGTATGACGATTCTAAGTGAAATAAGTCACACAGAAAAAGACACTTATCATAAGATATCACTTATAGAGGGAATGTAAAAACCGCTACACTTGAACTGAATTACAAAACAGAACAGAGTCACACGTTTAGAAAACACACTATGGCTGCTTAACGGGAAAGGTGAGGTGGGGTGATGCATAAAACAAGGGTTTCAAATTCGCTCAGATACTGTTCCATACACCCAATATGTAATAGAAAAGACCTACTCCTTGCTCAGTGAACTGGACTCAACACCCCCTATTCACCGCACAAGAATATATCTGACTAGTAAGAATCGCAAAACCTATGTATTGATATCTCTCTGGAAGTGAGCCACGTGGGTGTAAAGCCGCATAAACACAGCCGTGAAAAGCAGCTAAACCCCATTATAAAAATAAATTACTTTTAAAAACCCGTAAAACAAAGACAGTGAAAGAGAGAGAAATTCTTACAAAATTCGTTCACAGGCTGTGATGCAACCTGGATTGACCATATCTAGACCCACAGCTGGATGAGACATAAGGGTGGACACTCTTGGGGCTTAGAGGTTGGGTGAGGTTGGGTGAGCAAACGCAGACCCTTTAAAGTAATACTGTGTGGTACCCATCCCATAGTTCCCAAATCTCCAGGTTCAAGGGCATCTTCCTACATCGAAAACATGCATGAGAAACCCAGAAGATGGTACACCGTGTGATTTTGAAAGGTTTCTAAAACGCACCCAATTTCTCATCTCCTTGTGCTCGGGTTCGCCTTTCCAGCTACTTTACTAGCAATCTCCCTACTTGGAGAATCAGCACCTCTAAGCTCCTGTTCCCGACAGGTTGCAATTTGTCCTGAGGATGAACGGGAAGAGGGGCAACCAATGAGAGACTAGATCTAGGTGTTGGGACAGGCCCAGGTCACTCTATTTTCCCATCAGGAAGAAGAATTAACCACAGGCTCAGCCTGCCGCCAGGAACCAGAATAGGGCCTGAGGCAATCCCGCGCTTTTGCGGCCAGCTCCCAAAAAAGCGAGTTGAAAAATGGAGCTCAGGGACACTGCAATTCACAAACCCGCAGAGTTATAAATGATAACTCTCATCCACAGATATATTGAGGGAAGGCAACGAAGAGGATTTGAAAGCAAGGCAGAATTGCAGGAAACAGATTTCAGGAGGTAGGTTCGAATCGCCTTTAAAGCACATGAAAAGCGGCAAAATGTCGACAATGATGCCCTTGGCCAAAAAGGGCGTATGCGTTTTTTCCTGAATATATTCAGGAAAAAACGCATACGCCCTTTTTGGCCAACCAAGCAACCTGGAAAGGCAAATCAGCGCTACAAAGAGGTCTCGCTTCCCATCGGTCAAAAGGGCCATGCTGCAAAAAGTGTCAAAACCAGAAATGCAGGACAGACCATGGAGAAATGGCAGCCTTGCTACGCTGATGGGCGGGATGTAAATTGCCAACAGCCACTCTGGAGAAGTGTTCGGTGTGTCCTGAAACATCGAAAAAACACAGCTTAGGGAGCATAGGGCACGTCCACTCATGGGCGTATAAATTGGGAAAACTAAAAATCAGCAAGACACAGGCACCCCAATGTTTAGGGCTGCTATGTTGACAAGAACCTCCACTTCATGACACCTTAAATATCCCAGGAAAGAGAAAAATGGATAAAGAAGTTGTGGTCCTTATGTACAAAGGAATATCACTCAGACATGAAATCAATGTCATAAGGCTAGTAGAAGCAAGATGAGTGGATTTAGGTATGACGATTCTAAGTGAAATAAGTCACACAGAAAAAGACACTTATCATAAGCTATCACTTATAGAGGGAATGTAAAAACCGCTACACTTGAACTGAATTACAAAACAGAACAGAGTCACACGTTTAGAAAACACACTATGGCTGCTTAACGGGAAAGGTGAGGTGGGGTGATGCATAAAACAAGGGTTTCAAATTCGCTCAGATACTGTTCCATACACCCAATATGTAATAGACAAGACCTACTCCTTGCTCAGTGAACTGGACTCAACACCCCCTATTCACCGCACAAGAATATATCTGACTAGTAAGAATCGTAAAACCTATGTATTGATATCTCTCTGGAAGTGAGCCAAGTGGGTGTAAAGCCGCATAAACACAGCCGTGAAAAGCAGCTAAACCCCATTATAAAAATAAATTACTTTTAAAAACCCGTAAAACAAAGACAGTGAAAGAGAGAGAAATTCTTACACAATTCGTTCAGGGGCTGTGATGCAACCTGGATTGACCATATCTAGACCCACACCTGGATGAGACATAAGGGTGGACACTCTTTGGGCTTAGAGGTTGGGTGAGGTTGGGTGAGCAAACTCAGACCCTTTAAAGTAATACTGCGTGGTACCCATCCCATGGGTCCCAAATCTCCAGGTTCAAGGGCTTCTTCCTACATCGAAAACATGCATGAGAAACCCAGAAGATGGTACACCGTGTGATTTTGAAAGGTTTCTAAAACGCACCCCATTTCTCATCTCCTTGTGCTAGGGTTCGACTTTCCAGCTACTTTACTAGCAATCTCCCTACTTGGAGAATCAGCACCTTTAAGCTCCTGTTCCCTACAGGTTGCAATTTGTCCTGAAGATGAACGGGAAGAGGGGCAACCAATGAGAGACTAGATCTAGGTGTTGGGACAGGCACAGGTCACTCTATTTTCCCATCAGGAAGAAGAATTAACCACAGGCTCAGCCTGCCTCCAGGAACCAGAATAGGGCCTGAGGCAATCCCGCGCTTTTGCGGCCAGCTCCCAAAAAAGCGAGTTGAAAAATGGAGCTCAGGGACACTGCAATTCACAAACCCGCAGAGTTATAAATGATAACTCTCATCCACAGATATATTGAGGGAAGGCAACGAAGAGGATTTGAAAGCAAGGCAGAATTGCAGGAAACAGATTTCAGGAGGTAGATTCGAATCGCCTTTAAAGCACATGAAAAGCGGCAAAACGTCGACAATGATGCCCTTGGCCAAAAAGGGCGTATGCGTTTTTCCCTGAATATATTCAGGAAAAAACGCATACGCCCTTTTTGGCCAACCAAGCAACCTGGAAAGGCAAATCAGCGCTACAAAGAGGTCTCGCTTCCCATCGGTCAAAAGGGCCATGCTGCAAAAAGTGTCAAAACCAGAAATGCAGGACAGGCCATGGAGAAATGGCAGCCTTGCTACGCTGATGGGCGGGATGTAAATTGCCAACAGCCACTCTGGAGAAGTGTACGGTGTGTCCTGAAACATCGAAAAAACACAGCTTAGGGAGCATAGGGCACGTCCACTCATGGGCGTATAAATTGGGAAAACTAAAAATCAGCAAGACACAGGCACCCCAAAGTTTAGGGCTGCTCTGTTGACAAGAACCACCACTTCATGACACCTTAAATATCCCAGGAAAGAGAAAAATGGATAAAGAAGTTGTGGTCCTTAGGTACAATGGAATATCACTCAGACATGAAATCAATGTCATAAGGCTAGTAGAAGCAAGATGAGCGGATTTAGGTACGACGATTCTAAGTGAAATAAGTCACACAGGAAAAGACACTTATCATAAGCTATCACTTATAGAGGGAATGTAAAAACCGCTACACTTGAACTGAATTACAAAACAGAACAGAGTCACACGTTTAGAAAACACACTATGGCTGCTTAACGGGAAAGGTGAGGTGGGGTGATGCATAAAACAAGGGTTTCAAATTCGCTCAGATACCGTTCCATACACCCAATATGTAATAGACAAGACCTACTCCTTGCTCAGTGAACTGGACTCAACACCCCCTATTCACTGCACAAGAATATATGTGACTAGTAAGAATCTTAAAACCTATGTATTGATATCTGTCTGGAAGTGAGTCAAGTGGGTGTAAAGCCGCATAAACACAGCCGTGAAAAGCAGCTAAACCCCATTATAAAAATAAATTACTTTTAAAAACCCGTAAAACAAAGACAGTGAAAGAGAGAGAAATTCTTACACAATTCGTTCAGGGGCTGTGATGCAACCTGGATTGACCATATCTAGACCCACACCTGGATGAGACATAAGGGTGGACACTCTTGGGGCTGAGAGGTTGGGTGAGGTTGGGTGAGCAAACTCAGACCCTTTAAAGTAATACTGCGTGGTACCCATCCCATGGGTCCCAAATCTCCAGGTTCAAGGGCATCTTCCTACATCGAAAACATGCATGAGAAACCCAGAAGATGGTACACCGTGTGATTTTGAAAGGTTTCTAAAACGCACCCCATTTCTCATCTCCTTGTGCTAGGGTTCGCCTTTCCAGCTACTTTACTAGCAATCTCCCTACTTGGAGAATCAGCACCTTTAAGCTCCTGTTCCCTACAGGTTGCAATTTGTCCTGAGGATGAACGGGAAGAGGGGCAACCAATGAGAGACTAGATCTAGGTGTTGGTAGAGGCACAGGTCACTCTATTTTCCCATCAGGAAGAAGAATTAACCACAGGCTCAGCCTGCCGCCAGGAACCAGAATAGGGCCTGAGGCAATACAGCACTTTTGTGACCAGCTCCCAAAAAAGCGAGTTGAAAAATGGAGCTCAGGGACACTGCAATTCACAAACCCGCAGAGTTATAAATGATAACTCTCATCCACAGATATATTGAGGGAAGGCAACGAAGAGGATTTGAAAGCAAGGCAGAATTGCAGGAAGCAGACTTCAGGAGGTAGATTCGAATCGCCTTTAAAGCACATGAAAAGCGGCAAAACGTCGACAATGATGCCCTTGGCCAAAAAGGGCGTATGCGTTTTTTCCTGAATATATTCAGGAAAAAACGCATACGCCCTTTTTGGCCAACCAAGCAACCTGGAAAGGCAAATCAGCGCTACAAAGAAGTCTCGCTTCCCATCGGTCAAAAGGGCCATGCTGCAAAAAGTGTCAAAACCAGAAATGCAGTACAGGCCATGGAGAAATGGCAGCCTTGCTACGCTGATGGGCGGGATGTAAATTGCCAAAAGCCACTCTGGAGAAGTGTACGGTGTGTCCTGAAACATCGAAAAAACACAGCTTAGGGAGCATAGGGCACGTCCACTCATGGGCGTATAAATTGGGAAAACTAAAAATCAGCAAGACACAGGCACCCCAATGTTTAGGGCTGCTATGTTGACAAGAACCTCCACTTCATGACACCTTAAATATCCCAGGAAAGAGAAAAATGGATAAAGAAGTTGTGGTCCTTATGTACAAAGGAATATCACTCAGACATGAAATCAATGTCATAAGGCTAGTAGAAGCAAGATGAGTGGATTTAGGTATGACGATTCTAAGTGAAATAAGTCACACAGAAAAAGACACTTATCATAAGATATCACTTATAGAGGGAATGTAAAAACCGCTACACTTGAACTGAATTACAAAACAGAACAGAGTCACACGTTTAGAAAACACACTATGGCTGCTTAACGGGAAAGGTGAGGTGGGGTGATGCATAAAACAAGGGTTTCAAATTCGCTCAGATACTGTTCCATACACCCAATATGTAATAGAAAAGACCTACTCCTTGCTCAGTGAACTGGACTCAACACCCCCTATTCACCGCACAAGAATATATCTGACTAGTAAGAATCGCAAAACCTATGTATTGATATCTCTCTGGAAGTGAGCCACGTGGGTGTAAAGCCGCATAAACACAGCCGTGAAAAGCAGCTAAACCCCATTATAAAAATAAATTACTTTTAAAAACCCGTAAAACAAAGACAGTGAAAGAGAGAGAAATTCTTACAAAATTCGTTCACAGGCTGTGATGCAACCTGGATTGACCATATCTAGACCCACAGCTGGATGAGACATAAGGGTGGACACTCTTGGGGCTTAGAGGTTGGGTGAGGTTGGGTGAGCAAACGCAGACCCTTTAAAGTAATACTGTGTGGTACCCATCCCATAGTTCCCAAATCTCCAGGTTCAAGGGCATCTTCCTACATCGAAAACATGCATGAGAAACCCAGAAGATGGTACACCGTGTGATTTTGAAAGGTTTCTAAAACGCACCCAATTTCTCATCTCCTTGTGCTCGGGTTCGCCTTTCCAGCTACTTTACTAGCAATCTCCCTACTTGGAGAATCAGCACCTCTAAGCTCCTGTTCCCGACAGGTTGCAATTTGTCCTGAGGATGAACGGGAAGAGGGGCAACCAATGAGAGACTAGATCTAGGTGTTGGGACAGGCCCAGGTCACTCTATTTTCCCATCAGGAAGAAGAATTAACCACAGGCTCAGCCTGCCGCCAGGAACCAGAATAGGGCCTGAGGCAATCCCGCGCTTTTGCGGCCAGCTCCCAAAAAAGCGAGTTGAAAAATGGAGCTCAGGGACACTGCAATTCACAAACCCGCAGAGTTATAAATGATAACTCTCATCCACAGATATATTGAGGGAAGGCAACGAAGAGGATTTGAAAGCAAGGCAGAATTGCAGGAAACAGATTTCAGGAGGTAGATTCGAATCGCCTTTAAAGCACATGAAAAGCGGCAAAACGTCGACAATGATGCCCTTGGCCAAAAAGGGCGTATGCGTTTTTTCCTGAATATATTCAGGAAAAAACGCATACGCCCTTTTTGGCCAACCAAGCAACCTGGAAAGGCAAATCAGCGCTACAAAGAGGTCTCGCTTCCCATCGGTCAAAAGGGCCATGCTGCAAAAAGTGTCAAAACCAGAAATGCAGGACAGGCCATGGAGAAATGGCAGCCTTGCTACGCTGATGGGCGGGATGTAAATTGCCAACAGCCACTCTGGAGAAGTGTTCGGTGTGTCCTGAAACATCGAAAAAACACAGCTTAGGGAGCATAGGGCACGTCCACTCATGGGCGTATAAATTGGGATAACTAAAAATCAGCAAGACACAGGCACCCCAATGTTTAGGGCTGCTATGTTGACAAGAACCTCCACTTCATGACACCTTAAATATCCCAGGAAAGAGAATAATGGATAAAGAAGTTGTGGTCCTTAGGTACAATGGAATATCACTCAGACATGAAATCAATGTCATAAGGCTAGTAGAAGCAAGGTGAGTGGATTAAGGTACGACGATTCTAAGTGAAATAAGTCACACAGAAAAAGACACTTATCATAAGCTATCACTTATAGAGGGAATGTAAAAACCGCTACACGTGAACTGAATTACAAAACAGAACAGAGTCACACGTTTAGAAAACACACTATGGCTGCTTAACGGGAAAGGTGAGGTGGGGTGATGCATAAAACAAGGGTTTCAAATTCGCTCAGATACCGTTCCATACACCCAATATGTAATAGACAAGACCTACTCCTTGCTCAGTGAACTGGACTCAACACCCCCTATTCACCGCACAAGAATATATGTGACTAGTAAGAATCTTAAAACCTATGTATTGATATCTGTCTGGAAGTGAGTCAAGTGGGTGTAAAGCCGCATAAACACAGCCGTGAAAAGCAGCTAAACCCCATTATAAAAATAAATTACTTTTAAAAACCCGTAAAACAAAGACAGTGAAAGAGAGAGAAATTCTTACAAAATTCGTTCAGGGGCTGTGATGCAACCTGGATTGACCATATCTAGACCCACACCTGGATGAGACATAAGGGTGGACACTCTTGGGGCTTAGAGGTTGGGTGAGGTTGGTTGAGCAAACTCAGACCCTTTAAAGTAATACTGCGTGGTACCCATCCCATGGGTCCCAAATCTCCAGGTTCAAGGGCATCTTCCTACATCGAAAACATGCATGAGAAACCCAGAAGATGGTACACCGTGTGATTTTGAAAGGTTTCTAAAACGCACCCCATTTCTCATCTCCTTGTGCTAGGGTTCGCCTTTCCAGCTACTTTACTAGCAATCTCCCTACTTGGAGAATAAGCACCTTTAAGCTCCTGTTCCCTACAGGTTGCAATTTGTCCTGAGGATGAACGGGAAGAGGGGCAACCAATGAGAGACTAGATCTAGGTGTTGGTAGAGGCACAGGTCACTCTATTTTCCCATCAGGAAGAAGAATTAACCACAGGCTCAGCCTGCCGCCAGGAACCAGAATAGGGCCTGAGGCAATACAGCGCTTTTGTGGCCAGCTCCCAAAAAAGCGAGTTGAAAAATGGAGCTCAGGGACACTGCAATTCACAAACCCGCAGAGTTATAAATGATAACTCTCATCCACAGATATATTGAGGGAAGGCAACGAAGAGGATTTGAAAGCAAGGCAGAATTGCAGGAAGCAGATTTCAGGAGGTAGATTCGAATCGCCTTTAAAGCACATGAAAAGCGGCAAAACGTCGACAATGATGCCCTTGGCCAAAAAGGGCGTATGCATTTTTTCCTGAATATATTCAGGAAAAAACGCATACGCCCTTTTTGGCCAACCAAGCAACCTGGAAAGGCAAATCAGCGCTACAAAGAAGTCTCGCTTCCCATCGGTCAAAAGGGCCATGCTGCAAAAAGTGTCAAAACCAGAAATGCAGTACAGGCCATGGAGAAATGGTAGCCTTGCTACGCTGATGGGCGGGATGTAAATTGCTAAAAGCCACTCTGGAGAAGTGTACGGTGTGTCCTGAAACATCGAAAAAACACAGCTTAGGGAGCATAGGGCACGTCCACTCATGGGCGTATAAATTGGGAAAACTAAAAATCAGCAAGACACAGGCACCCCAATGTTTAGGGCTGCTATGTTGACAAGAACCTCCACTTCATGACACCTTAAATATCCCAGGAAAGAGAAAAATGGATAAAGAAGTTGTGGTCCTTATGTACAAAGGAATATCACTCAGACAGGAAATCAATGTCATAAGGCTAGTATAAGCAAGATGAGTGGATTTAGGTATGACGATTCTAAGTGAAATAAGTCACACAGAAAAAGACACTTATCATAAGCTATCACTTATAGAGGGAATGTAAAAACCGCTACACTTGAACTGAATTACAAAACAGAACAGAGTCACACGTTTAGAAAACACACTATGGCTGCTTAACGGGAAAGGTGAGGTGGGGTGATGCATAAAACAAGGGTTTCAAATTCGCTCAGATACTGTTCCATACACCCAATATGTAATAGACAAGACCTACTCCTTGTTCAGTGAACTGGACTCAACACCCCCTATTCACCGCACAAGAATATATCTGACTAGTAAGAATCGTAAAACCTATGTATTGATATCTCTCTGGAAGTGAGCCAAGTGGGTGTAAAGCCGCATAAACACAGCCGTGAAAAGCAGCTAAACCCCATTATAAAAATAAATTACTTTTAAAAACCCGTAAAACAAAGACAGTGAAAGAGAGAGAATTCTTACACAATTCGTTCAGGGGCTGTGATGCAACCTGGATTGACCATATCTAGACCCACACCTGGATGAGACATAAGGGTGGACACTCTTGGGGCTTAGAGGTTGGGTGAGGTTGGGTGAGCAAACTCAGACCATTTAAAGTAATACTGCGTGGTACCCATCCCATGGGTCCCAAATCTCCAGGTTCAAGGGCATCTTCCTACATCGAAAACATGCATGAGAAACCCAGAAGATGGTACACCGTGTGATTTTGAAAGGTTTCTAAAACGCACCCCATTTCTCATCTCCTTGTGTAGGGTTCGCCTTTCCAGCTACTTTACTAGCAATCTCCCTACTTGGAGAATCAGCACCTTTAAGCTCCTGTTCCCTACAGGTTGCAATTTGTCCTGAGGATGAACGGGAAGAGGGGCAACCAATGAGAGACTAGATCTAGGTTTTGGTAGAGGCACAGGTCACTCTATTTTCCCATCAGGAAGAAGAATTAACCACAGGCTCAGCCTGCCGCCAGGAACCAGAATAGGGCCTGAGGCAATACAGCGCTTTTGTGGCCAGCTCCCAAAAAAGCGAGTTGAAAAATGGAGCTCAGGGACACTGCAATTCACAAACCCGCAGAATTATAAATGATAACTCTCATCCACAGATATATTGAGGGAAGGCAACGAAGAGGATTTGAAAGCAAGGCAGAATTGCAGGAAGCAGATTTCAGGAGGTAGATTCGAATCGCATTTAAAGCACATGAAAAGCGGCAAAACGTCGACAATGATGCCCTTGGCAAAAAAGGGCGTATGCGTTTTTTCCTGAATATATTCAGGAAAAAACGCATACGCCCTTTTTGGCCAACCAAGCAACCTGGAAAGGCAAATCAGCGCTACAAAGAAGTCTCGCTTCCCATCGGTCAAAAGGGCCATGCTGCAAAAAGTGTCAAAACCAGAAATGCAGTACAGGCCATGGAGAAATGGCAGCCTTGCTACGCTGATGGGCGGGATGTAAATTGTCAAAAGCCACTCTGGAGAACTGTACGGTGTGTCCTGAAACATCGAAAAAACACAGCTTAGGGAGCATAGGGCACGTCCACTCATGGGCGTATAAATTGGGAAAACTAAAAATCAGCAAGACACAGGCACCCCAATGTTTAGGGCTGCTATGTTGACAAGAACCTCCACTTCATGACACCTTAAATATCCCAGGAAAGAGAAAAATGGATAAAGAAGTTGTGGTCCTTATGTACAAAGGAATATCACTCAGACATGAAATCAATGTCATAAGGCTAGTAGAAGCAAGATGAGTGGATTTAGGTATGACGATTCTAAGTGAAATAAGTCACACAGAAAAAGACACTTATCATAAGATATCACTTATAGAGGGAATGTAAAAACCGCTACACTTGAACTGAATTACAAAACAGAACAGAGTCACACGTTTAGAAAACACACTATGGCTGCTTAACGGGAAAGGTGAGGTGGGGTGATGCATAAAACAAGGGTTTCAAATTCGCTCAGATACTGTTCCATACACCCAATATGTAATAGACAAGACCTACTCCTTGCTCAGTGAACTGGACTCAACACCCCCTATTCACCGCACAAGAATATATCTGACTAGTAAGAATCGCAAAACCTATGTATTGATATCTCTCTGGAAGTGAGCCACGTGGGTGTAAAGCCGCATAAACACAGCCGTGAAAAGCAGCTAAACCCCATTATAAAAATAAATTACTTTTAAAAACCCGTAAAACAAAGACAGTGAAAGAGAGAGAAATTCTTACAAAATTCGTTCAGGGGCTGTGATGCAACCTGGATTGACCATATCTAGACCCACACCTGGATGAGACATAAGGGTGGACACTCTTTGGGCTTAGAGGTTGGGTGAGGTTGGGTGAGCAAACTCAGACCCTTTAAAGTAATACTGCGTGGTACCCTTCCCATGGGTCCCAAATCTCCAGGTTCAAGGGCTTCTTCCTACATCGAAAACATGCATGAGAAACCCAGAAGATGGTACACCGTGTGATTTTGAAAGGTTTCTAAAACGCACCCCATTTCTCATCTCCTTGTGCTAGGGTTCGACTTTCCAGCTACTTTACTAGCAATCTCCCTACTTGGAGAATCAGCACCTTTAAGCTCCTGTTCCCTACAGGTTGCAATTTGTCCTGAAGATGAACGGGAAGAGGGGCAACCAATGAGAGACTAGATCTAGGTGTTGGGACAGGCACAGGTCACTCTATTTTCCCATCAGGAAGAAGAATTAACCACAGGCTCAGCCTGCCGCCAGGAACCAGAATAGGGCCTGAGGCAATCCCGCGCTTTTGCGGCCAGCTCCCAAAAAAGCGAGTTGAAAAATGGAGCTCAGGGACACTGCAATTCACAAACCCGCAGAGTTATAAATGATAACTCTCATCCACAGATATATTGAGGGAAGGCAACGAAGAGGATTTGAAAGCAAGGCAGAATTGCAGGAAACAGATTTCAGGAGGTAGATTCGAATCGCCTTTAAAGCACATGAAAAGCGGCAAAACGTCGACAATGATGCCCTTGGCCAAAAAGGGCGTATGCGTTTTTTCCTGAATATATTCAGGAAAAAACGCATACGCCCTTTTTGGCCAACCAAGCAACCTGGAAAGGCAAATCAGCGCTACAAAGAGGTCTCGCTTCCCATCGGTCAAAAGGGCCATGCTGCAAAATGTGTCAAAACCAGAAATGCAGGACAGGCCATGGAGAAATGGCAGCCTTGCTACGCTGATGGGCTGGATGTAAATTGCCAACAGCCACTCTGGAGAAGTGTACGGTGTGTCCTGAAACATCGAAAAAACACAGCTTAGGGAGCATAGGGCACGTCCACTCATGGGCGTATAAATTGGGAAAACTAAAAATCAGCAAGACACAGGCACCCCAAAGTTTAGGGCTGCTCTGTTGACAAGAACCACCACTTCATGACACCTTAAATATCCCAGGAAAGAGAAAAATGGATAAAGAAGTTGTGGTCCTTAGGTACAATGGAATATCACTCAGACATGAAATCAATGTCATAAGGCTAGTAGAAGCAAGATGAGTGGATTAAGGTACGACGATTCTAAGTGAAATAAGTCACACAGAAAAAGACACTTATCATAAGCTATCAATTATAGAGGGAATGTAAAAACCGCTACACTTGAACTGAATTACAAAACAGAACAGAGTCACACGTTTAGAAAACACACTATGGCTGCTTAACGGGAAAGGTGAGGTGGGGTGATGCATAAAACAAGGGTTTCAAATTCGCTCAGATACCGTTCCATACACCCAATATGTAATAGACAAGACCTACTCCTTGCTCAGTGAACTGGACTCAACACCCCCTATTCACCGCACAAGAATATATGTGACTAGTAAGAATCGCAAAACCTATGTATTGATATCTCTCTGGAAGTGAGCCACGTGGGTGTAAAGCCGCATAAACACAGCCGTGAAAAGCAGCTAAACCCCATTATAAAAATAAATTACTTTTAAAAACCCGTAAAACAAAGACAGTGAAAGAGAGAGAAATTCTTACAAAATTCGTTCAGGGGCTGTGATGCAACCTGGATTGACCATATCTAGACCCACAGCTGGATGAGACATAAGGGTGGACACTCTTGGGGCTTAGAGGTTGGGTGAGCAAACTCAGACCCTTTAAAGTAATACTGCGTGGTACCCTTCCCATGGGTCCCAAATCTCCAGGTTCAAGGGCATCTTCCTACATCGAAAACATGCATGAGAAACCCAGAAGATGGTACACCGTGTGATTTTGAAAGGTTTCTAAAACGCACCCCATTTCTCATCTCCTTGTGCTAGGGTTCGCCTTTCCAGCTACTTTACTAGCAATCTCCCTACTTGGAGAATCAGCACCTCTAAGCTCCTGTTCCCGACAGGTTGCAATTTGTCCTGAGGATGAACGGGAAGAGGGGCAACCAATGAGAGACTAGATCTAGGTGTTGGGACAGGCCCAGGTCACTCTATTTTCCCATCAGGAAGAAGAATTAACCACAGGCTCAGCCTGCCGCCCGGAACAAGAATAGGGCCTGAGGCAATCCCGCGCTTTTGCGGTCAGCTCCCAAAAAAGCGAGTTGAAAAATGGAGCTCAGGGACACTGCAATTCACAAACCCGCAGAGTTATAAATGATAACTCTCATCCACAGATATATTGAGGGAAGGCAACGAAGAGGATTTGAAAGCAAGGCAGAATTGCAGGAAACAGATTGCAGAAGGTAGATTCGAATCGCCTTTAAAGCACATGAAAAGCGGCAAAACGTCGACAATGATGCCCTTGGCCAAAAAGGGCATATGCGTTTTTTCCTGAATATATTCAGGAAAAAACGCATACGCCCTTTTTGGCCAACCAAGCAACCTGGAAAGGCAAATCAGCGCTACAAAGAGGTCTCGCTTCCCATCGGTCAAAAGGGCCATGCTGCAAAAAGTGTCAAAACCAGAAATGCAGGACAGGCCATGGAGAAATGGCAGCCTTGGTACGCTGATGAGCGGGATGTAAATTGCCAACAGCCACTCTGGAGAAGTGTTCGGTGTGTCCTGAAACATCGAAAAAACACAGCTTAGGGAGCATAGGGCACGTCCACTCATGGGCGTATAAATTGGGAAAACTAAAAATCAGCAAGACACAGGCACCCCAATGTTTAGGGCTGCTATGTTGACAAGAACCTCCACTTCATGACACCTTAAATATCCCAGGAAAGAGAAAAATGGATAAAGAAGTTGTGGTCCTTAGGTACAAAGGAATATCACTCAGACATGAAATAAATGTCATAAGGCTAGTAGAAGCAAGATGAGTGGATTTAGGTACGACGATTCTAAGTGAAATAAGTCACACAGAAAAAGACACTTATCATAAGCTATCACTTATAGAGGGAATGTAAAAACCGCTACACTTGAACTGAATTACAAAACAGAACAGAGTCACACGTTTAGAAAACACACTATGGCTGCTTAACGGGAAAGGTGAGGTGGGGTGATGCATAAAACAAGGGTTTCAAATTCGCTCAGATACCGTTCCATACACCCAATATGTAATAGACAAGACCTACTCCTTGCTCAGTGAACTGGACTCAACACCCCCTATTCACCGCACAAGAATATATCTGACTAGTAAGAATCGTAAAACCTATGTATTGATATCTCTCTGGAAGTGAGCCAAGTGGGTGTAAAGCCGCATAAACACAGCCGTGAAAAGCAGCTAAACCCCATTATAAAAATAAATTACTTTAAAAACCCGTAAAACAAAGACAGTGAAAGAGAGAGAAATTCTTACAAAATTCGTTCAGGGGCTGTGATGCAACCTGGATTGACCATATCTAGACCCACACCTGGATGAGACATAAGGGTGGACACTCTTGGGGCTTAGAGGTTGGGTGAGGTTGGGTGAGCAAACTCAGACCCTTTAAAGTAATACTGCGTGGTACCCATCCCATGGTTCCCAAATCTCCAGGTTCAAGGGCTTCTTCCTACATCGAAAACATGCATGAGAAACCCAGAAGATGGTACACCGTGTGATTTTGAAAGGTTTCTAAAACGCACCCCATTTCTCATCTCCTTGTGCTAGGGTTCGCCTTTCCAGCTACTTTACTAGCAATCTCCCTACTTGGAGAATCAGCACCTTTAAGCTCCTGTTCACTACAGGTTGCAATTTGTCCTGAAGATGAACGGGAAGAGGGGCAACCAATGAGAGACTAGATCTAGGTGTTGGGACAGGCACAGGTCACTCTATTTTCCCATCAGGAAGAAGAATTAACCACAGGCTCAGCCTGCCGCCCAGAACCGGAATAGGGCCTGAGGCAATCCCGTGCTTTTGCGGCCAGCTCCCAAAAAAGACAGTTGAAAAATGGAGCTCAGGGACACTGCAATTCACAAACCCGCAGAGTTATAAATGATAACTCTCATCCACAGATATATTGACGGAAGGCAACGAAGAGGATTTGAAAGCAAGGCAGAATTGCAGGAAAGAGATTTCAGGAGGTAGATTCGAATCGCCTTTAAAGCACATGAAAAGCGGCAAAACGTCGACAATGATGCCCTTGGCCAAAAAGGGCGTATGCGTTTTTTCCTGAATATATTCAGGAAAAAACGCATACGCCCTTTTTGGCCAACCAAGCAACCTGGAAAGGCAAATCAGCGCTACAAAGAAGTCTCGCTTCCCATCGGTCAAAAGGGCCATGCTGCAAAAAGTGTCAAAACCAGAAATGCAGTACAGGCCATGGAGAAATGGCAGCCTTGGTACGCTGATGGGCGGGATGTAAATTGCCAAAAGCCACTCTGGAGAACTGTACGGTGTGTCCTGAAACATCGAAAAAACACAGCTTAGGGAGCATAGGGCACGTCCACTCATGGGCGTATAAATTGGGAAAACTAAAAATCAGCAAGACACAGGCACCCCAATGTTTAGGGCTGCTATGTTGACAAGAACCTCCACTTCATGACACCTTAAATATCCCAGGAAAGAGAAAAATGGATAAAGAAGTTGTGGTCCTTATGTACAAAGGAATATCACTCAGACATGAAATCAATGTCATAAGGCTAGTAGAAGCAAGATGAGTGGATTTAGGTATGACGATTCTAAGTGAAATAAGTCACACAGAAAAAGACACTTATCATAAGCTATCACTTATAGAGGGAATGTAAAAACCGCTACACTTGAACTGAATTACAAAACAGAACAGAGTCACACGTTTAGAAAACACACTATGGCTGCTTAACGGGAAAGGTGAGGTGGGGTGATGCATAAAACAAGGGTTTCAAATTCGCTCAGATACTGTTCCATACAGCCAATATGTAATAGACAAGACCTACTCCTTGCTCAGTGAACTGGACTCAACACCCCCTATTCACCGCACAAGAATATATCTGACTAGTAAGAATCGTAAAACCTATGTATTGATATCTCTCTGGAAGTGAGCCAAGTGGGTGTAAAGCCGCATAAACACAGCCGTGAAAAGCAGCTAAACCCCATTATAAAAATAAATTACTTTTAAAAACCCGTAAAACAAAGACAGTGAAAGAGAGAGAAATTCTTACAAAATTCGTTCAGAGGGTGTGATGCAACCTGGATTGACCATATCTAGACCCACACCTGGATGAGACATAAGGGTGGACACTCTTGGGGCTTAGAGGTTGGGTGAGGTTGGGTGAGCAAACGCAGACCCTTTAAAGTAATACTGTGTGGTACCCATCCCATAGTTCCCAAATCTCCAGGTTCAAGGGCATCTTCCTACATCGAAAACATGCATGAGAAACCCAGAAGATGGTACACCATGTGATTTTGAAAGGTTTCTAAAACGCACCCAATTTCTCATCTCCTTGTGCTCGGGTTCGCCTTTCCAGCTACTTTACTAGCAATCTCCCTACTTGGAGAATCAGCACCTTTAAGCTCCTGTTCCCGACAGGTTGCAATTTGTCCTGAGGATGAACGGGAAGAAGGGCAACCAATGAGAGACTAGATCTAGGTGTTGGGACAGGCCCAGGTCACTCTATTTTCCCATCAGGAAGAAGAATTAACCACAGGCTCAGCCTGCCGCCAGGAACCAGAATAGGGCCTGAGGCAATCCCGCGCTTTTGCGGCCAGCTCCCAAAAAAGCGAGTTGAAAAATGGAGCTCAGGGACACTGCAATTCACAAACCCGCAGAGTTATAAATGATAACTCTCATCCACAGATATATTGAGGGAAGGCAACGAAGAGGATTTGAAAGCAAGGCAGAATTGCAGGAAACAGATTTCAGGAGCTAGATTCGAATCGCCTTTAAAGCACATGAAAAGCGGCAAAACGTCGACAATGATGCCCTTGGCCAAAAAGGGCGTATGCGATTTTTCCTGAATATATTCAGGAAAAAACGCATACGCCCTTTTTGGCCAACCAAGCAACCTGGAAAGGCAAATCAGCGCTACAAAGAGGTCTCGCTTCCCATCGGTCAAAAGGGCCATGCTGCAAAAAGTGTCAAAACCAGAAATGCAGGACAGGCCATGGAGAAATGGCAGCCTTGCTACGCTGATGGGCGGGATGTAAATTGCCAACAGCCACTCTGGAGAAGTGTACGGTGTGTCCTGAAACATCGAAAAAACACAGCTTAGGGAGCATAGGGCACGTCCACTCATGGGCGTATAAATTGGCAAAACTAAAAATCAGCAAGACACAGGCACCCCAATGTTTAGGGCTGCTATGTTGACAAGAACCTCCACTTCATGACACCTTAAATATCCCAGGAAAGAGGAAAATGGATAAAGAAGTTGTGGTCCTTATGTACAAAGGAATATCACTCAGACATGAAATCAATGTCATAAGGCTAGTAGAAGCAAGATGAGTGGATTTAGGTATGACGATTCTAAGTGAAATAAGTCACACAGAAAAAGACACTTATCATAAGCTATCACTTATAGAGGGAATGTAAAAACCGCTACACTTGAACTGAATTACAAAACAGAACAGAGTCACACGTTTAGAAAACACACTATGGCTGCTTAACGGGAAAGGTGAGGTGGGGTGATGCATAAAACAAGGGTTTCAAATTCGTTCAGATACTGTTCCATACACCCAATATGTAATAGACAAGACCTACTCCTTGCTCAGTGAACTGGACTCAACACCCCCTATTCACCGCACAAGAATATATCTGACTAGTAAGAATCGTAAAACCTATGTATTGATATCTCTCTGGAAGTGAGCCAAGTGGGTGTAAAGCCGCATAAACACAGCCGTGAAAAGCAGCTAAACCCCATTATAAAAATAAATTACTTTTAAAACCCCGTAAAACAAAGACAGTGAAAGAGAGAGAAATTCTTACAAAATTCGTTCAGAGGCTGTGATGCAACCTGGATTGACCATATCTAGACCCACAGCTGGATGAGACATAAGGGTGGACACTCTTGGGGCTTAGAGGTTGGGTGAGGTTGGGTGAGCAAACGCAGACCCTTTATAGTAATACTGTGTGGTACCCATCCCATAGTTCCCAAATCTCCATGTTCAAGGGCATCTTCCTACATCGAAAACATGCATGAGAAACCCAGAAGATGGTACACCGTGTGATTTTGAAAGGTTTCTAAAACGCACCCACTTTCTCATCTCCTTGTGCTCGGGTTCGCCTTTCCAGCTACTTTACTAGCAATCTCCCTACTTGGAGAATCAGCACCTCTAAGCTCCTGTTCCCGACAGGTTGCAATTTGTCCTGAGGATGAACGGGAAGAGGGGCAACCAATGAGAGACTAGATCTAGGTGTTGGGACAGGCCCAGGTCACTCTATTTTCCCATCAGGAAGAAGAATTAACCACAGGCTCAGCCTGCCGCCAGGAACCAGAATAGGGCCTGAGGCAATCCCGCGCTTTTGCGGCCAGCTCCCAAAAAAGCGAGTTGAAAAATGGAGCTCAGGGACACTGCAATTCACAAACCCGCAGAGTTATAAATGATAACTCTCATCCACAGATATATTGAGGGAAGGCAACGAAGAGGATTTGAAAGCAAGGCAGAATTGCAGGAAACAGATTTCAGGAGCTAGATTCGAATCGCCTTTAAAGCACATGAAAAGCGGCAAAACGTCGACAATGATGCCCTTGGCCAAAAAGGGCGTATGCGATTTTTCCTGAATATATTCAGGAAAAAACGCATACGCCCTTTTTGGCCAACCAAGCAACCTGGAAAGGCAAATCAGCGCTACAAAGAGGTCTCGCTTCCCATCGGTCAAAAGGGCCATGCTGCAAAAAGTGTCAAAACCAGAAATGCAGGACAGGCCATGGAGAAATGGCAGCCTTGCTACGCTGATGGGCGGGATGTAAATTGCCAACAGCCACTCTGGAGAAGTGTACGGTGTGTCCTGAAACATCGAAAAAACACAGCTTAGGGAGCATAGGGCACGTCCACTCATGGGCGTATAAATTGGCAAAACTAAAAATCAGCAAGACACAGGCACCCCAATGTTTAGGGCTGCTATGTTGACAAGAACCTCCACTTCATGACACCTTAAATATCCCAGGAAAGAGGAAAATGGATAAAGAAGTTGTGGTCCTTATGTACAAAGGAATATCACTCAGACATGAAATCAATGTCATAAGGCTAGTAGAAGCAAGATGAGTGGATTTAGGTATGACGATTCTAAGTGAAATAAGTCACACAGAAAAAGACACTTATCATAAGCTATCACTTATAGAGGGAATGTAAAAACCGCTACACTTGAACTGAATTACAAAACAGAACAGAGTCACACGTTTAGAAAACACACTATGGCTGCTTAACGGGAAAGGTGAGGTGGGGTGATGCATAAAACAAGGGTTTCAAATTCGTTCAGATACTGTTCCATACACCCAATATGTAATAGACAAGACCTACTACTTGCTCAGTGAACTGGACTCAACACCCCCTATTCACCGCACAAGAATATATCTGACTAGTAAGAATCGTAAAACCTATGTATTGATATCTCTCTGGAAGTGAGCCAAGTGGGTGTAAAGCCGCATAAACACAGCCGTGAAAAGCAGCTAAACCCCATTATAAAAATAAATTACTTTTAAAACCCCGTAAAACAAAGACAGTGAAAGAGAGAGAAATTCTTACAAAATTCGTTCAGAGGCTGTGATGCAACCTGGATTGACCATATCTAGACCCACAGCTGGATGAGACATAAGGGTGGACACTCTTGGGGCTTAGAGGTTGGGTGAGGTTGGGTGAGCAAACGCAGACCCTTTATAGTAATACTGTGTGGTACCCATCCCATAGTTCCCAAATCTCCAGGTTCAAGGGCATCTTCCTACATCGAAAACATGCATGAGAAACCCAGAAGATGGTACACCGTGTGATTTTGAAAGGTTTCTAAAACGCACCCACTTTCTCATCTCCTTGTGCTCGGGTTCGCCTTTCCAGCTACTTTACTAGCAATCTCCCTACTTGGAGAATCAGCACCTCTAAGCTCCTGTTCCCGACAGGTTGCAATTTGTCCTGAGGATGAACGGGAAGAGGGGCAACCAATGAGAGACTAGATCTAGGTGTTGGGACAGGCCCAGGTCACTCTATTTTCCCATCAGGAAGAAGAATTAACCACAGGCTCAGCCTGCCGCCAGGAACCAGAATAGGGCCTGAGGCAATCCCGCGCTTTTACGGCCAGCTCTCAAAAAAGCGAGTTGAAAAATGGAGCTCAGGGACACTGCAATTCACAAACCCGCAGAGTTATAAATGATAACTCTCATCCACAGATATATTGAGGGAAGGCAACGAAGAGGATTTGAAAGCAAGGCAGAATTGCAGGAAACAGATTTCAGGAGGTAGATTCGAATCGCCTTTAAAGCACATGAAAAGCGGCAAAACGTCGACAATGATGCCCTTGGCCAAAAAGGGCGTATGCGTTTTTTCCTGAATATATTCAGGAAAAAACGCATACGCCCTTTTTGGCCAACCAAGCAACCTGGAAAGGCAAATCAGCGCTACAAAGAGGTCTCGCTTCCCATCGGTCAAAAGGGCCATGCTGCAAAAAGTGTCAAAACCAGAAATGCAGGACAGGCCATGGAGAAATGGCAGCCTTGCTACGCTGATGGGCGGGATGTAAATTGCCAACAGCCACTCTGGAGAAGTGTTCGGTGTGTCCTGAAACATCGAAAAAACACAGCTTAGGGAGCATAGGGCATGTCCACTCATGGGCGTATAAATTGGGAAAACTAAAAATCAGCAAGACACAGGCACCCCAATGTTTAGGGCTGCTATGTTGACAAGAACCTCCACTTCATGACACCTTAAATATCCCAGGAAAGAGAAAAATGGATAAAGAAGTTGTGGTCCTTATGTACAAAGGACTATCACTCAGACATGAAATCAATGTCATAAGGCTAGTAGAAGCAAGATGAGTGGATTTAGGTATGACGATTCTAAGTGAAATAAGTCACACAGAAAAAGACACTTATCATAAGCTATCACTTATAGAGGGAATGTAAAAACCGCTACACTTGAACTGAATTACAAAACAGAACAGAGTCACACGTTTAGAAAACACACTATGGCTGCTTAACGGGAAAGGTGAGGTGGGGTGATGCATAAAACAAGGGTTTCAAATTCGCTCAGATACTGTTCCATACACCCAATATGTAATAGACAAGACCTACTCCTTGCTCAGTGAACTGGACTCAAACCCCCTATTCACCGCACAAGAATATATCTGACTAGTAAGAATCGTAAAACCTATGTATTGATATCTCTCTGGAAGTGAGCCAAGTGGGTGTAAAGCCGCATAAACGCAGCCGTGAAAAGCAGCTAAACCCCATTATAAAAATAAATTACTTTTAAAAACCCGTAAAACAAAGACAGTGAAAGAGAGAGAAATTCTTACAAAATTCGTTCAGGGGCTGTGATGCAACCTGGATTGACCATATCTAGACCCACACCTGGATGAGACATAAGGGTGGACACTCTTGGGGCTGAGAGGTTGGGTGAGGTTGGGTGAGCAAACTCAGACCCTTTAAAGTAATACTGCGTGGTACCCATCCCATGGGTCCCAAATCTCCAGGTTCAAGGGCTTCTTCCTACATCGAAAACATGCATGAGAAACCCAGAAGATGGTACACCGTGTGATTTTGAAAGGTTTCTAAAACGCACCCCATTTCTCATCTCCTTGTGCTAGGGTTCGCCTTTCCAGCTACTTTACTAGCAATCTCCCTACTTGGAGAATCAGCACCTTTAAGCTCCTGTTCCCTACAGGTTGCAATTTGTCCTGAAGATGAACGGGAAGAGGGGCAACCAATGAGAGACTAGATCTAGGTGTTGGGACAGGCACAGGTCACTCTATTTTCCCATCAGGAAGAAGAATTAACCACAGGCTCAGCCTGCCTCCAGGAACCAGAATAGGGCCTGAGGCAATCTCGCGCTTTTGTGGCCAGCTCCCAAAAAAGCGAGTTGAAAAATGGAGCTCAGGGACACTGCAATTCACAAACCCGCAGAGTTATAAATGATAACTCTCATCCACAGATATATTGAGGGAAGGCAACGAAGAGGATTTGAAAGCAAGGCAGAATTGCAGGAAACAGATTTCAGGAGGTAGATTCGAATCGCCTTTAAAGCACATGAAAAGTGGCAAAACATCGACAATGATGCCCTTGGCCAAAAAGGGCGTATGCGTTTTTTCCTGAATATATTCAGGAAAAAACGCATACGCCCTTTTTGGCCAACCAAGCAACCTGGAAAGGCAAATCAGCACTACAAAGATGTATCGCTTCCCATCGGTCAAAAGGGCCATGCTGCAAAAAGTGTCAAAACCAGAAATGCAGGACAGGCCATGGAGAAATGGCAGCCTTGCTACGCTGATGGGCGGGATGTAAATTGCCAAAAGCCACTCTGGAGAAGTGTACGGTGTGTCCTGAAACATCGAAAAAACACAGCTTATGGAGCATAGGGCACGTCCACTCATGGGCGTATAAATTGGGAAAACTAAAAATCAGCAAGACACAGGCACCCCAATGTTTAGGGCTGCTATGTTGACAAGAACCTCCACTTCATGACACCTTAAATATCCCAGGAAAGAGAAAAATGGATTAAGAAGTTGTGGTCCTTAGGTACAATGGAATATCACTCAGACATGAAAACAATGTCATAAGGCTAGTAGAAGCAAGATTAGTGGATTAAGTTACGACGATTCTAAGTGAAATAAGTCACACAGAAAAAGACACTTATCATAAGCTATCACTTATAGAGGGAATGTAAAAACCGCTACACTTGAACTGAATTACAAAACAGAACAGAGTCACACGTTTAGAAAACACACTATGGCTGCTTAACGGGAAAGGTGAGGTGGGGTGATGCATAAAACAAGGGTTTCAAATTCGTTCAGATACTGTTCCATACACCCAATATGTAATAGACAAGACCTACTACTTGCTCAGTGAACTGGACTCAACACCCCCTATTCACCGCACAAGAATATATCTGACTAGTAAGAATCGTAAAACCTATGTATTGATATCTCTCTGGAAGTGAGCCAAGTGGGTGTAAAGCCGCATAAACACAGCCGTGAAAAGCAGCTAAACCCCATTATAAAAATAAATTACTTTTAAAACCCCGTAAAACAAAGACAGTGAAAGAGAGAGAAATTCTTACAAAATTCGTTCAGAGGCTGTGATGCAACCTGGATTGACCATATCTAGACCCACAGCTGGATGAGACATAAGGGTGGACACTCTTGGGGCTTAGAGGTTGGGTGAGGTTGGGTGAGCAAACGCAGACCCTTTATAGTAATACTGTGTGGTACCCATCCCATAGTTCCCAAATCTCCAGGTTCAAGGGCATCTTCCTACATCGAAAACATGCATGAGAAACCCAGAAGATGGTACACCGTGTGATTTTGAAAGGTTTCTAAAACGCACCCACTTTCTCATCTCCTTGTGCTCGGGTTCGCCTTTCCAGCTACTTTACTAGCAATCTCCCTACTTGGAGAATCAGCACCTCTAAGCTCCTGTTCCCGACAGGTTGCAATTTGTCCTGAGGATGAACGGGAAGAGGGGCAACCAATGAGAGACTAGATCTAGGTGTTGGGACAGGCCCAGGTCACTCTATTTTCCCATCAGGAAGAAGAATTAACCACAGGCTCAGCCTGCCGCCAGGAACCAGAATAGGGCCTGAGGCAATCCCGCGCTTTTACGGCCAGCTCCCAAAAAAGCGAGTTGAAAAATGGAGCTCAGGGACACTGCAATTCACAAACCCGCAGAGTTATAAATGATAACTCTCATCCACAGATATATTGAGGGAAGGCAACGAAGAGGATTTGAAAGCAAGGCAGAATTGCAGGAAACAGATTTCAGGAGGTAGATTCGAATCGCCTTTAAAGCACATGAAAAGCGGCAAAACGTCGACAATGATGCCCTTGGCCAAAAAGGGCGTATGCGTTTTTTCCTGAATATATTCAGGAAAAAACGCATACGCCCTTTTTGGCCAACCAAGCAACCTGGAAAGGCAAATCAGCGCTACAAAGAGGTCTCGCTTCCCATCGGTCAAAAGGGCCATGCTGCAAAAAGTGTCAAAACCAGAAATGCAGGACAGGCCATGGAGAAATGGCAGCCTTGCTACGCTGATGGGCGGGATGTAAATTGCCAACAGCCACTCTGGAGAAGTGTTCGGTGTGTCCTGAAACATCGAAAAAACACAGCTTAGGGAGCATAGGGCATGTCCACTCATGGGCGTATAAATTGGGAAAACTAAAAATCAGCAAGACACAGGCACCCCAATGTTTAGGGCTGCTATGTTGACAAGAACCTCCACTTCATGACACCTTAAATATCCCAGGAAAGAGAAAAATGGATAAAGAAGTTGTGGTCCTTATGTACAAAGGACTATCACTCAGACATGAAATCAATGTCATAAGGCTAGTAGAAGCAAGATGAGTGGATTTAGGTATGACGATTCTAAGTGAAATAAGTCACACAGAAAAAGACACTTATCATAAGCTATCACTTATAGAGGGAATGTAAAAACCGCTACACTTGAACTGAATTACAAAACAGAACAGAGTCACACGTTTAGAAAACACACTATGGCTGCTTAACGGGAAAGGTGAGGTGGGGTGATGCATAAAACAAGGGTTTCAAATTCGCTCAGATACTGTTCCATACACCCAATATGTAATAGACAAGACCTACTCCTTGCTCAGTGAACTGGACTCAAACCCCCTATTCACCGCACAAGAATATATCTGACTAGTAAGAATCGTAAAACCTATGTATTGATATCTCTCTGGAAGTGAGCCAAGTGGGTGTAAAGCCGCATAAACGCAGCCGTGAAAAGCAGCTAAACCCCATTATAAAAATAAATTACTTTTAAAAACCCGTAAAACAAAGACAGTGAAAGAGAGAGAAATTCTTACAAAATTCGTTCAGGGGCTGTGATGCAACCTGGATTGACCATATCTAGACCCACACCTGGATGAGACATAAGGGTGGACACTCTTGGGGCTGAGAGGTTGGGTGAGGTTGGGTGAGCAAACTCAGACCCTTTAAAGTAATACTGCGTGGTACCCATCCCATGGGTCCCAAATCTCCAGGTTCAAGGGCTTCTTCCTACATCGAAAACATGCATGAGAAACCCAGAAGATGGTACACCGTGTGATTTTGAAAGGTTTCTAAAACGCACCCCATTTCTCATCTCCTTGTGCTAGGGTTCGCCTTTCCAGCTACTTTACTAGCAATCTCCCTACTTGGAGAATCAGCACCTTTAAGCTCCTGTTCCCTACAGGTTGCAATTTGTCCTGAAGATGAACGGGAAGAGGGGCAACCAATGAGAGACTAGATCTAGGTGTTGGGACAGGCACAGGTCACTCTATTTTCCCATCAGGAAGAAGAATTAACCACAGGCTCAGCCTGCCTCCAGGAACCAGAATAGGGCCTGAGGCAATCTCGCGCTTTTGTGGCCAGCTCCCAAAAAAGCGAGTTGAAAAATGGAGCTCAGGGACACTGCAATTCACAAACCCGCAGAGTTATAAATGATAACTCTCATCCACAGATATATTGAGGGAAGGCAACGAAGAGGATTTGAAAGCAAGGCAGAATTGCAGGAAACAGATTTCAGGAGGTAGATTCGAATCGCCTTTAAAGCACATGAAAAGTGGCAAAACATCGACAATGATGCCCTTGGCCAAAAAGGGCGTATGCGTTTTTTCCTGAATATATTCAGGAAAAAACGCATACGCCCTTTTTGGCCAACCAAGCAACCTGGAAAGGCAAATCAGCACTACAAAGATGTATCGCTTCCCATCGGTCAAAAGGGCCATGCTGCAAAAAGTGTCAAAACCAGAAATGCAGGACAGGCCATGGAGAAATGGCAGCCTTGCTACGCTGATGGGCGGGATGTAAATTGCCAAAAGCCACTCTGGAGAAGTGTACGGTGTGTCCTGAAACATCGAAAAAACACAGCTTATGGAGCATAGGGCACGTCCACTCATGGGCGTATAAATTGGGAAAACTAAAAATCAGCAAGACACAGGCACCCCAATGTTTAGGGCTGCTATGTTGACAAGAACCTCCACTTCATGACACCTTAAATATCCCAGGAAAGAGAAAAATGGATTAAGAAGTTGTGGTCCTTAGGTACAATGGAATATCACTCAGACATGAAAACAATGTCATAAGGCTAGTAGAAGCAAGATTAGTGGATTAAGTTACGACGATTCTAAGTGAAATAAGTCACACAGAAAAAGACACTTATCATAAGCTATCACTTATAGAGGGAATGTAAAAACCGCTACACCTGAACTGAATTACAAAACAGAACAGAGTCACACGTTTAGAAAACACACTATGGCTGCTTAACGGGAAAGGTGAGGTGGGGTGATGCATAAAACAAGGGTTTCAAATTCGCTCAGATACCGTTCCATACACCCAATATGTAATAGACAAGACCTACTCCTTGCTCAGTGAACTGGACTCAACACCCCCTATTCACCGCACAAGAATATATGTGACTAGTAAGAATCGTAAAACCTATGTATTGATATCTCTCTGGAAGTGTGTCAAGTGGGTGTAAAGCTGCATAAACACAGCCGTGAAAAGCAGCTAAACCCCATTATAAAAATAAATTACTTTTAAAAACCCGTAAAACAAAGACAGTGAAAGAGAGAGAAATTCTTACAAAATTCGTTCAGGGGATGTGATGCAACCTGGATTGACCATATCTAGACCCACACCTGGATGAGACATAAGGGTGGACAATCTTGGGGCTGAGAGGTTGGGTGAGGTTGGGTGAGCAAACTCAGACCCTTTAAAGTAGTACTGCGTGGTACCCATCCCATGGGTCCCAAATCTCCAGGTTCAAGGGCATCTTCCTACATCGAAAACATGCATGAGAAACCCAGAAGATGGTACACCGTGTGATTTTGAAAGGTTTCTAAAACGCACCCCATTTCTCATCTCCTTGTGCTAGGGTTCGCCTTTCCAGCTACTTTACTAGCAATCTCCCTACTTGGAGAATCAGCACCTTTAAGCTCCAGTTCCCTACAGGTTGCAATTTGTCCTGAAGATGAACGGGAAGAGGGGCAACCAATGAAAGACTAGATCTAGGTGTTGGGACAGGCACAGGTCACTCTATTTTCCCATCAGGAAGAAGAATTAACCACAGGGTCAGCCTGCCTCCAGGAACCAGAATAGGGCCTGAGGCAATTCCGCGCTTTTGCGGCCAGCTTCCAAAAAAGCGAGTTGAAAAATGGAGCTCAGGGACACTGCAATTCACAAACCCGCAGAGTTATAAATGATAACTGTCATCCACAGATATATTGAGGGAAGACAACGAAGAGGAATTCAAAGCAAGGCAGAATTGCAGGAAACAGATTTCAGGAGGTAGATCCGAATCGCCTTTAAAGCACATGAAAAGCGGCAAAACGTCGACAATGATGCCCTTGGCCAAAAAGGGCGTATGCGTTTTTTCCTGATTATATTCAGGAAAAAACGCATACGCCCTTTTTGGCCAACCAAGCAACCTGGAAAGGCAAATCAGCGCTACAAAGAAGTCTCGCTTCCCATCGGTCAAAAGGGCCATGCTGCAAAAAGTGTCAAAACCAGAAATGCAGTACAGGCCATGGAGAAATGGCAGCCTTGCTACGCTGATGGGCGGGATGTAAATTGCCAAAAGCCACTCTGGAGAAGTGTACGGTGTGTCCTGAAACATCGAAAAAACACAGCTTAGGGAGCATAGGGCACGTCCAATCATGGGCGTATAAATTGGGAAAACTAAAATCAGCAAGACACAGGCACCCCAATGTTTAGGGCTGCTATGTTGACAAGAACCTCCACTTCATGACACCTTAAATATCCCAGGAAAGAGAAAAATGGATAAAGAAGTTGTGGTCCTTATGTACAAAGGAATATCACTCAGACATGAAATCAATGTCATAAGGCTAGTAGAAGCAAGATGAGTGGATTTAGGTATGACGATTCTAAGTGAAATAAGTCACACAGAAAAAGACACTTATCATAAGCTATCACTTATAGAGGGAATGTAAAAACCGCTACACCTGAACTGAATTACAAAACAGAACAGAGTCACACGTTTAGAAAACACACTATGGCTGCTTAACGGGAAAGGTGAGGTGGGGTGATGCATAAAACAAGGGCTTCAAATTCGCTCAGATACCGTTCCATACACCCAATATGTAATAGACAAGACCTACTCCTTGCTCAGTGAACTGGACTCAACACCCCCTATTCACCGCACAAGAATATATGTGACTAGTAAGAATCTTAAAACCTATATATTGATATCTGTCTGGAAGTGAGTCAAGTGGGTGTAAAGCCGCATAAACAGAGCCATGAAAAGCAGCTAAACCCCATTATAAAATAAATTACTTTTAAAAACCCGTAAAACAAAGACAGTGAAAGAGAGAGAAATTCTTACAAAATTCGTTCAGAGGCTGTGATGCAACCTGGATTGACCATATCTAGACCCACAGCTGGATGAGACATAAGGGTGGACACTCTTGGGTTTGAAAGGTTGGGTGAGGTTGGGTGAGCAAACGCAGACCCTTTAAAGTAATACTGCCTGGTACCCATCCCATGGGTCCCAAATCTCCAGGTTCAAGGGCTTCTTCCTACATCGAAAACATGCATGAGAAACCCAGAAGATGGTACACCGTGTGATTTTGAAAGGTTTCTAAAACGCACCCCATTTCTCATCTCCTTGTGCTAGGGTTCGCCTTTCCAGCTACTTTACTAGCAATCTCCCTACTTGGAGAATCAGCACCTTTAAGCTCCTGTTCCCGACAGGTTGCAATTTGTCCTGAGGATGAACGGGAAGAGGGGCAACCAATGAGAGACTAGATCTAGGTGTTGGGACAGGCCCAGGTCACTCTATTTTCCCATCAGGAAGAAGAATTAACCACAGGCTCAGCCTGCCGCCAGGAACCAAAATAGGGCCTGAGGCAATCCCGCGCTTTTGCGGCCAGCTCCCAAAAAAGCGAGTTGAAAAATGGAGCTCAGGGACACTGCAATTCACAAACCCGCAGAGTTATAAATGATAACTCTCATCCACAGATATATTGAGGGAAGGCAACGAAGAGGATTTGAAAGCAAGGCAGAATTGCAGGAAACAGATTTCAGGAGGTAGATTCGAATCGCCTTTAAAGCACATGAAAAGCGGCAAAACGTCGACAATGATGCCCTTGGCCAAAAAGGGCGTATGCGTTTTTTCCTGAATATATTCAGGAAAAAACGCATACGCCCTTTTTGGCCAACCAAGCAACCTGGAAAGGCAAATCAGCGCTACAAAGAGGTCTCGCTTCCCATTGGTCAAAAGGGCCATGCTGCAAAAAGTGTCAAAACCAGAAATGCAGGACAGGCCATGGAGAAATGGCAGCCTTGCTACGCTGATGGGCGGGATGTAAATTGCCAACAGCCATTCTGGAGAAGTGTTCGGTGTGTCCTGAAACATCGAAAAAACACAGCTTAGGGAGCATAGGGCACGTCCACTCATGGGCGTATAAATTGGGAAAACTAAAAATCAGCAACACACAGGCACCCCAATGTTTAGGGCTGCTATGTTGACAAGAACCTCCACTTCATGACACCTTAAATATCCCAGGAAAGAGAAAAATGGATAAAGAAGTTGTGGTCCTTATGTACAAAGGAATATCACTCAGACATGAAATCAATGTCATAAGGCTAGTAGAAGCAAGATGAGTGGATTTAGGTATGACGATTCTAAGTGAAATAAGTCACACAGAAAAAGACACTTATCATAAGCTATCACTTATAGAGGGAATGTAAAAACCGCTACACTTGAACTGAATTACAAAACAGAACAGAGTCACACGTTTAGAAAACACACTATGGCTGCTTAACGGGAAAGGTGAGGTGGGGTGATGCATAAAACAAGGGTTTCAAATTCGCTCAGATACTGTTCCATACACCCAATATGTAATAGACAAGACCTACTCCTTGCTCAGTGAACTGGACTCAACACCCCCTATTCACCGCACAAGAATATATCTGACTAGTAAGAATCGTAAAACCTATGTATTGATATCTCTCTGGAAGTGAGCCAAGTGGGTGTAAAGCCGCATAAACACAGCCGTGAAAAGCAGCTAAACCCCATTATAAAAATAAATTACTTTTAAAAACCCGTAAAACAAAGACAGTGAAAGAGAGAGAAATTCTTACAAAATTCGTTCAGAGGCTGTGATGCAACCTGGATTGACCATATCTAGACCCACAGCTGGATGAGACATAAGGGTGGACACTCTTGGGGCTTAGAGGTTGGGTGAGGTTGGGTGAGCAAACGCAGACCCTTTAAAGTAATACTGTGTGGTACCCATCCCATAGTTCCCAAATCTCCAGGTTCAAGGGCATCTTCCTACATCGAAAACATGCATGAGAAACCCAGAAGATGGTACACCGTGTGATTTTGAAAGGTTTCTAAAACGCACCCACTTTCTCATCTCCTTGTGCTCGGGTTCGCCTTTCCAGCTACTTTACTAGCAATCTCCCTACTTGGAGAATCAGCACCTCTAAGCTCCTGTTCCCGACAGGTTGCAATTTGTCCTGAGGATGAACGGGAAGAGGGGCAACCAATGAGAGACTAGATCTAGGTGTTGGGACAGGCCCAGGTCACTCTATTTTCCCATCAGGAAGAAGAATTAACCACAGGCTCAGCCTGCCGCCAGGAACCAGAATAGGGCCTGAGGCAATCCCGCGCTTTTACGGCCAGCTCCCAAAAAAGCGAGTTGAAAAATGGAGCTCAGGGACACTGCAATTCACAAACCCGCAGAGTTATAAATGATAACTCTCATCCACAGATATATTGAGGGAAGGCAACGAAGAGGATTTGAAAGCAAGGCAGAATTGCAGGAAACAGATTTCAGGAGGTAGATTCGAATCGCCTTTAAAGCACATGAAAAGCGGCAAAACGTCGACAATGATGCCCTTGGCCAAAAAGGGCGTATGCGTTTTTTCCTGAATATATTCAGGAAAAAACGCATACGCCCTTTTTGGCCAACCAAGCAACCTGGAAAGGCAAATCAGCGCTACAAAGAGGTCTCGCTTCCCATCGGTCAAAAGGGCCATGCTGCAAAAAGTGTCAAAACCAGAAATGCAGGACAGGCCATGGAGAAATGGCAGCCTTGCTACGCTGATGGGCGGGATGTAAATTGCCAACAGCCACTCTGGAGAAGTGTTCGGTGTGTCCTGAAACATCGAAAAAACACAGCTTAGGGAGCATAGGGCATGTCCACTCATGGGCGTATAAATTGGGAAAACTAAAAATCAGCAAGACACAGGCACCCCAATGTTTAGGGCTGCTATGTTGACAAGAACCTCCACTTCATGACACCTTAAATATCCCAGGAAAGAGAAAAATGGATAAAGAAGTTGTGGTCCTTATGTACAAAGGACTATCACTCAGACATGAAATCAATGTCATAAGGCTAGTAGAAGCAAGATGAGTGGATTTAGGTATGACGATTCTAAGTGAAATAAGTCACACAGAAAAAGACACTTATCATAAGCTATCACTTATAGAGGGAATGTAAAAACCGCTACACTTGAACTGAATTACAAAACAGAACAGAGTCACACGTTTAGAAAACACACTATGGCTGCTTAACGGGAAAGGTGAGGTGGGGTGATGCATAAAACAAGGGTTTCAAATTCGCTCAGATACTGTTCCATACACCCAATATGTAATAGACAAGACCTACTCCTTGCTCAGTGAACTGGACTCAAACCCCCTATTCACCGCACAAGAATATATCTGACTAGTAAGAATCGTAAAACCTATGTATTGATATCTCTCTGGAAGTGAGCCTAGTGGGTGTAAAGCCGCATAAACACAGCCGTGAAAAGCAGCTAAACCCCATTATAAAAATAAATTACTTTTAAAAACCCGTAAAACAAAGACAGTGAAAGAGAGAGAAATTCTTACAAAATTCGTTCAGGGGCTGTGATGCAACCTGGATTGACCATATCTAGACCCACACCTGGATGAGACATAAGGGTGGACACTCTTGGGGCTGAGAGGTTGGGTGAGGTTGGGTGAGCAAACTCAGACCCTTTAAAGTAATACTGCGTGGTACCCATCCCATGGGTCCCAAATCTCCAGGTTCAAGGGCTTCTTCCTACATCGAAAACATGCATGAGAAACCCAGAAGATGGTACACCGTGTGATTTTGAAAGGTTTCTAAAACGCACCCCATTTCTCATCTCCTTGTGCTAGGGTTCGCCTTTCCAGCTACTTTACTAGCAATCTCCCTACTTGGAGAATCAGCACCTTTAAGCTCCTGTTCCCTACAGGTTGCAATTTGTCCTGAAGATGAACGGGAAGAGGGGCAACCAATGAGAGACTAGATCTAGGTGTTGGGACAGGCACAGGTCACTCTATTTTCCCATCAGGAAGAAGAATTAACCACAGGCTCAGCCTGCCTCCAGGAACCAGAATAGGGCCTGAGGCAATCTCGCGCTTTTGTGGCCAGCTCCCAAAAAAGCGAGTTGAAAAATGGAGCTCAGGGACACTGCAATTCACAAACCCGCAGAGTTATAAATGATAACTCTCATCCACAGATATATTGAGGGAAGGCAACGAAGAGGATTTGAAAGCAAGGCAGAATTGCAGGAAACAGATTTCAGGAGGTAGATTCGAATCGCCTTTAAAGCACTTGAAAAGTGGCAAAACATCGACAATGATGCCCTTGGCCAAAAAGGGCGTATGCGTTTTTTCCTGATTATATTCAGGAAAAAACGCATACGCCCTTTTTGGCCAACCAAGCAACCTGGAAAGGCAAATCAGCGCTACAAAGAAGTCTCGCTTCCCATCGGTCAAAAGGGCCATGCTGCAAAAAGTGTCAAAACCAGAAATGCAGGACAGGCCATGGAGAAATGGCAGCCTTGCTACGCTGATGGGCGGGATGTAAATTGCCAACAGCCATTCTGGAGAAGTGTTCGGTGTGTCCTGAAACATCGAAAAAACACAGCTTAGGGAGCATAGGGCACGTCCACTCATGGGCGTATAAATTGGGAAAACTAAAAATCAGCAAGACACAGGCACCCCAATGTTTAGGGCTGCTATGTTGACAAGAACCTCCACTTCATGACACCTTAAATATCCCAGGAAAGAGAAAAATGGATAAAGAAGTTGTGGTCCTTATGTACAAAGGAATATCACTCAGACATGAAATCAATGTCATAAGGCTAGTAGAAGCAAGATGAGTGGATTTAGGTATGACGATTCTAAGTGAAATAAGTCACACAGAAAAAGACACTTATCATAAGCTATCACTTATAGAGGGAATGTAAAAACCGCTACACTTGAACTGAATTACAAAACAGAACAGAGTCACACGTTTAGAAAACACACTATGGCTGCTTAACGGGAAAGGTGAGGTGGGGTGATGCATAAAACAAGGGTTTCAAATTCGCTCAGATACTGTTCCATACACCCAATATGTAATAGACAAGACCTACTCCTTGCTCAGTGAACTGGACTCAACACCCCCTATTCACCGCACAAGAATATATCTGACTAGTAAGAATCGTAAAACCTATGTATTGATATCTCTCTGGAAGTGAGCCAAGTGGGTGTAAAGCCGCATAAACACAGCCGTGAAAAGCAGCTAAACCCCATTATAAAAATAAATTACTTTTAAAAACCCGTAAAACAAAGACAGTGAAAGAGAGAGAAATTCTTACAAAATTCGTTCAGAGGCTGTGATGCAACCTGGATTGACCATATCTAGACCCACAGCTGGATGAGACATAAGGGTGGACACTCTTGGGGCTTAGAGGTTGGGTGAGGTTGGGTGAGCAAACGCAGACCCTTTAAAGTAATACTGTGTGGTACCCATCCCATAGTTCCCAAATCTCCAGGTTCAAGGGCATCTTCCTACATCGAAAACATGCATGAGAAACCCAGAAGATGGTACACCGTGTGATTTTGAAAGGTTTCTAAAACGCACCCACTTTCTCATCTCCTTGTGCTCGGGTTCGCCTTTCCAGCTACTTTACTAGCAATCTCCCTACTTGGAGAATCAGCACCTCTAAGCTCCTGTTCCCGACAGGTTGCAATTTGTCCTGAGGATGAACGGGAAGAGGGGCAACCAATGAGAGACTAGATCTAGGTGTTGGGACAGGCCCAGGTCACTCTATTTTCCCATCAGGAAGAAGAATTAACCACAGGCTCAGCCTGCCGCCAGGAACCAGAATAGGGCCTGAGGCAATCCCGCGCTTTTACGGCCAGCTCCCAAAAAAGCGAGTTGAAAAATGGAGCTCAGGGACAGTGCAATTCACAAACCCGCAGAGTTATAAATGATAACTCTCATCCACAGATATATTGAGGGAAGGCAACGAAGAGGATTTGAAAGCAAGGCAGAATTGCAGGAAACAGATTTCAGGAGGTAGATTCGAATCGCCTTTAAAGCACTTGAAAAGTGGCAAAACATCGACAATGATGCCCTTGGCCAAAAAGGGCGTATGCGTTTTTTCCTGAATATATTCAGGAAAAAACGCATACGCCCTTTTTGGCCAACCAAGCAACCTGGAAAGGCAAATCAGCGCTACAAAGATGTATCGCTTCCCATCGGTCAAAAGGGCCATGCTGCAAAAAGTGTCAAAACCAGAAATGCAGGACAGGCCATGGAGAAATGGCAGCCTTGCTACGCTGATGGGCGGGATGTAAATTGCCAAAAGCCACTCTGGAGAAGTGTACGGTGTGTCCTGAAACATCGAAAAAACACAGCTTAGGGAGCATAGGGCACGTCCACTCATGGGCGTATAAATTGGGAAAACTAAAAATCAGCAAGACACAGGCACCCCAATGTTTAGGGCTGCTATGTTGACAAGAACCTCCACTTCATGACACCTTAAATATCCCAGGAAAGAGAAAAATGGATAAAGAAGTTGTGGTCCTTAGGTACAATGGAATATCACTCAGACATGAAATCAATGTCATAAGGCTAGTAGAAGCAAGATTAGTGGATTAAGTTACGACGATTCTAATTGAAATAAGTCACACAGAAAAAGACACTTATCATAAGCTATCACTTATAGAGGGAATGTAAAAACCGCTACACCTGAACTGAATTACAAAACAGAACAGAGTCACACGTTTAGAAAACACACTATGGCTGCTTAACGGGAAAGGTGAGGTGGGGTGATGCATAAAACAAGGGTTTCAAATTCGCTCAGATACCGTTCCATACACCCAATATGTAATAGACAAGACCTACTCCTTGCTCAGTGAACTGGACTCAACACCCCCTATTCACCGCACAAGAATATATGTGACTAGTAAGAATCGTAAAACCTATGTATTGATATCTCTCTGGAAGTGTGTCAAGTGGGTGTAAAGCTGCATAAACACAGCCGTGAAAAGCAGCTAAACCCCATTATAAAAATAAATTACTTTTAAAAACCCGTAAAACAAAGACAGTGAAAGAGAGAGAAATTCTTACAAAATTCGTTCAGGGGATGTGATGCAACCTGGATTGACCATATCTAGACCCACACCTGGATGAGACATAAGGGTGGACAATCTTGGGGCTGAGAGGTTGGGTGAGGTTGGGTGAGCAAACTCAGACCCTTTAAAGTAGTACTGCGTGGTACCCATCCCATGGGTCCCAAATCTCCAGGTTCAAGGGCATCTTCCTACATCGAAAACATGCATGAGAAACCCAGAAGATGGTACACCGTGTGATTTTGAAAGGTTTCTAAAACGCACCCCATTTCTCATCTCCTTGTGCTAGGGTTCGCCTTTCCAGCTACTTTACTAGCAATCTCCCTACTTGGAGAATCAGCACCTTTAAGCTCCAGTTCCCTACAGGTTGCAATTTGTCCTGAAGATGAAGGGGAAGAGGGGCAACCAATGAAAGACTAGATCTAGGTGTTGGGACAGGCACAGGTCACTCTATTTTCCCATCAGGAAGAAGAATTAACCACAGGCTCAGCCTGCCTCCAGGAACCAGAATAGGGCCTGAGGCAATTCCGCGCTTTTGCGGCCAGCTCCCAAAAAAGCGAGTTGAAAAATGGAGCTCAGGGACACTGCAATTCACAAACCCGCAGAGTTATAAATGATAACTGTCATCCACAGATATATTGAGGGAAGACAACGAAGAGGAATTCAAAGCAAGGCAGAATTGCAGGAAACAGATTTCAGGAGGTAGATCCGAATCGCCTTTAAAGCACATGAAAAGCGGCAAAACGTCGACAATGATGCCCTTGGCCAAAAAGGGCGTATGCGTTTTTTCCTGATTATATTCAGGAAAAAACGCATACGCCCTTTTTGGCCAACCAAGCAACCTGGAAAGGCAAATCAGCGCTACAAAGAAGTCTCGCTTCCCATCGGTCAAAAGGGCCATGCTGCAAAAAGTGTCAAAACCAGAAATGCAGTACAGGCCATGGAGAAATGGCAGCCTTGCTACGCTGATGGGCGGGATGTAAATTGCCAAAGGCCACTCTGGAGAAGTGTACGGTGTGTCCTGAAACATCGAAAAAACACAGCTTAGGGAGCATAGGGCACGTCCACTTATGGGCGTATAAATTGGGAAAACTAAAATCAGCAAGACACAGGCACCCCAATGTTTAGGGCTGCTATGTTGACAAGAACCTCCACTTCATGACACCTTAAATATCCCAGGAAAGAGAAAAATGGATAAAGAAGTTGTGGTCCTTATGTACAAAGGAATATCACTCAGACATGAAATCAATGTCATAAGGCTAGTAGAAGCAAGATGAGTGGATTTAGGTATGACGATTCTAAGTGAAATAAGTCACACAGAAAAAGACACTTATCATAAGCTATCACTTATAGAGGGAATGTAAAAACCGCTACACCTGAACTGAATTACAAAACAGAACAGAGTCACACGTTTAGAAAACACACTATGGCTGCTTAACGGGAAAGGTGAGGTGGGGTGATGCATAAAACAAGGGCTTCAAATTCGCTCAGATACCGTTCCATACACCCAATATGTAATAGACAAGACCTACTCCTTGCTCAGTGAACTGGACTCAACACCCCCTATTCACCGCACAAGAATATATGTGACTAGTAAGAATCTTAAAACCTATGTATTGATATCTGTCTGGAAGTGAGTCAAGTGGGTGTAAAGCCGCATAAACAGAGCCATGAAAAGCAGCTAAACCCCATTATAAAATAAATTACTTTTAAAAACCCGTAAAACAAAGACAGTGAAAGAGAGAGAAATTCTTACAAAATTCGTTCAGAGGCTGTGATGCAACCTGGATTGACCATATCTAGACCCACAGCTGGATGAGACATAAGGGTGGACACTCTTGGGGCTTAGAGGTTGGGTGAGGTTGGGTGAGCAAACGCAGACCCTTTAAAGTAATACTGTGTGGTACCCATCCCATGGGTCCCAAATCTCCAGGTTCAAGGGCTTCTTCCTACATCGAAAACATGCATGAGAAACCCAGAAGATGGTACACCGTGTGATTTTGAAAGGTTTCTAAAACGCACCCCATTTCTCATCTCCTTGTGCTAGGGTTCGCCTTTCCAGCTACTTTACTAGCAATCTCCCTACTTGGAGAATCAGCACCTTTAAGCTCCTGTTCCCTACAGGTTGCAATTTGTCCTGAAGATGAACGGGAAGAGGGGCAACCAATGAGAGACTAGATCTAGGTGTTGGGACAGGCACAGGTCACTCTATTTTCCCATCAGGAAGAAGAATTAACCACAGGCTCAGCCTGCCTCCAGGAACCAGAATAGGGCCTGAGGCAATCTCCTGCTTTTGTGGCCAGCTCCCAAAAAAGCGAGTTGAAAAATGGAGCTCAGGGACACTGCAATTCACAAACCCGCAGAGTTATAAATGATAACTCTCATCCACAGATATATTGAGGGAAGGCAACGAAGAGGATTTGAAAGCAAGGCAGAATTGCAGGAAGCAGATTTCAGGAGGTAGATTCGAATCGCATTTAAAGCACATGAAAAGCGGCAAAACGTCGACAATGATGCCCTTGGCCAAAAAGGGCGTATGCGTTTTTTCCTGAATATATTCAGGAAAAAACGCATACGCCCTTTTTGGCCAACCAAGCAACCTGGAAAGGCAAATCAGCGCTACAAAGAGGTCTCGCTTCCCATCGGTCAAAAGGGCCATGCTGCAAAAAGTGTCAAAACCAGAAATGCAGGACAGGCCATGGAGAAATGGCAGCCTTGCTACGCTGATGGGCGGGATGTAAATTGCCAACAGCCACTCTGGAGAAGTGTTCGGTGTGTCCTGAAACATCGAAAAAACACAGCTTAGGGAGCATAGGGCACGTCCACTCATGGGCGTATAAATTGGGAAAACTAAAAATCAGCAAGACACAGGCACCCCAATGTTTAGGGCTGCTATGTTGACAAGAACCTCCACTTCATGACACCTTAAATATCCCAGGAAAGAGAAAAATGGATAAAGAAGTTGTGGTCCTTATGTAGAAAGGAATATCACTCAGACATGAAATCAATGTCATAAGGCTAGTAGAAGCAAGATGAGTGGATTTAGGTATGACGATTCTAAGTGAAATAAGTCACACAGAAAAAGACACTTATCATAAGCTATCACTTATAGAGGGAATGTAAAAACCGCTACACTTGAAATGAATTACAAAACAGAACAGAGTCACACGTTTAGAAAACACACTATGGCTGCTTAACGGGAAAGGTGAGGTGGGGTGATGCATAAAACAAGGGTTTCAAATTCGCTCAGATACTGTTCCATACACCCAATATGTAATAGACAAGACCTACTCCTTGCTCAGTGAACTGGACTCAACACCCCCTATTCACCGCACAAGAATATATCTGACTAGTAAGAATCGTAAAACCTATGTATTGATATCTCTCTGGAAGTGAGCCAAGTGGGTGTAAAGCCGCATAAACACAGCCGTGAAAAGCAGCTAAACCCCATTATAAAAATAAATTACTTTTAAAAACCCGTAAAACAAAGACAGTGAAAGAGAGAGAAATTCTTACAAAATTCGTTCAGGGGCTGTGATGCAACCTGGATTGACCATATCTAGACCCACACCTGGATGAGACATAAGGGTGGACACTCTTGGGGCTTAGAGGTTGGGTGAGGTTGGGTGAGCAAACTCAGACCCTTTAAAGTAATACTGCCTGGTACCCATCCCATGGGTCCCAAATCTCCAGGTTTAAGGGCTTCTTCCTACATCGAAAACATGCATGAGAAACCCAGAAGATGGTACACCGTGTGATTTTGAAAGGTTTCTAAAACGCACCCCATTTCTCATCTCCTTGTGCTAGGGTTCGCCTTTCCAGCTACTTTACTAGCAATCTCCCTACTTGGAGAATCAGCACCTTTAAGCTCCTGTTCCCGACAGGTTGCAATTTGTCCTGAGGATGAACGGGAAGAGGGGCAACCAATGAGAGATTAGATCTAGGTGTTGGGACAGGCCCAGGTCACTCTATTTTCCCATCAGGAAGAAGAATTAACCACAGGCTCAGCCTGCCGCCAGGAACCAAAATAGGGCCTGAGGCAATCCCGCGCTTTTGCGGCCAGCTCCCAAAAAAGCGAGTTGAAAAATGGAGCTCAGGGACACTGCAATTCACAAACCCGCAGAGTTATAAATGATAACTCTCATCCACAGATATATTGAGGGAAGGCAACGAAGAGGATTTGAAAGCAAGGCAGAATTGCAGGAAACAGATTTCAGGAGGTAGATTCGAATCGCCTTTAAAGCACATGAAAAGCGGCAAAACGTCGACAATGATGCTCTTGGCCAAAAAGGGCGTATGCGTTTTTTCCTGAATATATTCAGGAAAAAACGCATACGCCCTTTTTGGCCAACCAAGCAACCTGGAAAGGCAAATCAGCGCTACAAAGAGGTCTCGCTTCCCATTGGTCAAAAGGGCCATGCTGCAAAAAGTGTCAAAACCAGAAATGCAGGACAGGCCATGGAGAAATGGCAGCCTTGCTACGCTGATGGGCGGGATGTAAATTGCCAACAGCCATTCTGGAGAAGTGTTCGGTGTGTCCTGAAACATCGAAAAAACACAGCTTAGGGAGCATAGGGCACGTCCACTCATGGGCGTATAAATTGGGAAAACTAAAAATCAGCAAGACACAGGCACCCCAATGTTTAGGGCTGCTATGTTGACAAGAACCTCCACTTCATGACACCTTAAATATCCCAGGAAAGAGAAAAATGGATAAAGAAGTTGTGGTCCTTATGTACAAAGGAATATCACTCAGACATGAAATCAATGTCATAAGGCTAGTAGAAGCAAGATGAGTGGATTTAGGTATGACGATTCTAAGTGAAATAAGTCACACAGAAAAAGACACTTATCATAAGCTATCACTTATAGAGGGAATGTAAAAACCGCTACACTTGAACTGAATTACAAAACAGAACAGAGTCACACGTTTAGAAAACACACTATGGCTGCTTAACGGGAAAGGTGAGGTGGGGTGATGCATAAAACAAGGGTTTCAAATTCGCTCAGATACTGTTCCATACACCCAATATGTAATAGACAAGACCTACTCCTTGCTCAGTGAACTGGACTCAACACCCCCTATTCACCGCACAAGAATATATCTGACTAGTAAGAATCGTAAAACCTATGTATTGATATCTCTCTGGAAGTGAGCCAAGTGGGTGTAAAGCCGCATAAACACAGCCGTGAAAAGCAGCTAAACCCCATTATAAAAATAAATTACTTTTAAAAACCCGTAAAACAAAGACAGTGAAAGAGAGAGAAATTCTTACAAAATTCGTTCAGAGGCTGTGATGCAACCTGGATTGACCATATCTAGACCCACAGCTGGATGAGACATAAGGGTGGACACTCTTGGGGCTTAGAGGTTGGGTGAGGTTGGGTGAGCAAACGCAGACCCTTTAAAGTAATACTGTGTGGTACCCATCCCATAGTTCCCAAATCTCCAGGTTCAAGGGCATCTTCCTACATCGAAAACATGCATGAGAAACCCAGAAGATGGTACACCGTGTGATTTTGAAAGGTTTCTAAAACGCACCCCATTTCTCATCTCCTTGTGCTCGGGTTCGCCTTTCCAGCTACTTTACTAGCAATCTCCCTACTTGGAGAATCAGCACCTCTAAGCTCCTGTTCCCGACAGGTTGCAATTTGTCCTGAGGATGAACGGGAAGAGGGGCAACCAATGAGAGACTAGATCTAGGTGTTGGGACAGGCCCAGGTCACTCTATTTTCCCATCAGGAAGAAGAATTAACCACAGGCTCAGCCTGCCGCCAGGAACCAGAATAGGGCCTGAGGCAATCCCGCGCTTTTACGGCCAGCTCCCAAAAAAGCGAGTTGAAAAATGGAGCTCAGGGACACTGCAATTCACAAACCCGCAGAGTTATAAATGATAACTCTCATCCACAGATATATTGAGGGAAGGCAACGAAGAGGATTTGAAAGCAAGGCAGAATTGCAGGAAACAGATTTCAGGAGGTAGATTCGAATCGCCTTTAAAGCACATGAAAAGCGGCAAAACGTCGACAATGATGCCCTTGGCCAAAAAGGGCGTATGCGTTTTTTCCTGAATATATTCAGGAAAAAACGCATACGCCCTTTTTGGCCAACCAAGCAACCTGGAAAGGCAAATCAGCGCTACAAAGAGGTCTCGCTTCCCATCGGTCAAAAGGGCCATGCTGCAAAAAGTGTCAAAACCAGAAATGCAGGACAGGCCATGGAGAAATGGCAGCCTTGCTACGCTGATGGGCGGGATGTAAATTGCCAACAGCCACTCTGGAGAAGTGTTCGGTGTGTCCTGAAACATCGAAAAAACACAGCTTAGGGAGCATAGGGCATGTCCACTCATGGGCGTATAAATTGGGAAAACTAAAAATCAGCAAGACACAGGCACCCCAAAGTTTAGGGCTGCTATGTTGACAAGAACCTCCACTTCATGACACCTTAAATATCCCAGGAAAGAGAAAAATGGATAAAGAAGTTGTGGTCCTTATGTACAAAGGACTATCACTCAGACATGAAATCAATGTCATAAGGCTAGTAGAAGCAAGATGAGTGGATTTAGGTATGACGATTCTAAGTGAAATAAGTCACACAGAAAAAGACACTTATCATAAGCTATCACTTATAGAGGGAATGTAAAAACCGCTACACTTGAACTGAATTACAAAACAGAACAGAGTCACACGTTTAGAAAACACACTATGGCTGCTTAACGGGAAAGGTGAGGTGGGGTGATGCATAAAACAAGGGTTTCAAATTCGCTCAGATACTGTTCCATACACCCAATATGTAATAGACAAGACCTACTCCTTGTTCAGTGAACTGGACTCAACACCCCCTATTCACCGCACAAGAATATATCTGACTAGTAAGAATCGTAAAACCTATGTATTGATATCTCTCTGGAAGTGAGCCAAGTGGGTGTAAAGCCGCATAAACACAGCCGTGAAAAGCAGCTAAACCCCATTATAAAAATAAATTACTTTTAAAAACCCGTAAAACAAAGACAGTGAAAGAGAGAGAAATTCTTACAAAATTCGTTCAGGGGCTGTGATGCAACCTGGATTGACCATATCTAGACCCACAGCTGGATGAGACATAAGGGTGGACACTCTTGGGGCTTAGAGGTTGGGTGAGGTTGGGTGAGCAAACGCAGACCCTTTAAAGTAATACTGTGTGGTACCCATCCCATGGGTCCCAAATCTCCAGGTTCAAGGGCTTCTTCCTACATCGAAAACATGCATGAGAAACCCAGAAGATGGTACACCGTGTGATTTTGAAAGGTTTCTAAAACGCACCCCATTTCTCATCTCCTTGTGCTAGGGTTCGCCTTTCCAGCTACTTTACTAGCAATCTCCCTACTTGGAGAATCAGCACCTTTAAGCTCCTGTTCCCTACAGGTTGCAATTTGTCCTGAAGATGAACGGGAAGAGGGGCAACCAATGAGAGACTAGATCTAGGTGTTGGGACAGGCACAGGTCACTCTATTTTCCCATCAGGAAGAAGAATTAACCACAGGCTCAGCCTGCCTCCAGGAACCAGAATAGGGCCTGAGGCAATCTCCTGCTTTTGTGGCCAGCTCCCAAAAAAGCGAGTTGAAAAATGGAGCTCAGGGACACTGCAATTCACAAACCCGCAGAGTTATAAATGATAACTCTCATCCACAGATATATTGAGGGAAGGCAACGAAGAAGATTTGAAAGCAAGGCAGAATTGCAGGAAAGAGATTTCAGGAGGTAGATTCGAATCGCCTTTAAAGCACATGAAAAGCGGCAAAACGTCGACAATGATGCCCTTGGCCAAAAAGGGCGTATGCGTTTTTTCCTGATTATATTCAGGAAAAAACGCATACGCCCTTTTTGGCCAACCAAGCAACCTGGAAAGGCAAATCAGCGCTACAAAGAGGTCTCGCTTCCCATCGGTCAAAAGGGCCATGCTGCAAAAAGTGTCAAAACCAGAAATGCAGGACAGGCCATGGAGAAATGGCAGCCTTGCTACGCTGATGGGCGGGATGTAAATTGCCAACAGCCACTCTGGAGAAGTGTTCGGTGTGTCCTGAAACATCGAAAAAACACAGCTTAGGGAGCATAGGGCACGTCCACTCATGGGCGTATAAATTGGGAAAACTAAAAATCAGCAAGACACAGGCACCCCAATGTTTAGGGCTGCTATGTTGACAAGAACCTCCACTTCATGACACCTTAAATATCCCAGGAAAGAGAAAAATGGATAAAGAAGTTGTGGTCCTTATGTAGAAAGGAATATCACTCAGACATGAAATCAATGTCATAAGGCTAGTAGAAGCAAGATGAGTGGATTTAGGTATGACGATTCTAAGTGAAATAAGTCACACAGAAAAAGACACTTATCATAAGCTATCACTTATAGAGGGAATGTAAAAACCGCTACACTTGAACTGAATTACAAAACAGAACAGAGTCACACGTTTAGAAAACACACTATGGCTGCTTAACGGGAAAGGTGAGGTGGGGTGATGCATAAAACAAGGGTTTCAAATTCGCTCAGATACTGTTCCATACACCCAATATGTAATAGACAAGACCTACTCCTTGCTCAGTGAACTGGACTCAACACCCCCTATTCACCGCACAAGAATATATCTGACTAGTAAGAATCGTAAAACCTATGTATTGATATCTCTCTGGAAGTGAGCCAAGTGGGTGTAAAGCCGCATAAACACAGCCGTGAAAAGCAGCTAAACCCCATTATAAAAATAAATTACTTTTAAAAACCCGTAAAACAAAGACAGTGAAAGAGAGAGAAATTCTTACAAAATTCGTTCAGGGGCTGTGATGCAACCTGGATTGACCATATCTAGACCCACACCTGGATGAGACATAAGGGTGGACACTCTTGGGGCTTAGAGGTTGGGTGAGGTTGGGTGAGCAAACTCAGACCCTTTAAAGTAATACTGCCTGGTACCCATCCCATGGGTCCCAAATCTCCAGGTTCAAGGGCTTCTTCCTACATCGAAAACATGCATGAGAAACCCAGAAGATGGTACACCGTGTGATTTTGAAAGGTTTCTAAAACGCACCCCATTTCTCATCTCCTTGTGCTAGGGTTCGCCTTTCCAGCTACTTTACTAGCAATCTCCCTACTTGGAGAATCAGCACCTTTAAGCTCCTGTTCCCGACAGGTTGCAATTTGTCCTGAGGATGAACGGGAAGAGGGGCAACCAATGAGAGATTAGATCTAGGTGTTGGGACAGGCCCAGGTCACTCTATTTTCCCATCAGGAAGAAGAATTAACCACAGGCTCAGCCTGCCGCCAGGAACCAAAATAGGGCCTGAGGCAATCCCGCCCTTTTGCGGCCAGCTCCCAAAAAAGCGAGTTGAAAAATGGAGCTCAGGGACACTGCAATTCACAAACCCGCAGAGTTATAAATGATAACTCTCATCCACAGATATATTGAGGGAAGGCAACGAAGAGGATTTGAAAGCAAGGCAGAATTGCAGGAAACAGATTTCAGGAGGTAGATTCGAATCGCCTTTAAAGCACATGAAAAGCGGCAAAACGTCGACAATGATGCCCTTGGCCAAAAAGGGCGTATGCGTTTTTTCCTGAATATATTCAGGAAAAAACGCATACGCCCTTTTTGGCCAACCAAGCAACCTGGAAAGGCAAATCAGCGCTACAAAGAGGTCTCGCTTCCCATTGGTCAAAAGGGCCATGCTGCAAAAAGTGTCAAAACCAGAAATGCAGGACAGGCCATGGAGAAATGGCAGCCTTGCTACGCTGATGGGCGGGATGTAAATTGCCAACAGCCATTCTGGAGAAGTGTTCGGTGTGTCCTGAAACATCGAAAAAACACAGCTTAGGGAGCATAGGGCACGTCCACTCATGGGCGTATAAATTGGGAAAACTAAAAATCAGCAAGACACAGGCACCCCAATGTTTAGGGCTGCTATGTTGACAAGAACCTCCACTTCATGACACCTTAAATATCCCAGGAAAGAGAAAAATGGATAAAGAAGTTGTGGTCCTTATGTACAAAGGAATATCACTCAGACATGAAATCAATGTCATAAGGCTAGTAGAAGCAAGATGAGTGGATTTAGGTATGACGATTCTAAGTGAAATAAGTCACACAGAAAAAGACACTTATCATAAGCTATCACTTATAGAGGGAATGTAAAAACCGCTACACTTGAACTGAATTACAAAACAGAACAGAGTCACACGTTTAGAAAACACACTATGGCTGCTTAACGGGAAAGGTGAGGTGGGGTGATGCATAAAACAAGGGTTTCAAATTCGCTCAGATACTGTTCCATACACCCAATATGTAATAGACAAGACCTACTCCTTGCTCAGTGAACTGGACTCAACACCCCCTATTCACCGCACAAGAATATATCTGACTAGTAAGAATCGTAAAACCTATGTATTGATATCTCTCTGGAAGTGAGCCAAGTGGGTGTAAAGCCGCATAAACACAGCCGTGAAAAGCAGCTAAACCCCATTATAAAAATAAATTACTTTTAAAAACCCGTAAAACAAAGACAGTGAAAGAGAGAGAAATTCTTACAAAATTCGTTCAGAGGCTGTGATGCAACCTGGATTGACCATATCTAGACCCACAGCTGGATGAGACATAAGGGTGGACACTCTTGGGGCTTAGAGGTTGGGTGAGGTTGGGTGAGCAAACGCAGACCCTTTAAAGTAATACTGTGTGGTACCCATCCCATAGTTCCCAAATCTCCAGGTTCAAGGGCATCTTCCTACATCGAAAACATGCATGAGAAACCCAGAAGATGGTACACCGTGTGATTTTGAAAGGTTTCTAAAACGCACCCACTTTCTCATCTCCTTGTGCTCGGGTTCGCCTTTCCAGCTACTTTACTAGCAATCTCCCTACTTGGAGAATCAGCACCTCTAAGCTCCTGTTCCCGACAGGTTGCAATTTGTCCTGAGGATGAACGGGAAGAGGGGCAACCAATGAGAGACTAGATCTAGGTGTTGGGACAGGCCCAGGTCACTCTATTTTCCCATCAGGAAGAAGAATTAACCACAGGCTCAGCCTGCCTCCAGGAACCAGAATAGGGCCTGAGGCAATCTCCTGCTTTTGTGGCCAGCTCCCAAAAAAGCGAGTTGAAAAATGGAGCTCAGGGACACTGCAATTCACAAACCCGCAGAGTTATAAATGATAACTCTCATCCACAGATATATTGAGGGAAGGCAACGAAGAAGATTTGAAAGCAAGGCAGAATTGCAGGAAAGAGATTTCAGGAGGTAGATTCGAATCGCCTTTAAAGCACATGAAAAGCGGCAAAACGTCGACAATGATGCCCTTGGCCAAAAAGGGCGTATGCGTTTTTTCCTGATTATATTCAGGAAAAAACGCATACGCCCTTTTTGGCCAACCAAGCAACCTGGAAAGGCAAATCAGCGCTACAAAGAGGTCTCGCTTCCCATCGGTCAAAAGGGCCATGCTGCAAAAAGTGTCAAAACCAGAAATGCAGGACAGGCCATGGAGAAATGGCAGCCTTGCTACGCTGATGGGCGGGATGTAAATTGCCAACAGCCACTCTGGAGAAGTGTACGGTGTGTCCTGAAACATCGAAAAACCACAGCTTAGGGAGCATAGGGCACGTCCACTCATGGGCGTATAAATTGGGAAAACTAAAAATCAGCAAGACACAGGCACCCCAATGTTTAGGGCTGCTATGTTGACAAGAACCTCCACTTCAAGACACCTTAAATATCCCAGGAAAGAGAAAAATGGATAAAGAAGTTGTGGTCCTTATGTAGAAAGGAATATCACTCAGACATGAAATCAATGTCATAAGGCTAGTAGAAGCAATATGAGTGGATTTAGGTATGACGATTCTAAGTGAAATAAGTCACACAGAAAAAGACACTTATCATAAGCTATCACTTATAGAGGGAATGTAAAAACCGCTACACTTGAACTGAATTACAAAACAGAACAGAGTCACACGTTTAGAAAACACACTATGGCTGCTTAACGGGAAAGGTGAGGTGGGGTGATGCATAAAACAAGGGTTTCAAATTCGCTCAGATACTGTTCCATACACCCAATATGTAATAGACAAGACCTACTCCTTGCTCAGTGAACTGGACTCAACACCCCCTATTCACCGCACAAGAATATATCTGACTAGTAAGAATCGTAAAACCTATGTATTGATATCTCTCTGGAAGTGAGCCAAGTGGGTGTAAAGCCGCATAAACACAGCCGTGAAAAGCAGCTAAACCCCATTATAAAAATAAATTACTTTTAAAAACCCGTAAAACAAAGACAGTGAAAGAGAGAGAAATTCTTACAAAATTCGTTCAGGGGCTGTGATGCAACCTGGATTGACCATATCTAGACCCACACCTGGATGAGACATAAGGGTGGACACTCTTGGGGCTTAGAGGTTGGGTGAGGTTGGGTGAGCAAACTCAGACCCTTTAAAGTAATACTGCCTGGTACCCATCCCATGGGTCCCAAATCTCCAGGTTCAAGGGCTTCTTCCTACATAGAAAACATGCATGAGAAACCCAGAAGATGGTACACCGTGTGATTTTGAAAGGTTTCTAAAACGCACCCCATTTCTCATCTCCTTGTGCTAGGGTTCGCCTTTCCAGCTACTTTACTAGCAATCTCCCTACTTGGAGAATCAGCACCTTTAAGCTCCTGTTCCCGACAGGTTGCAATTTGTCCTGAGGATGAACGGGAAGAGGGGCAACCAATGAGAGATTAGATCTAGGTGTTGGGACAGGCCCAGGTCACTCTATTTTCCCATCAGGAAGAAGAATTAACCACAGGCTCAGCCTGCCGCCAGGAACCAAAATAGGGCCTGAGGCAATCCCGCGCTTTTGCGGCCAGCTCCCAAAAAAGCGAGTTGAAAAATGGAGCTCAGGGACACTGCAATTCACAAACCCGCAGAGTTATAAATGATAACTCTCATCCACAGATATATTGAGGGAAGGCAACGAAGCGGATTTGAAAGCAAGGCAGAATTGCAGGAAACAGATTTCAGGAGGTAGATTCGAATCGCCTTTAAAGCACATGAAAAGCGGCAAAACGTCGACAATGATGCCCTTGGCCAAAAAGGGCGTATGCGTTTTTTCCTGAATATATTCAGGAAAAAACGCATACGCCCTTTTTGGCCAACCAAGCAACCTGGAAAGGCAAATCAGCGCTACAAAGAGGTCTCGCTTCCCATTGGTCAAAAGGGCCATGCTGCAAAAAGTGTCAAAACCAGAAATGCAGGACAGGCCATGGAGAAATGGCAGCCTTGCTACGCTGATGGGCGGGATGTAAATTGCCAACAGCCATTCTGGAGAAGTGTTCGGTGTGTCCTGAAACATCGAAAAAACACAGCTTAGGGAGCATAGGGCACGTCCACTCATGGGCGTATAAATTGGGAAAACTAAAAATCAGCAAGACACAGGCACCCCAATGTTTAGGGCTGCTATGTTGACAAGAACCTCCACTTCATGACACCTTAAATATCCCAGGAAAGAGAAAAATGGATAAAGAAGTTGTGGTCCTTATGTACAAAGGAATATCACTCAGACATGAAATCAATGTCATAAGGATAGTAGAAGCAAGATGAGTGGATTTAGGTATGACGATTCTAAGTGAAATAAGTCACACAGAAAAAGACACTTATCATAAGCTATCACTTATAGAGGGAATGTAAAAACCGCTACACTTGAACTGAATTACAAAACAGAACAGAGTCACACGTTTAGAAAACACACTATGGCTGCTTAACGGGAAAGGTGAGGTGGGGTGATGCATAAAACAAGGGTTTCAAATTCGCTCAGATACTGTTCCATACACCCAATATGTAATAGACAAGACCTACTCCTTGCTCAGTGAACTGGACTCAACACCCCCTATTCACCGCACAAGAATATATCTGACTAGTAAGAATCGTAAAACCTATGTATTGATATCTCTCTGGAAGTGAGCCAAGTGGGTGTAAAGCCGCATAAACACAGCCGTGAAAAGCAGCTAAACCCCATTATAAAAATAAATTACTTTTAAAAACCCGTAAAACAAAGACAGTGAAAGAGAGAGAAATTCTTACAAAATTCGTTCAGAGGCTGTGATGCAACCTGGATTGACCATATCTAGACCCACAGCTGGATGAGACATAAGGGTGGACACTCTTGGGGCTTAGAGGTTGGGTGAGGTTGGGTGAGCAAACGCAGACCCTTTAAAGTAATACTGTGTGGTACCCATCCCATAGTTCCCAAATCTCCAGGTTCAAGGGCATCTTCCTACATCGAAAACATGCATGAGAAACCCAGAAGATGGTACACCGTGTGATTTTGAAAGGTTTCTAAAACGCACCCACTTTCTCATCTCCTTGTGCTCGGGTTCGCCTTTCCAGCTACTTTACTAGCAATCTCCCTACTTGGAGAATCAGCACCTCTAAGCTCCTGTTCCCGACAGGTTGCAATTTGTCCTGAGGATGAACGGGAAGAGGGGCAACCAATGAGAGACTAGATCTAGGTGTTGGGACAGGCCCAGGTCACTCTATTTTCCCATCAGGAAGAAGAATTAACCACAGGCTCAGCCTGCCTCCAGGAACCAGAATAGGGCCTGAGGCAATCTCCTGCTTTTGTGGCCAGCTCCCAAAAAAGCGAGTTGAAAAATGGAGCTCAGGGACACTGCAATTCACAAACCCGCAGAGTTATAAATGATAACTCTCATCCACAGATATATTGAGGGAAGGCAACGAAGAAGATTTGAAAGCAAGGCAGAATTGCAGGAAAGAGATTTCAGGAGGTAGATTCGAATCGCCTTTAAAGCACATGAAAAGCGGCAAAACGTCGACAATGATGCCCTTGGCCAAAAAGGGCGTATGCGTTTTTTCCTGATTATATTCAGGAAAAAACGCATACGCCCTTTTTGGCCAACCAAGCAACCTGGAAAGGCAAATCAGCGCTACAAAGAGGTCTCGCTTCCCATCGGTCAAAAGGGCCATGCTGCAAAAAGTGTCAAAACCAGAAATGCAGGACAGGCCATGGAGAAATGGCAGCCTTGCTACGCTGATGGGCGGGATGTAAATTGCCAACAGCCACTCTGGAGAAGTGTACGGTGTGTCCTGAAACATCGAAAAACCACAGCTTAGGGAGCATAGGGCACGTCCACTCATGGGCGTATAAATTGGGAAAACTAAAAATCAGCAAGACACAGGCACCCCAATGTTTAGGGCTGCTATGTTGACAAGAACCTCCACTTCAAGACACCTTAAATATCCCAGGAAAGAGAAAAATGGATAAAGAAGTTGTGGTCCTTATGTAGAAAGGAATATCACTCAGACATGAAATCAATGTCATAAGGCTAGTAGAAGCAATATGAGTGGATTTAGGTATGACGATTCTAAGTGAAATAAGTCACACAGAAAAAGACACTTATCATAAGCTATCACTTATAGAGGGAATGTAAAAACCGCTACACTTGAACTGAATTACAAAACAGAACAGAGTCACACGTTTAGAAAACACACTATGGCTGCTTAACGGGAAAGGTGAGGTGGGGTGATGCATAAAACAAGGGTTTCAAATTCGCTCAGATACTGTTCCATACACCCAATATGTAATAGACAAGACCTACTCCTTGCTCAGTGAACTGGACTCAACACCCCCTATTCACCGCACAAGAATATATCTGACTAGTAAGAATCGTAAAACCTATGTATTGATATCTCTCTGGAAGTGAGCCAAGTGGGTGTAAAGCCGCATAAACACAGCCGTGAAAAGCAGCTAAACCCCATTATAAAAATAAATTACTTTTAAAAACCCGTAAAACAAAGACAGTGAAAGAGAGAGAAATTCTTACAAAATTCGTTCAGGGGCTGTGATGCAACCTGGATTGACCATATCTAGACCCACACCTGGATGAGACATAAGGGTGGACACTCTTGGGGCTTAGAGGTTGGGTGAGGTTGGGTGAGCAAACTCAGACCCTTTAAAGTAATACTGCCTGGTACCCATCCCATGGGTCCCAAATCTCCAGGTTCAAGGGCTTCTTCCTACATAGAAAACATGCATGAGAAACCCAGAAGATGGTACACCGTGTGATTTTGAAAGGTTTCTAAAACGCACCCCATTTCTCATCTCCTTGTGCTAGGGTTCGCCTTTCCAGCTACTTTACTAGCAATCTCCCTACTTGGAGAATCAGCACCTTTAAGCTCCTGTTCCCGACAGGTTGCAATTTGTCCTGAGGATGAACGGGAAGAGGGGCAACCAATGAGAGATTAGATCTAGGTGTTGGGACAGGCCCAGGTCACTCTATTTTCCCATCAGGAAGAAGAATTAACCACAGGCTCAGCCTGCCGCCAGGAACCAAAATAGGGCCTGAGGCAATCCCGCGCTTTTGCGGCCAGCTCCCAAAAAAGCGAGTTGAAAAATGGAGCTCAGGGACACTGCAATTCACAAACCCGCAGAGTTATAAATGATAACTCTCATCCACAGATATATTGAGGGAAGGCAACGAAGCGGATTTGAAAGCAAGGCAGAATTGCAGGAAACAGATTTCAGGAGGTAGATTCGAATCGCCTTTAAAGCACATGAAAAGCGGCAAAACGTCGACAATGATGCCCTTGGCCAAAAAGGGCGTATGCGTTTTTTCCTGAATATATTCAGGAAAAAACGCATACGCCCTTTTTGGCCAACCAAGCAACCTGGAAAGGCAAATCAGCGCTACAAAGAGGTCTCGCTTCCCATTGGTCAAAAGGGCCATGCTGCAAAAAGTGTCAAAACCAGAAATGCAGGACAGGCCATGGAGAAATGGCAGCCTTGCTACGCTGATGGGCGGGATGTAAATTGCCAACAGCCATTCTGGAGAAGTGTTCGGTGTGTCCTGAAACATCGAAAAAACACAGCTTAGGGAGCATAGGGCACGTCCACTCATGGGCGTATAAATTGGGAAAACTAAAAATCAGCAAGACACAGGCACCCCAATGTTTAGGGCTGCTATGTTGACAAGAACCTCCACTTCATGACACCTTAAATATCCCAGGAAAGAGAAAAATGGATAAAGAAGTTGTGGTCCTTATGTACAAAGGAATATCACTCAGACATGAAATCAATGTCATAAGGATAGTAGAAGCAAGATGAGTGGATTTAGGTATGACGATTCTAAGTGAAATAAGTCACACAGAAAAAGACACTTATCATAAGCTATCACTTATAGAGGGAATGTAAAAACCGCTACACTTGAACTGAATTACAAAACAGAACAGAGTCACACGTTTAGAAAACACACTATGGCTGCTTAACGGGAAAGGTGAGGTGGGGTGATGCATAAAACAAGGGTTTCAAATTCGCTCAGATACTGTTCCATACACCCAATATGTAATAGACAAGACCTACTCCTTGCTCAGTGAACTGGACTCAACACCCCCTATTCACCGCACAAGAATATATCTGACTAGTAAGAATCGTAAAACCTATGTATTGATATCTCTCTGGAAGTGAGCCAAGTGGGTGTAAAGCCGCATAAACACAGCCGTGAAAAGCAGCTAAACCCCATTATAAAAATAAATTACTTTTAAAAACCCGTAAAACAAAGACAGTGAAAGAGAGAGAAATTCTTACAAAATTCGTTCAGAGGCTGTGATGCAACCTGGATTGACCATATCTAGACCCACAGCTGGATGAGACATAAGGGTGGACACTCTTGGGGCTTAGAGGTTGGGTGAGGTTGGGTGAGCAAACGCAGACCCTTTAAAGTAATACTGTGTGGTACCCATCCCATAGTTCCCAAATCTCCAGGTTCAAGGGCATCTTCCTACATCGAAAACATGCATGAGAAACCCAGAAGATGGTACACCGTGTGATTTTGAAAGGTTTCTAAAACGCACCCACTTTCTCATCTCCTTGTGCTCGGGTTCGCCTTTCCAGCTACTTTACTAGCAATCTCCCTACTTGGAGAATCAGCACCTCTAAGCTCCTGTTCCCGACAGGTTGCAATTTGTCCTGAGGATGAACGGGAAGAGGGGCAACCAATGAGAGACTAGATCTAGGTGTTGGGACAGGACCAGGTCACTCTATTTTCCCATCAGGAAGAAGAATTAACCACAGGCTCAGCCTGCCGCCAGGAACCAGAATAGGGCCTGAGGCAATCCCGCGCTTTTACGGCCAGCTCCCAAAAAAGCGAGTTGAAAAATGGAGCTCAGGGACACTGCAATTCACAAACCCGCAGAGTTATAAATGATAACTCTCATCCACAGATATATTGAGGGAAGGCAACGAAGAGGATTTGAAAGCAAGGCAGAATTGCAGGAAACAGATTTCAGGAGGTAGATTCGAATCGCCTTTAAAGCACATGAAAAGCGGCAAAACGTCGACAATGATGCCCTTGGCCAAAAAGGGCGTATGCGTTTTTTCCTGAATATATTCAGGAAAAAACGCATACGCCCTTTTTGGCCAACCAAGCAACCTGGAAAGGCAAATCAGCGCTACAAAGAGGTCTCGCTTCCCATCGGTCAAAAGGGCCATGCTGCAAAAAGTGTCAAAACCAGAAATGCAGGACAGGCCATGGAGAAATGGCAGCCTTGCTACGCTGATGGGCGGGATGTAAATTGCCAACAGCCACTCTGGAGAAGTGTTCGGTGTGTCCTGAAACATCGAAAAAACACAGCTTAGGGAGCATAGGGCATGTCCACTCATGGGCGTATAAATTGGGAAAACTAAAAATCAGCAAGACACAGGCACCCCAATGTTTAGGGCTGCTATGTTGACAAGAACCTCCACTTCATGACACCTTAAATATCCCAGGAAAGAGAAAAATGGATAAAGAAGTTGTGGTCCTTATGTACAAAGGACTATCACTCAGACATGAAATCAATGTCATAAGGCTAGTAGAAGCAAGATGAGTGGATTTAGGTATGACGATTCTAAGTGAAATAAGTCACACAGAAAAAGACACTTATCATAAGCTATCACTTATAGAGGGAATGTAAAAACCGCTACACTTGAACTGAATTACAAAACAGAACAGAGTCACACGTTTAGAAAACACACTGGCTGCTTAACGGGAATGGTGAGGTGGGGTGATGCATAAAACAAGGGTTTCAAATTCGCTCAGATACTGTTCCATACACCCAATATGTAATAGAAAAGACCTACTCCTTGCTCAGTGAACTGGACTCAAACCCCCTATTCACCGCACAAGAATATATCTGACTAGTAAGAATCGTAAAACCTATGTATTGATATCTCTCTGGAAGTGAGCCAAGTGGGTGTAAAGCCGCATAAACACAGCCGTGAAAAGCAGCTAAACCCCATTATAAAAATAAATTACTTTTAAAAACCCGTAAAACAAAGACAGTGAAAGAGAGAGAAATTCTTACAAAATTCGTTCAGGGGCTGTGATGCAACCTGGATTGACCATATCTAGACCCACACCTGGATGAGACATAAGGGTGGACACTCTTGGGGCTGAGAGGTTGGGTGAGGTTGGGTGAGCAAACTCAGACCATTTAAAGTAATACTGCGTGGTACCCATCCCATGGGTCCCAAATCTCCAGGTTCAAGGGCTTCTTCCTACATCGAAAACATGCATGAGAAACCCAGAAGATGGTACACCGTGTGATTTTGAAAGGTTTCTAAAACGCACCCCATTTCTCATCTCCTTGTGCTAGGGTTCGCCTTTCCAGCTACTTTACTAGCAATCTCCCTACTTGGAGAATCAGCACCTTTAAGCTCCTGTTCCCTACAGGTTGCAATTTGTCCTGAAGATGAACGGGAAGAGGGGCAACCAATGAGAGACTAGATCTAGGTGTTGGGACAGGCACAGGTCACTCTATTTTCCCATCAGGAAGAAGAATTAACCACAGGCTCAGCCTGCCTCCAGGAACCAGAATAGGGCCTGAGGCAATCTCGCGCTTTTGTGGCCAGCTCCCAAAAAAGCGAGTTGAAAAATGGAGCTCAGGGACACTGCAATTCACAAACCCGCAGAGTTATAAATGATAACTCTCATCCACAGATATATTGAGGGAAGGCAACGAAGAGGATTTGAAAGCAAGGCAGAATTGCAGGAAACAGATTTCAGGAGGTAGATTCGAATCGCCTTTAAAGCACTTGAAAAGTGGCAAAACATCGACAATGATGCCCTTGGCCAAAAAGGGCGTATGCGTTTTTTCCTGAATATATTCAGGAAAAAACGCATACGCCCTTTTTGGCCAACCAAGCAACCTGGAAAGGCAAATCAGCACTACAAAGATGTATCGCTTCCCATCGGTCAAAAGGGCCATGCTGCAAAAAGTGTCAAAACCAGAAATGCAGGACAGGCCATGGAGAAATGGCAGCCTTGCTACGCTGATGGGCGGGATGTAAATTGCCAAAAGCCACTCTGGAGAAGTGTACGGTGTGTCCTGAAACATCGAAAAAACACAGCTTAGGGAGCATAGGGCACGTCCACTCATGGGCGTATAAATTGGGAAAACTAAAAATCAGCAAGACACAGGCACCCCAATGTTTAGGGCTGCTATGTTGACAAGAACCTCCACTTCATGACACCTTAAATATCCCAGGAAAGAGAAAAATGGATAAAGAAGTTGTGGTCCTTAGGTACAATGGAATATCACTCAGACATGAAATCAATGTCATAAGGCTAGTAGAAGCAAGATTAGTGGATTAAGTTACGACGATTCTAATTGAAATAAGTCACACAGAAAAAGACACTTATCATAAGCTATCACTTATAGAGGGAATGTAAAAACCGCTACACCTGAACTGAATTACAAAACAGAACAGAGTCACACGTTTAGAAAACACACTATGGCTGCTTAACGGGAAAGGTGAAGTGGGGTGATGCATAAAACAAGGGTTTCAAATTCGCTCAGATACCGTTCCATACACCCAATATGTAATAGACAAGACCTACTCCTTGCTCAGTGAACTGGACTCAACACCCCCTATTCACCGCACAAGAATATATGTGACTAGTAAGAATCGTAAAACCTATGTATTGATATCTCTCTGGAAGTGTGTCAAGTGGGTGTAAAGCTGCATAAACACAGCCGTGAAAAGCAGCTAAACCCCATTATAAAAATAAATTACTTTTAAAAACCCGTAAAACAAAGACAGTGAAAGAGAGAGAAATTCTTACAAAATTCGTTCAGGGGATGTGATGCAACCTGGATTGACCATATCTAGACCCACACCTGGATGAGACATAAGGGTGGACAATCTTGGGGCTGAGAGGTTGGGTGAGGTTGGGTGAGCAAACTCAGACCCTTTAAAGTAGTACTGCGTGGTACCCATCCCATGGGTCCCAAATCTCCAGGTTCAAGGGCATCTTCCTACATCGAAAACATGCATGAGAAACCCAGAAGATGGTACACCGTGTGATTTTGAAAGGTTTCTAAAACGCACCCCATTTCTCATCTCCTTGTGCTAGGGTTCGCCTTTCCAGCTACTTTACTAGCAATCTCCCTACTTGGAGAATCAGCACCTTTAAGCTCCAGTTCCCTACAGGTTGCAATTTGTCCTGAAGATGAACGGGAAGAGGGGCAACCAATGAAAGACTAGATCTAGGTGTTGGGACAGGCACAGGTCACTCTATTTTCCCATCAGGAAGAAGAATTAACCACAGGCTCAGCCTGCCTCCAGGAACCAGAATAGGGCCTGAGGCAATTCCGCGCTTTTGCGGCCAGCTCCCAAAAAAGCGAGTTGAAAAATGGAGCTCAGGGACACTGCAATTCACAAACCCGCAGAGTTATAAATGATAACTGTCATCCACAGATATATTGAGGGAAGACAACGAAGAGGAATTCAAAGCAAGGCAGAATTGCAGGAAACAGATTTCAGGAGGTAGATCCGAATCGCCTTTAAAGCACATGAAAAGCGGCAAAACGTCGACAATGATGCCCTTGGCCAAAAAGGGCGTATGCGTTTTTTCCTGATTATATTCAGGAAAAAACGCATACGCCCTTTTTGGCCAACCAAGCAACCTGGAAAGGCAAATCAGCGCTACAAAGAAGTCTCGCTTCCCATCGGTCAAAAGGGCCATGCTGCAAAAAGTGTCAAAACCAGAAATGCAGTACAGGCCATGGAGAAATGGCAGCCTTGCTACGCTGATGGGCGGGATGTAAATTGCCAAAAGCCACTCTGGAGAAGTGTACGGTGTGTCCTGAAACATCGAAAAAACACAGCTTAGGGAGCATAGGGCACGTCCACTTATGGGCGTATAAATTGGGAAAACTAAAATCAGCAAGACACAGGCACCCCAATGTTTAGGGCTGCTATGTTGACAAGAACCTCCACTTCATGACACCTTAAATATCCCAGGAAAGAGAAAAATGGATAAAGAAGTTGTGGTCCTTATGTACAAAGGAATATCACTCAGACATGAAATCAATGTCATAAGGCTAGTAGAAGCAAGATGAGTGGATTTAGGTATGACGATTCTAAGTGAAATAAGTCACACAGAAAAAGACACTTATCATAAGCTATCACTTATAGAGGGAATGTAAAAACCGCTACACCTGAACTGAATTACAAAACAGAACAGAGTCACACGTTTAGAAAACACACTATGGCTGCTTAACGGGAAAGGTGAGGTGGGGTGATGCATAAAACAAGGGCTTCAAATTCGCTCAGATACCGTTCCATACACCCAATATGTAATAGACAAGACCTACTCCTTGCTCAGTGAACTGGACTCAACACCCCCTATTCACCGCACAAGAATATATGTGACTAGTAAGAATCTTAAAACCTATGTATTGATATCTGTCTGGAAGTGAGTCAAGTGGGTGTAAAGCCGCATAAACAGAGCCATGAAAAGCAGCTAAACCCCATTATAAAAATAAATTACTTTTAAAAACCCGTAAAACAAAGACAGTGAAAGAGAGAGAAATTCTTACAAAATTCGTTCAGAGGCTGTGATGCAACCTGGATTGACCATATCTAGACCCACAGCTGGATGAGACATAAGGGTGGACACTCTTGGGGCTTAGAGGTTGGGTGAGGTTGGGTGAGCAAACGCAGACCCTTTAAAGTAATACTGTGTGGTACCCATCCCATGGGTCCCAAATCTCCAGGTTCAAGGGCTTCTTCCTACATCGAAAACATGCATGAGAAACCCAGAAGATGGTACACCGTGTGATTTTGAAAGGTTTCTAAAACGCACCCCATTTCTCATCTCCTTGTGCTAGGGTTCGCCTTTCCAGCTACTTTACTAGCAATCTCCCTACTTGGAGAATCAGCACCTCTAAGCTCCTGTTCCCGACAGGTTGCAATTTGTCCTGAGGATGAACGGGAAGAGGGGCAACCAATGAGAGACTAGATCTAGGTGTTGGGACAGGCCCAGGTCACTCTATTTTCCCATCAGGAAGAAGAATTAACCACAGGCTCAGCCTGCCGCCAGGAACCAGAATAGGGCCTGAGGCAATCCCGCGCTTTTGCGGCCAGCTCCCAAAAAAGCGAGTTGAAAAATGGAGCTCAGGGACACTGCAATTCACAAACCCGCAGAGTTATAAATGATAACTCTCATCCACAGATATATTGAGGGAAGGCAACGAAGAGGATTTGAAAGCAAGGCAGAATTGCAGGAAACAGATTTCAGGAGGTAGATTCGAATCGCCTTTAAAGCACATGAAAAGCGGCAAAACGTCGACAATGATGCCCTTGGCCAAAAAGGGCGTATGCGTTTTTTCCTGAATATATTCAGGAAAAAACGCATACGCCCTTTTTGGCCAACCAAGCAACCTGGAAAGGCAAATCAGCGCTACAAAGAGGTCTCGCTTCCCATCGGTCAAAAGGGCCATGCTGCAAAAAGTGTCAAAACCAGAAATGCAGGACAGGCCATGGAGAAATGGCAGCCTAGCTACGCTGATGAGCGGGATGTAAATTGCCAACAGCCACTCTGGAGAAGTGTTCGGTGTGTCCTGAAACATCGAAAAAACACAGCTTAGGGAGCATAGGGCACGTCCACTCATGGGCGTATAAATTGGGAAAACTAAAAATCAGCAAGACACAGGCACCCCAATGTTTAGGGCTGCTATGTTGACAAGAACCTCCACTTCATGACACCTTAAATATCCCAGGAAAGAGAAAAATGGATAAAGAAGTTGTGGTCCTTATGTACAAAGGAATATCACTCAGACATGAAATCAATGTCATAAGGCTAGTAGAAGCAAGATGAGTGGATTTAGGTATGACGATTCTAAGTGAAATAAGTCACACAGAAAAAGACACTTATCATAAGCTATCACTTATAGAGGGAATGTAAAAACCGCTACACTTGAACTGAATTACAAAACAGAACAGAGTCACACGTTTAGAAAACACACTATGGCTGCTTAACGGGAAAGGTGAGGTGGGGTGATGCATAAAACAAGGGTTTCAAATTCGCTCAGATACTGTTCCATACACCCAATATGTAATAGACAAGACCTACTCCTTGCTCAGTGAACTGGACTCAACACCCCCTATTCACCGCACAAGAATATATCTGACTAGTAAGAATCGTAAAACCTATGTATTGATATCTCTCTGGAAGTGAGCCAAGTGGGTGTAAAGCCGCATAAACACAGCCGTGAAAAGCAGCTAAACCCCATTATAAAAATAAATTACTTTTAAAAACCCGTAAAACAAAGACAGTGAAAGAGAGAGAAATTCTTACAAAATTCGTTCAGGGGCTGTGATGCAACCTGGATTGACCATATCTAGACCCACAGCTGGATGAGACATAAGGGTGGACACTCTTGGGGCTTAGAGGTTGGGTGAGGTTGGGTGAGCAAACTCAGACCCTTTAAAGTAATACTGCGTGGTACCCATCCCATGGGTCCCAAATCTCCAGGTTCAAGGGCTTCTTCCTACATCGAAAACATGCATGAGAAACCCAGAAGATGGTACACCGTGTGATTTTGAAAGGTTTCTAAAACGCACCCCATTTCTCATCTCCTTGTGCTAGGGTTCGCCTTTCCAGCTACTTTACTAGCAATCTCCCTACTTGGAGAATCAGCACCTTTAAGCTCCTGTTCCCTACAGGTTGCAATTTGTCCTGAAGATGAACGGGAAGAGGGGCAACCAATGAGAGACTAGATCTAGGTGTTGGGACAGGCACAGGTCACTCTATTTTCCCATCAGGAAGAAGAATTAACCACAGGCTCAGCCTGCCTCCAGGAACCAGAATAGGGCCTGAGGCAATCTCCTGCTTTTGTGGCCAGCTCCCAAAAAAGCGAGTTGAAAAATGGAGCTCAGGGACACTGCAATTCACAAACCCGCAGAGTTATAAATGATAACTCTCATCCACAGATATATTGAGGGAAGGCAACGAAGAAGATTTGAAAGCAAGGCAGAATTGCAGGAAAGAGATTTCAGGAGGTAGATTCGAATCGCCTTTAAAGCACATGAAAAGCGGCAAAACGTCGACAATGATGCCCTTGGCCAAAAAGGGCGTATGCGTTTTTTCCTGATTATATTCAGGAAAAAACGCATACGCCCTTTTTGGCCAACTAAGCAACCTTTAAAGGCAAATCAGCGCTACAAAGAAGTCTCGCTTCCCATCGGTCAAAAGGGCCATGCTGCAAAAAGTGTCAAAACCAGAAATGCAGTACAGGCCATGGAGAAATGGCAGCCTTGCTACGCTGATGGGCGGGATGTAAATTGCCAAAAGCCACTCTGGAGAAGTGTACGGTGTGTCCTGAAACATCGAAAAAACACAGCTTAGGGAGCATAGGGCACGTCCACTCATGGGCGTATAAATTGGGAAAACTAAAAATCAGCAAGACACAGGCACCCCAATGTTTAGGGCTGCTATGTTGACAAGAACCTCCACTTCATGACACCTTAAATATCCCAGGAAAGAGAAAAATGGATAAAGAAGTTGTGGTCCTTATGTACAAAGGAATATCACTCAGACATGAAATCAATGTCATAAGGCTAGTAGAAGCAAGATGAGTGGATTTAGGTATGACGATTCTAAGTGAAATAAGTCACACAGAAAAAGACACTTATCATAAGATATCACTTATAGAGGGAATGTAAAAACCGCTACACTTGAACTGAATTACAAAACAGAACAGAGTCACACGTTTAGAAAACACACTATGGCTGCTTAACGGGAAAGGTGAGGTGGGGTGATGCATAAAACAAGGGTTTCAAATTCGCTCAGATACTGTTCCATACACCCAATATGTAATAGACAAGACCTACTCCTTGCTCATTGAACTGGACTCAACACCCCCTATTCACCGCACAAGAATATATCTGACTAGTAAGAATCGTAAAACCTATGTATTGATATCTCTCTGGAAGTGAGCCAAGTGGGTGTAAAGCCGCATAAACACAGCCGTGAAAAGCAGCTAAACCCCATTATAAAAATAAATTACTTTTAAAAACCCGTAAAACAAAGACAGTGAAAGAGAGAGAAATTCTTACAAAATTCGTTCAGAGGCTGTGATGCAACCTGGATTGACCATATCTAGACCCACAGCTGGATGAGACATAAGGGTGGACACTCTTGGGGCTTAGAGGTTGGGTGAGGTTGGGTGAGCAAACGCAGACCCTTTAAAGTAATACTGTGTGGTACCCATCCCATAGTTCCCAAATCTCCAGGTTCAAGGGCATCTTCCTACATCGAAAACATGCATGAGAAACCCAGAAGATGGTACACCGTGTGATTTTGAAAGGTTTCTAAAACGCACCCACTTTCTCATCTCCTTGTGCTCGGGTTCGCCTTTCCAGCTACTTTACTAGCAATCTCCCTACTTGGAGAATCAGCACCTCTAAGCTCCTGTTCCCGACAGGTTGCAATTTGTCCTGAGGATGAACGGGAAGAGGGGCAACCAATGAGAGACTAGATCTAGGTGTTGGGACAGGCCCAGGTCACTCTATTTTCCCATCAGGAAGAAGAATTAACCACAGGCTCAGCCTGCCGCCAGGAACCAGAATAGGGCCTGAGGCAATCCCGCGCTTTTGCGGCCAGCTCCCAAAAAAGCGAGTTGAAAAATGGAGCTCAGGGACACTGCAATTCACAAACCCGCAGAGTTATAAATGATAACTCTCATCCACAGATATATTGAGGGAAGGCAACGAAGAGGATTTGAAAGCAATGCAGAATTGCAGGAAACAGATTTCAGGAGGTAGATTCGAATCGCCTTTAAAGCACATGAAAAGCGGCAAACCGTCGACAATGATGCCCTTGGCCAAAAAGGGCGTATGCGTTTTTTCCTGAATATATTCAGGAAAAAACGCATACGCCCTTTTTGGCCAACCAAGCAACCTGGAAAGGCAAATCAGCGCTACAAAGAGGTCTCGCTTCCCATCGGTCAAAAGGGCCATGCTGCAAAAAGTGTCAAAACCAGAAATGCAGGACAGGCCATGGAGAAATGGCAGCCTTGCTACGCTGATGGGCGGGATGTAAATTGCCAACAGCCACTCTGGAGAAGTGTTCGGTGTGTCCTGAAACATCGAAAAAACACAGCTTAGGGAGCATAGGGCATGTCCACTCATGGGCGTATAAATTGGGAAAACTAAAAATCAGCAAGACACAGGCACCCCAATGTTTAGGGCTGCTATGTTGACAAGAACCTCCACTTCATGACACCTTAAATATCCCAGGAAAGAGAAAAATGGATAAAGAAGTTGTGGTCCTTATGTACAAAGGACTATCACTCAGACATGAAATCAATGTCATAAGGCTAGTAGAAGCAAGATGAGTGGATTTAGGTATGACGATTCTAAGTGAAATAAGTCACACAGAAAAAGACACTTATCATAAGCTATCACTTATAGAGGGAATGTAAAAACCGCTACACTTGAACTGAATTACAAAACAGAACAGAGTCACACGTTTAGAAAACACACTATGGCTGCTTAACGGGAAAGGTGAGGTGGGGTGATGCATAAAACAAGGGTTTCAAATTCGCTCAGATACTGTTCCATACACCCAATATGTAATAGACAAGACCTACTCCTTGCTCAGTGAACTGGACTCAAACCCCCTATTCACCGCACAAGAATATATCTGACTAGTAAGAATCGTAAAACCTATGTATTGATATCTCTCTGGAAGTGAGCCAAGTGGGTGTAAAGCCGCATAAACACAGCCGTGAAAAGCAGCTAAACCCCATTATAAAAATAAATTACTTTTAAAAACCCGTAAAACAAAGACAGTGAAAGAGAGAGAAATTCTTACAAAATTCGTTCAGGGGCTGTGATGCAACCTGGATTGACCATATCTAGACCCACACCTGGATGAGACATAAGGGTGGACACTCTTGGGGCTGAGAGGTTGGGTGAGGTTGGGTGAGCAAACTCAGACCCTTTAAAGTAATACTGCGTGGTACCCATCCCATGGGTCCCAAATCTCCAGGTTCAAGGGCTTCTTCCTACATCGAAAACATGCATGAGAAACCCAGAAGATGGTACACCGTGTGATTTTGAAAGGTTTCTAAAACGCACCCCATTTCTCATCTCCTTGTGCTAGGGTTCGCCTTTCCAGCTACTTTACTAGCAATCTCCCTACTTGGAGAATCAGCACCTTTAAGCTCCTGTTCCCTACAGGTTGCAATTTGTCCTGAAGATGAACGGGAAGAGGGGCAACCAATGAGAGACTAGATCTAGGTGTTGGGACAGGCACAGGTCACTCTATTTTCCCATCAGGAAGAAGAATTAACCACAGGCTCAGCCTGCCTCCAGGAACCAGAATAGGGCCTGAGGCAATCTCGCGCTTTTGTGGCCAGCTCCCAAAAAAGCGAGTTGAAAAATGGAGCTCAGGGACACTGCAATTCACAAACCCGCAGAGTTATAAATGATAACTCTCATCCACAGATATATTGAGGGAAGGCAACGAAGAGGATTTGAAAGCAAGGCAGAATTGCAGGAAACAGATTTCAGGAGGTAGATTCGAATCGCCTTTAAAGCACTTGAAAAGTGGCAAAACATCGACAATGATGCCCTTGGCCAAAAAGGGCGTATGCGTTTTTTCCTGAATATATTCAGGAAAAAACGCATACGCCCTTTTTGGCCAACCAAGCAACCTGGAAAGGCAAATCAGCACTACAAAGATGTATCGCTTCCCATCGGTCAAAAGGGCCATGCTGCAAAAAGTGTCAAAACCAGAAATGCAGGACAGGCCATGGAGAAATGGCAGCCTTGCTACGCTGATGGGCGGGATGTAAATTGCCAAAAGCCACTCTGGAGAAGTGTACGGTGTGTCCTGAAACATCGAAAAAACACAGCTTATGGAGCATAGGGCACGTCCACTCATGGGCGTATAAATTGGGAAAACTAAAAATCAGCAAGACACAGGCACCCCAGAGTTTAGGGCTGCTATGTTGACAAGAACCTCCACTTCATGACACCTTAAATATCCCAGGAAAGAGAAAAATGGATAAAGAAGTTGTGGTCCTTAGGTACAATGGAATATCACTCAGACATGAAATCAATGTCATAAGGCTAGTAGAAGCAAGATTAGTGGATTAAGTTACGACGATTCTAATTGAAATAAGTCACACAGAAAAAGACACTTATCATAAGCTATCACTTATAGAGGGAATGTAAAAACCGCTACACCTGAACTGAATTACAAAACAGAACAGAGTCACACGTTTAGAAAACACACTATGGCTGCTTAACGGGAAAGGTGAGGTGGGGTGATGCATAAAACAAGGGTTTCAAATTCGCTCAGATACCGTTCCATACACCCAATATGTAATAGACAAGACCTACTCCTTGCTCAGTGAACTGGACTCAACACCCCCTATTCACCGCACAAGAATATATGTGACTAGTAAGAATCGTAAAACCTATGTATTGATATCTCTCTGGAAGTGTGTCAAGTGGGTGTAAAGCTGCATAAACACAGCCGTGAAAAGCAGCTAAACCCCATTATAAAAATAAATTACTTTTAAAAACCCGTAAAACAAAGACAGTGAAAGAGAGAGAAATTCTTACAAAATTCGTTCAGGGGATGTGATGCAACCTGGATTGACCATATCTAGACCCACACCTGGATGAGACATAAGGGTGGACAATCTTGGGGCTGAGAGGTTGGGTGAGGTTGGGTGAGCAAACTCAGACCCTTTAAAGTAGTACTGCGTGGTACCCATCCCATGGGTCCCAAATCTCCAGGTTCAAGGGCTTCTTCCTACATCGAAAACATGCATGAGAAACCCAGAAGATGGTACACCGTGTGATTTTGAAAGGTTTCTAAAACGCACCCCATTTCTCATCTCCTTGTGCTAGGGTTCGCCTTTCCAGCTACTTTACTAGCAATCTCCCTACTTGGAGAATCAGCACCTTTAAGCTCCAGTTCCCTACAGGTTGCAATTTGTCCTGAAGATGAACGGGAAGAGGGGCAACCAATGAAAGACTAGATCTAGGTGTTGGGACAGGCACAGGTCACTCTATTTTCCCATCAGGAAGAAGAATTAACCACAGGCTCAGCCTGCCTCCAGGAACCAGAATAGGGCCTGAGGCAATTCCGCGCTTTTGCGGCCAGCTCCCAAAAAAGCGAGTTGAAAAATGGAGCTCAGGGACACTGCAATTCACAAACCCGCAGAGTTATAAATGATAACTGTCATCCACAGATATATTGAGGGAAGACAACGAAGAGGAATTCAAAGCAAGGCAGAATTGCAGGAAACAGATTTCAGGAGGTAGATCCGAATCGCCTTTAAAGCACATGAAAAGCGGCAAAACGTCGACAATGATGCCCTTGGCCAAAAAGGGCGTATGCGTTTTTTCCTGATTATATTCAGGAAAAAACGCATACGCCCTTTTTGGCCAACCAAGCAACCTGGAAAGGCAAATCAGCGCTACAAAGAAGTCTCGCTTCCCATCGGTCAAAAGGGCCATGCTGCAAAAAGTGTCAAAACCAGAAATGCAGTACAGGCCATGGAGAAATGGCAGCCTTGCTACGCTGATGGGCGGGATGTAAATTGCCAAAAGCCACTCTGGAGAAGTGTACGGTGTGTCCTGAAACATCGAAAAAACACAGCTTAGGGAGCATAGGGCACGTCCACTCATGGGCGTATAAATTGGGAAAACTAAAAATCAGCAAGACACAGGCACCCCAATGTTTAGGGCTGCTATGTTGACAAGAACCTCCACTTCATGACACCTTAAATATCCCAGGAAAGAGAAAAATGCATAAAGAAGTTGTGGTCCTTATGTACAAAGGAATATCACTCAGACATGAAATCAATGTCATAAGGCTAGTAGAAGCAAGATGAGTGGATTTAGGTATGACGATTCTAAGTGAAATAAGTCACACAGAAAAAGACACTTATCATAAGCTATCACTTATAGAGGGAATGTAAAAACCGCTACACTTGAACTGAATTACAAAACAGAACAGAGTCACACGTTTAGAAAACACACTATGGCTGCTTAACGGGAAAGGTGAGGTGGGGTGATGCATAAAACAAGGGTTTCAAATTCGCTCAGATACTGTTCCATACACCCAATATGTAATAGACAAGACCTACTCCTTGCTCAGTGAACTGGACTCAACACCCCCTATTCACCGCACAAGAATATATCTGACTAGTAAGAATCGTAAAACCTATGTATTGATATCTCTCTGGAAGTGAGCCAAGTGGGTGTAAAGCCGCATAAACACAGCCGTGAAAAGCAGCTAAACCCCATTATAAAAATAAATTACTTTTAAAAACCCGTAAAACAAAGACAGTGAAAGAGAGAGAAATTCTTACAAAATTCGTTCAGGGGCTGTGATGCAACCTGGATTGACCATATCTAGACCCACAGCTGGATGAGACATAAGGGTGGACACTCTTGGGGCTTAGAGGTTGGGTGAGGTTGGGTGAGCAAACTCAGACCCTTTAAAGTAATACTGCGTGGTACCCATCCCATGGGTCCCAAATCTCCAGGTTCAAGGGCTTCTTCCTACATCGAAAACATGCATGAGAAACCCAGAAGATGGTACACCGTGTGATTTTGAAAGGTTTCTAAAACGCACCCCATTTCTCATCTCCTTGTGCTAGGGTTCGCCTTTCCAGCTACTTTACTAGCAATCTCCCTACTTGGAGAATCAGCACCTTTAAGCTCCTGTTCCCTACAGGTTGCAATTTGTCCTGAAGATGAACGGGAAGAGGGGCAACCAATGAGAGACTAGATCTAAGTGTTGGGACAGGCACAGGTCACTCTATTTTCCCATCAGGAAGAAGAATTAACCACAGGCTCAGCCTGCCTCCAGGAACCAGAATAGGGCCTGAGGCAATCTCCTGCTTTTGTGGCCAGCTCCCAAAAAAGCGAGTTGAAAAATGGAGCTCAGGGACACTGCAATTCACAAACCCGCAGAGTTATAAATGATAACTCTCATCCACAGATATATTGAGGGAAGGCAACGAAGAAGATTTGAAAGCAAGGCAGAATTGCAGGAAAGAGATTTCAGGAGGTAGATTCGAATCGCCTTTAAAGCACATGAAAAGCGGCAAAACGTCGACAATGATGCCCTTGGCCAAAAAGGGCGTATGCGTTTTTTCCTGATTATATTCAGGAAAAAACGCATACGCCCTTTTTGGCCAACTAAGCAACCTTTAAAGGCAAATCAGCGCTACAAAGAAGTCTCGCTTCCCATCGGTCAAAAGGGCCATGCTGCAAAAAGTGTCAAAACCAGAAATGCAGTACAGGCCATGGAGAAATGGCAGCCTTGCTACGCTGATGGGCGGGATGTAAATTGCCAAAAGCCACTCTGGAGAAGTGTACGGTGTGTCCTGAAACATCGAAAAAACACAGCTTAGGGAGCATAGGGCACGTCCACTCATGGGCGTATAAATTGGGAAAACTAAAAATCAGCAAGACACAGGCACCCCAATGTTTAGGGCTGCTATGTTGACAAGAACCTCCACTTCATGACACCTTAAATATCCCAGGAAAGAGAAAAATGGATAAAGAAGTTGTGGTCCTTATGTACAAAGGAATATCACTCAGACATGAAATCAATGTCATAAGGCTAGTAGAAGCAAGATGAGTGGATTTAGGTATGACGATTCTAAGTGAAATAAGTCACACAGAAAAAGACACTTATCATAAGATATCACTTATAGAGGGAATGTAAAAACCGCTACACTTGAACTGAATTACAAAACAGAACAGAGTCACACGTTTAGAAAACACACTATGGCTGCTTAACGGGAAAGGTGAGGTCGGGTGATGCATAAAACAAGGGTTTCAAATTCGCTCAGATACTGTTCCATACACCCAATATGTAATAGACAAGACCTACTCCTTGCTCAGTGAACTGGACTCAACACCCCCTATTCACCGCACAAGAATATATCTGACTAGTAAGAATCGTAAAACCTATGTATTGATATCTCTCTGGAAGTGAGCCAAGTGGGTGTAAAGCCGCATAAACACAGCCGTGAAAAGCAGCTAAACCCCATTATAAAAATAAATTACTTTTAAGAACCCGTAAAACAAAGACAGTGAAAGAGAGAGAAATTCTTACAAAATTCGTTCAGAGGCTGTGATGCAACCTGGATTGACCATATCTAGACCCACAGCTGGATGAGACATAAGGGTTGACACTCTTGGGGCTTAGAGGTTGGGTGAGGTTGGGTGAGCAAAGGCAGACCCTTTAAAGTAATACTGTGTGGTACCCATCCCATAGTTCCCAAATCTCCAGGTTCAAGGGCATCTTCCTACATCGAAAACATGCATGAGAAACCCAGAAGATGGTACACCGTGTGATTTTGAAAGGTTTCTAAAACGCACCCCATTTCTCATCTCCTTGTGCTAGGGTTCGCCTTTCCAGCTACTTTACTAGCAATCTCCCTACTTGGAGAATCAGCACCTTTAAGCTCCTGTTCCCTACAGGTTGCAATTTGTCCTGAGGATGAACGGGAAGAGGGGCAACCAATGAGAGACTAGATCTAGGTGTTGGGACAGGCCCAGGTCACTCTATTTTCCCATCAGGAAGAAGAATTAACCACAGGCTCAGCCTGCCGCCAGGAACCAGAATAGGGCCTGAGGCAATCCCGCGCTTTTGCGGCCAGCTCCCAAAAAAGCGAGTTGAAAAATGGAGCTCAGGGACACTGCAATTCACAAACCCGCAGAGTTATAAATGATAACTGTCATCCACAGATATATTGAGGGAAGACAACGAAGAGGAATTCAAAGCAAGGCAGAATTGCAGGAAACAGATTTCAGGAGGTAGATCCGAATCGCCTTTAAAGCACATGAAAAGCGGCAAAACGTCGACAATGATGCCCTTGGCCAAAAAGGGCGTATGCGTTTTTTCCTGATTATATTCAGGAAAAAACGCATACGCCCTTTTTGGCCAACCAAGCAACCTGGAAAGGCAAATCAGCGCTACAAAGAAGTCTCGCTTCCCATCGGTCAAAAGGGCCATGCTGCAAAAAGTGTCAAAACCAGAAATGCAGTACAGGCCATGGAGAAATGGCAGCCTTGCTACGCTGATGGGCGGGATGTAAATTGCCAAAAGCCACTCTGGAGAAGTGTACGGTGTGTCCTGAAACATCGAAAAAACACAGCTTAGGGAGCATAGGGCACGTCCACTCATGGGCGTATAAATTGGGAAAACTAAAATCAGCAAGACACAGGCACCCCAATGTTTAGGGCTGCTATGTTGACAAGAACCTCCACTTCATGACACCTTAAATATCCCAGGAAAGAGAAAAATGGATAAAGAAGTTGTGGTCCTTATGTACAAAGGAATATCACTCAGACATGAAATCAATGTCATAAGGCTAGTAGAAGCAAGATGAGTGGATTTAGGTATGACGATTCTAAGTGAAATAAGTCACACAGAAAAAGACACTTATCATAAGCTATCACTTATAGAGGGAATGTAAAAACCGCTACACCTGAACTGAATTACAAAACAGAACAGAGTCACACGTTTAGAAAACACACTATGGCTGCTTAACGGGAAAGGTGAGGTGGGGTGATGCATAAAACAAGGGCTTCAAATTCGCTCAGATACCGTTCCATACACCCAATATGTAATAGACAAGACCTACTCCTTGCTCAGTGAACTGGACTCAACACCCCCTATTCACCGCACAAGAATATATGTGACTAGTAAGAATCTTAAAACCTATGTATTGATATCTGTCTGGAAGTGAGTCAAGTGGGTGTAAAGCCGCATAAACAGAGCCATGAAAAGCAGCTAAACCCCATTATAAAATATATTACTTTTAAAAACCCGTAAAACAAAGACAGTGAAAGAGAGAGAAATTCTTACAAAATTCGTTCAGAGGCTGTGATGCAACCTGGATTGACCATATCTAGACCCACAGCTGTATGAGACATATGGGTGGACACTCTTGGGGCTTAGAGGTTGGGTGAGTTTGGGTGAGCAAACGGAGACCCTTTAAAGTAATACTGTGTGGTACCCATCCCATGGGTCCCAAATCTCAAGGTTCAAGGGCTTCTTCCTACATCGAAAACATGCATGAGAAACCCAGAAGATGGAACACCGTGTGATTTTGAAAGGTTTCTAAAACGCACCCCATTTCTCATCTCCTTGTGCTAGGGTTCGCCTTTCCAGCTACTTTACTAGCAATCTCCCTACTTGGAGAATCAGCACCTCTAAGCTCCTGTTCCCGACAGGTTGCAATTTGTCCTGAGGATGAACGGGAAGAGGGGCAACCAATGAGAGACTAGATCTAGGTGTTGGGACAGGCCCAGGTCACTCTATTTTCCCATCAGGAAGAAGAATTAACCACAGGCTCAGCCTGCCGCCAGGAACCAGAATAGGGCCTGAGGCAATCCCGCGCTTTTGCGGCCAGCTCCCAAAAAAGCGAGTTGAAAAATGGAGCTCAGGGACACTGTAATTCACAAACCCGCAGAGTTATAAATGATAACTCTCATCCACAGATATATTGAGGGAAGGCAACGAAGAGGATTTGAAAGCAAGGCAGAATTGCAGGAAACAGATTTCAGGAGGTAGATTCGAATCGCCTTTAAAGCACATGAAAAGCGGCAAAACGTCGACAATGATGCCCTTGGCCAAAAAGGGCGTATGCGTTTTTTCCTGAATATATTCAGGAAAAAACGCATACGCCCTTTTTGGCCAACCAAGCAACCTGGAAAGGCAAATCAGCGCTACAAAGAGGTCTCGCTTCCCATCGGTCAAAAGGGCCATGCTGCAAAAAGTGTCAAAACCAGAAATGCAGGACAGGCCATGGAGAAATGGCAGCCTTGCTACGCTGATGAGCGGGATGTAAATTGCCAACAGCCACTCTGGAGAAGTGTTCGGTGTGTCCTGAAACATCGAAAAAACACAGCTTAGGGAGCATAGGGCACGTCCACTCATGGGCGTATAAATTGGGAAAACTAAAAATCAGCAAGACACAGGCACCCCAATGTTTAGGGCTGCTATGTTGACAAGAACCTCCACTTCATGACACCTTAAATATCCCAGGAAAGAGAAAAATGGATAAAGAAGTTGTGGTCCTTATGTACAAAGGAATATCACTCAGACATGAAATCAATGTCATAAGGCTAGTAGAAGCAAGATGAGTGGATTTAGGTATGACGATTCTAAGTGAAATAAGTCACACAGAAAAAGACACTTATCATAAGCTATCACTTATAGAGGGAATGTAAAAACCGCTACACTTGAACTGAATTACAAAACAGAACAGAGTCACACGTTTAGAAAACACACTATGGCTGCTTAACGGGAAAGGTGAGGTGGGGTGATGCATAACACAAGGGTTTCAAATTCGCTCAGATACTGTTCCATACACCCAATATGTAATAGACAAGACCTACTCCTTGCTCAGTGAACTGGACTCAACACCCCCTATTCACCGCACAAGAATATATCTGACTAGTAAGAATCGTAAAACCTATGTATTGATATCTCTCTGGAAGTGAGCCAAGTGGGTGTAAAGCCGCATAAACACAGCCGTGAAAAGCAGCTAAACCCCATTATAAAAATAAATTACTTTTAAAAACCCGTAAAACAAAGACAGTGAAAGAGAGAGAAATTCTTACAAAATTCGTTCAGGGGCTGTGATGCAACCTGGATTGACCATATCTAGACCCACAGCTGGATGAGACATAAGGGTGGACACTCTTGGGGCTTAGAGGTTGGGTGAGGTTGGGTGAGCAAACTCAGACCCTTTAAAGTAATACTGCGTGGTACCCATCCCATGGGTCCCAAATCTCCAGGTTCAAGGGCTTCTTCCTACATCGAAAACATGCATGAGAAACCCAGAAGATGGTACACCGTGTGATTTTGAAAGGTTTCTAAAACGCACCCCATTTCTCATCTCCTTGTGCTAGGGTTCGCCTTTCCAGCTACTTTACTAGCAATCTCCCTACTTGGAGAATCAGCACCTTTAAGCTCCTGTTCCCTACAGGTTGCAATTTGTCCTGAAGATGAACGGGAAGAGGGGCAACCAATGAGAGACTAGATCTAGGTGTTGGGACAGGCACAGGTCACTCTATTTTCCCATCAGGAAGAAGAATTAACCACAGGCTCAGCCTGCCTCCAGGAACCAGAATAGGGCCTGAGGCAATCTCCTGCTTTTGTGGCCAGCTCCCAAAAAATCGAGTTGAAAAATGGAGCTCAGGGACACTGCAATTCACAAACCCGCAGAGTTATAAATGATAACTCTCATCCACAGATATATTGAGAGAAGGCAACGAAGAAGATTTGAAAGCAAGGCAGAATTGCAGGAAAGAGATTTCAGGAGGTAGATTCGAATCGCCTTTAAAGCACATGAAAAGCGGCAAAACGTCGACAATGATGCCCTTGGCCAAAAAGGGCGTATGCGTTTTTTCCTGATTATATTCAGGAAAAAACGCATACGCCCTTTTTGGCCAACCAAGCAACCTGGAAAGGCAAATCAGCGCTACAAAGAAGTCTCGCTTCCCATCGGTCAAAAGGGCCATGCTGCAAAAAGTGTCAAAACCAGAAATGCAGTACAGGCCATGGAGAAATGGCAGCCTTGCTACGCTGATGGGCGGGATGTAAATTGCCAAAAGCCACTCTGGAGAAGTGTACGGTGTGTCCTGAAACATCGAAAAAACACAGCTTAGGGAGCATAGGGCACGTCCACTCATGGGCGTATAAATTGGGAAAACTAAAAATCAGCAAGACACAGGCACCCCAATGTTTAGGGCTGCTATGTTGACAAGAACCTCCACTTCATGACACCTTAAATATCCCAGGAAAGAGAAAAATGGATAAAGAAGTTGTGGTCCTTATGTACAAAGGAATATCACTCAGACATGAAATCAATGTCATAAGGCTAGTAGAAGCAAGATGAGTGGATTTAGGTATGACGATTCTAAGTGAAATAAGTCACACAGAAAAAGACACTTATCATAAGATATCACTTATAGAGGGAATGTAAAAACCGCTACACTTGAACTGAATTACAAAACAGAACAGAGTCACACGTTTAGAAAACACACCATGGCTGCTTAACGGGAAAGGTGAGGTCGGGTGATGCATAAAACAAGGGTTTCAAATTCGCTCAGATACTGTTCCATACACCCAATATGTAATAGACAAGACCTACTCCTTGCTCAGTGAACTGGACTCAACACCCCCTATTCACCGCACAAGAATATATCTGACTAGTAAGAATCGTAAAACCTATGTATTGATATCTCTCTGGAAGTGAGCCAAGTGGGTGTAAAGCCGCATAAACACAGCCGTGAAAAGCAGCTAAACCCCATTATAAAAATAAATTACTTTTAAAAACCCGTAAAACAAAGACAGTGAAAGAGAGAGAAATTCTTACAAAATACGTTCAGAGGCTGTGATGCAACCTGGATTGACCATATCTAGACCCACAGCTGGATGAGACATAAGGGTTGACACTCTTGGGGCTTAGAGGTTGGGTGAGGTTGGGTGAGCAAACGCAGACCCTTTAAAGTAATACTGTGTGGTACCCATCCCATAGTTCCCAAATCTCCAGGTTCAAGGGCATCTTCCTACATCGAAAACATGCATGAGAAACCCAGAAGATGGTACACCGTGTGATTTTGAAAGGTTTCTAAAACGCACCCAATTTCTCATCTCCTTGTGCTCGGGTTCGCCTTTCCAGCTACTTTACTAGCAATCTCCCTACTTGGAGAATCAGCACCTTTAAGCTCCTGTTCCCTACAGGTTGCAATTTGTCCTGAGGATGAACGGGAAGAGGGGCAACCAATGAGAGACTAGATCTAGGTGTTGGGACAGGCCCAGGTCACTCTATTTTCCCATCAGGAAGAAGAATTAACCACAGGCTCAGCCTGCCGCCCAGAAGCAGAATAGGGCCTGAGGCAATCCCGCGCTTTTGCGGCCAGCTCCCAAAAAAGCGACTTGAAAAATGGAGCTCAGGGACACTGCAATTCACAAACCCGCAGAGTTATAAATGATAACTCTCATCCACAGATATATTGAGGGAAGGCAACGAAGAGGATTTGAAAGCAAGGCAGAATTGCAGGAAACAGATTTCAGGAGGTAGATTCGAATCGCCTTTAAAGCACATGAAAAGCGGCAAAACGTCGACAATGATGCCCTTGGCCAAAAAGGGCGTATGCGTTTTTTCCTGAATATATTCAGGAAAAAACGCATACGCCCTTTTTGGCCAACCAAGCAACCTGGAAAGGCAAATCAGCGCTACAAAGAGGTCTCGCTTCCCATCGGTCAAAAGGGCCATGCTGCAAAAAGTGTCAAAACCAGAAATGCAGGACAGGCCATGGAGAAATGGCAGCCTTGCTACGCTGAGGGGCGGGATGTAAATTGCCAACAGCCACTCTGGAGAAGTGTTCGGTGTGTCCTGAAACATCGAAAAAACACAGCTTAGGGAGCATAGGGCACGTCCACTCATGGGCGTATAAATTGGGAAAACTAAAAATCAGCAAGACACAGGCACCCCAATGTTTAGGGCTGCTATGTTGACAAGAACCTCCACTTCATGACACCTTAAATATCCCAGGAAAGAGAAAAATGGATAAAGAATTTGTGGTCCTTATGTACAAAGGAATATCACTCAGACATGAAATCAATGTCATAAGGCTAGTAGAAGCAAGATGAGTGGATTTAGGTATGACGATTCTAAGTGAAATAAGTCACACAGAAAAAGACACTTATCATAAGCTATCACTTATAGAGGGAATGTAAAAACCGCTACACTTGAACTGAATTACAAAACAGAACAGAGTCACACGTTTAGAAAACACACTATGGCTGCTTAACGGGAAAGGTGAGGTGGGGTGATGCATAACACAAGGGTTTCAAATTCGCTCAGATACTGTTCCATACACCCAATATGTAATAGACAAGACCTACTCCTTGCTCAGTGAACTGGACTCAACACCCCCTATTCACCGCACAAGAATATATCTGACTAGTAAGAATCTTAAAACCTATGTATTGATATCTCTCTGGAAGTGAGCCAAGTGGGTGTAAAGCCGCATAAACACAGCCGTGAAAAGCAGCTAAACCCCATTATAAAAATAAATTACTTTTAAAAACCCGTAAAACAAAGACAGTGAAAGAGAGAGAAATTCTTACAAAATTCGTTCAGGGGCTGTGATGCAACCTGGATTGACCATATCTAGACCCACACCTGGATGAGACATAAGGGTGGACACTCTTGGGGCTTAGAGGTTGGGTGAGGTTGGGTGAGCAAACTCAGACCCTTTAAAGTAATACTGCGTGGTACCCATCCCATGGGTCCCAAATCTCCAGGTTCAAGGGCTTCTTCCTACATCGAAAACATGCATGAGAAACCCAGAAGATGGTACACCGTGTGATTTTGAAAGGTTTCTAAAACGCACCCCATTTCTCATCTCCTTGTGCTAGGGTTCGCCTTTCCAGCTACTTTACTAGCAATCTCCCTACTTGCAGAATCAGCACCTTTAAGCTCCTGTTCCCTACAGGTTGCAATTTGTCCTGAAGATGAACGGGAAGAGGGGCAAACAATGAGAGACTACATCTAGGTGTTGGGACAGGCACAGGTCACTCTATATTCCCATCAGGAAGAAGAATTAACCACAGGCTCAGCCTGCCTCCAGGAACCAGAATAGGGCCTGAGGCAATCTCGCGCTTTTGTGGCCAGCTCCCAAAAAAGCGAGTTGAAAAATGGAGCTCAGGGACACTGCAATTCACAAACCCGCAGAGTTATAAATGATAACTCTCATCCACAGATATATTGAGGGAAGGCAACGAAGAGGATTTGAAAGCAAGGCAGAATTGCAGGAAAGAGATTTCAGGAGGTAGATTCGAATCGCCTTTAAAGCACATGAAAAGCGGCAAAACGTCGACAATGATGCCCTTGGCCAAAAAGGGCGTATGCGTTTTTTCCTGATTATATTCAGGAAAAAACGCATACGCCCTTTTTGGCCAACCAAGCAACCTGGAAAGGCAAATCAGCGCTACAAAGAAGTCTCGCTTCCCATCGGTCAAAAGGGCCATGCTGCAAAAAGTGTCAAAACCAGAAATGCAGTACAGGCCATGGAGAAATGGCAGCCTTGCTACGATGATGGGCGGGATGTAAATTGCCAAAAGCCACTCTGGAGAACTGTACGGTGTGTCCTGAAACATTGAAAAAACACAGCTTAGGGAGCATAGGGCACGTCCACTCATGGGCGTATAAATTGGGAAAACTAAAAATCAGCAAGACACAGGCACCCCAATGTTTAGGGCTGCTATGTTGACAAGAACCTCCACTTCATGACACCTTAAATATCCCAGGAAAGAGAAAAATGGATAAAGAAGTTGTGGTCCTTATGTACAAAGGAATATCACTCAGACATGAAATCAATGTCATAAGGCTAGTAGAAGCAAGATGAGTGGATTTAGGTATGACGATTCTAAGTGAAATAAGTCACACAGAAAAAGACACTTATCATAAGATATCACTTATAGAGGGAATGTAAAAACCGCTACACTTGAACTGAATTACAAAACAGAACAGAGTCACACGTTTAGAAAACACACTATGGCTGCTTAACGGGAAAGGTGAGGTGGGGTGATGCATAAAACAAGGGTTTCAAATTCGCTCAGATACTGTTCCATACACCCAATATGTAATAGACAAGACCTACTCCTTGCTCAGTGAACTGGACTCAACACCCCCTATTCACCGCACAAGAATATATCTGACTAGTAAGAATCGTAAAACCTATGTATTGATATCTCTCTGGAAGTGAGCCAAGTGGGTGTAAAGCCGCATAAACACAGCCGTGAAAAGCAGCTAAACCCCATTATAAAAATAAATTACTTTTAAAAACCCGTAAAACAAAGACAGTGAAAGAGAGAGAAATTCTTACAAAATTCGTTCAGGGGCTGTGATGCAACCTGGATTGACCATATCTAGACCCACAGCTGGATGAGACATAAGGGTGGACACTCTTGGGGCTGAGAGGTTGGGTGAGGTTGGGTGAGCAAACTCAGACCCTTTAAAGTAATACTGCGTGGTACCCATCCCATGGGTCCCAAATCTCCAGGTTCAAGGGCTTCTTCCTACATCGAAAACATGCATGAGAAACCCAGAAGATGGTACACCGTGTGATTTTGAAAGGTTTCTAAAACGCACCCCATTTCTCATCTCCTTGTGCTAGGGTTCGCCTTTCCAGCTACTTTACTAGCAATCTCCCTACTTGGAGAATCAGCACCTTTAAGCTCCTGTTCCCTACAGGTTGCAATTTGTCCTGAAGATGAACGGGAAGAGGGGCAACCAATGAGAGACTAGATCTAGGTGTTGGGACAGGCACAGGTCACTCTATTTTCCCATCAGGAAGAAGAATTAACCACAGGCTCAGCCTGCCTCCAGGAACCAGAATAGGGCCTGAGGCAATCTCCTGCTTTTGTGGCCAGCTCCCAAAAAAGCGAGTTGAAAAATGGAGCTCAGGGACACTGCAATTCACAAACCCGCAGAGTTATAAATGATAACTCTCATCCACAGATATATTGAGAGAAGGCAACGAAGAAGATTTGAAAGCAAGGCAGAATTGCAGGAAAGAGATTTCAGGAGGTAGATTCGAATCGCCTTTAAAGCACATGAAAAGCGGCAAAACGTCGACAATGATGCCCTTGGCCAAAAAGGGCGTATGCGTTTTTTCCTGATTATATTCAGGAAAAAACGCATACGCCCTTTTTGGCCAACCAAGCAACCTGGAAAGGCAAATCAGCGCTACAAAGAAGTCTCGCTTCCCATCGGTCAAAAGGGCCATGCTGCAAAAAGTGTCAAAACCAGAAATGCAGGACAGGCCATGGAGAAATGGCAGCCTTGCTACGCTGATGGGCGGGATGTAAATTGCCAAAAGCCACTCTGGAGAAGTGTACGGTGTGTCCTGAAACATCGAAAAAACACAGCTTAGGGAGCATAGGGCACGTCCACTCATGGGCGTATAAATTGGGAAAACTAAAAATCAGCAAGACACAGGCACCCCAATGTTTAGGGCTGCTATGTTGACAAGAACCTCCACTTCATGACACCTTAAATATCCCAGGAAAGAGAAAAATGGATAAAGAAGTTGTGGTCCTTATGTACAAAGGAATATCACTCAGACATGAAATCAATGTCATAAGGCTAGTAGAAGCAAGATGAGTGGATTTAGGTATGACGATTCTAAGTGAAATAAGTCACACAGAAAAAGACACTTATCATAAGATATCACTTATAGAGGGAATGTAAAAACCGCTACACTTGAACTGAATTACAAAACAGAACAGAGTCACACGTTTAGAAAACACACCATGGCTGCTTAACGGGAAAGGTGAGGTCGGGTGATGCATAAAACAAGGGTTTCAAATTCGCTCAGATACTGTTCCATACACCCAATATGTAATAGACAAGACCTACTCCTTGCTCAGTGTACTGGACTCAACACCCCCTATTCACCGCACAAGAATATATCTGACTAGTAAGAATCGTAAAACCTATGTATTGATATCTCTCTGGAAGTGAGCCAAGTGGGTGTAAAGCCGCATAAACACAGCCGTGAAAAGCAGCTAAACCCCATTATAAAAATAAATTACTTTTAAAAACCCGTAAAACAAAGACAGTGAAAGAGAGAGAAATTCTTACAAAATACGTTCAGAGGCTGTGATGCAACCTGGATTGACCATATCTAGACCCACAGCTGGATGAGACATAAGGGTTGACACTCTTGGGGCTTAGAGGTTGGGTGAGGTTGGGTGAGCAAACGCAGACCCTTTAAAGTAATACTGTGTGGTACCCATCCCATAGTTCCCAAATCTCCAGGTTCAAGGGCATCTTCCTACATCGAAAACATGCATGAGAAACCCAGAAGATGGTACACCGTGTGATTTTGAAAGGTTTCTAAAACGCACCCAATTTCTCATCTCCTTGTGCTCGGGTTCGCCTTTCCAGCTACTTTACTAGCAATCTCCCTACTTGGAGAATCAGCACCTTTAAGCTCCTGTTCCCTACAGGTTGCAATTTGTCCTGAGGATGAACGGGAAGAGGGGCAACCAATGAGAGACTAGATCTAGGTGTTGGGACAGGCCCAGGTCACTCTATTTTCCCATCAGGAAGAAGAATTAACCACAGGCTCAGCCTGCCGCCAGGAACCAGAATAGGGCCTGAGGCAATCCCGCGCTTTTGCGGCCAGCTCCCAAAAAAGCGAGTTGAAAAATGGAGCTCAGGGACACTGCAATTCACAAACCCGCAGAGTTATAAATGATAACTCTCATCCACAGATATATTGAGGGAAGGCAACGAAGAGGATTTGAAAGCAAGGCAGAATTGCAGGAAACAGATTTCAGGAGGTAGATTCGAATCGCCTTTAAAGCACATGAAAAGCGGCAAAACGTCGACAATGATGCCCTTGGCCAAAAAGGGCGTATGCGTTTTTTCCTGAATATATTCAGGAAAAAACGCATACGCCCTTTTTGGCCAACCAAGCAACCTGGAAAGGCAAATCAGCGCTACAAAGAGGTCTCGCTTCCCATCGGTCAAAAGGGCCATGCTGCAAAAAGTGTCAAAACCAGAAATGCAGGACAGGCCATGGAGAAATGGCAGCCTTGCTACGCTGAGGGGCGGGATGTAAATTGCCAACAGCCACTCTGGAGAAATGTTCGGTGTGTCCTGAAACATCGAAAAAACACAGCTTAGGGAGCATAGGGCACGTCCACTCATGGGCGTATAAATTGGGAAAACTAAAAATCAGCAAGACACAGGCACCCCAATGTTTAGGGCTGCTATGTTGACAAGAACCTCCACTTCATGACACCTTAAATATCCCAGGAAAGAGAAAAATGGATAAAGAAGTTGTGGTCCTTATGTACAAAGGAATATCACTCAGACATGAAATCAATGTCATAAGGCTAGTAGAAGCAAGATGAGTGGATTTAGGTATGACGATTCTAAGTGAAATAAGTCACACAGAAAAAGACACTTATCATAAGCTATCACTTATAGAGGGAATGTAAAAACCGCTACACTTGAACTGAATTACAAAACAGAACAGAGTCACACGTTTAGAAAACACACTATGGCTGCTTAACGGGAAAGGTGAGGTGGGGTGATGCATAAAACAAGGGTTTCAAATTCGCTCAGATACTGTTCCATACACCCAACATGTAATAGACAAGACCTACTCCTTGCTCAGTGAACTGGACTCAACACCCCCTATTCACCGCACAAGAATATATCTGACTAGTAAGAATCGTAAAACCTATGTATTGATATCTCTCTGGAAGTGAGCCAAGTGGGTGTAAAGCCGCATAAACACAGCCGTGAAAAGCAGCTAAACCCCATTATAAAAATAAATTACTTTTAAAAACCCGTAAAACAAAGACAGTGAAAGAGAGAGAAATTCTTACAAAATTCGTTCAGAGGCTGTGATGCAACCTGGATTGACCATATCTAGACCCACAGCTGGATGAGACATAAGGGTGGAAACTCTTGGGGCTTAGAGGTTGGGTGAGGTTGGGTGAGCAAACGCAGATCCTTTAAAGTAATACTGTGTGGTACCCATCCCATAGTTCCCAAATCTCCAGGTTCAAGGGCATCTTCCTACATCGAAAACATGCATGAGAAACCCAGAAGATGGTACACCGTATGATTTTGAAAGGTTTCTAAAACGCACCCACTTTCTCATCTCCTTGTGCTCGGGTTCGCCTTTCCAGCTACTTTACTAGCAATCTCCCTACTTGGAGAATCAGCACCTTTAAGCTCCTGTTCCCTACAGGTTGCAATTTGTCCTGAAGATGAACGGGAAGAGGGGCAACCAATGAGAGACTAGATCTAGGTGTTGGGACAGGCACAGGTCACTCTATTTTCCCATCAGGAAGAAGAATTAACCACAGGCTCAGCCTGCCTCCAGGAACCAGAATAGGGCCTGAGGCAATCTCCTGCTTTTGTGGCCAGCTCCCAAAAAAGCGAGTTGAAAAATGGAGCTCAGGGACACTGCAATTCACAAACCCGCAGAGTTATAAATGATAACTCTCATCCACAGATATATTGAGGGAAGGCAACGAAGAAGATTTGAAAGCAAGGCAGAATTGCAGGAAAGAGATTTCAGGAGGTAGATTAGAATCGCCTTTAAAGCACATGAAAAGCGGCAAAACGTCGACAATGATGCCCTTGGCCAAAAAGGGCGTATGCGTTTTTTCCTGATTATATTCAGGAAAAAACGCATACGCCCTTTTTGGCCAAACAAGCAACCTGGAAAGGCAAATCAGCGCTACAAAGAAGTCTCGCTTCCCATCGGTCAAAAGGGCCATGCTGCAAAAAGTGTCAAAACCAGAAATGCAGTACAGGCCATGGAGAAATGGCAGCCTTGCTACGCTGATGGGCGGGATGTAAATTGCCAAAAGCCACTCTGGAGAAGTGTACGGTGTGTCCTGAAACATCGAAAAAACACAGCTTAGGGAGCATAGGGCACGTCCACTCATGGGCGTATAAATTGGGAAAACTAAAATCAGCAAGACACAGGCACCCCAATGTTTAGGGCTGCTATGTTGACAAGAACCTCCACTTCATGACACCTTAAATATCCCAGGAAAGAGAAAAATGGATAAAGAAGTTGTGGTCCTTATGTACAAAGGAATATCACTCAGACATGAAATCAATGTCATAAGGCTAGTAGAAGCAAGATGAGTGGATTTAGGTATGACGATTCTAAGTGAAATAAGTCACACAGAAAAAGACACTTATCATAAGCTATCACTTATAGAGGGAATGTAAAAACCGCTACACCTGAACTGAATTACAAAACAGAACAGAGTCACACGTTTAGAAAACACACTATGGCTGCTTAACGGGAAAGGTGAGGTGGGGTGATGCATAAAACAAGGGCTTCAAATTCGCTCAGATACCGTTCCATACACCCAATATGTAATAGACAAGACCTACTCCTTGCTCAGTGAACTGGACTCAACACCCCCTATTCACCGCACAAGAATATATGTGACTAGTAAGAATCTTAAAACCTATGTATTGATATCTGTCTGGAAGTGAGTCAAGTGGGTGTAAAGCCGCATAAACAGAGCCATGAAAAGCAGCTAAACCCCATTATAAAATATATCACTTTTAAAAACCCGTAAAACAAAGACAGTGAAAGAGAGAGAAATTCTTACAAAATTCGTTCAGAGGCTGTGATGCAACCTGGATTGACCATATCTAGACCCACAGCTGTATGAGACATAAGGGTGGACACTCTTGGGGCTTAGAGGTTGGGTGAGTTTGGGTGAGCAAACGCAGACCCTTTAAAGTAATACTGTGTGGTACCCATCCCATGGGTCCCAAATCTCCAGGTTCAAGGGCTTCTTCCTACATCGAAAACATGCATGAGAAACCCAGAAGATGGTACACCGTGTGATTTTGAAAGGTTTCTAAAACGCACCCCATTTCTCATCTCCTTGTGCTAGGGTTCGCCTTTCCAGCTACTTTACTAGCAATCTCCCTACTTGGAGAATCAGGACCTCTAAGCTCCTGTTCCCGACAGGTTGCAATTTGTCCTGAGGATGAACGGGAAGAGGGGCAACCAATGAGAGACTAGATCTAGGTGTTGGGACAGGCCCAGGTCACTCTATTTTCCCATCAGGAAGAAGAATTAACCACAGGCTCAGCCTGCCGCCAGGGACCAGAATAGGGCCTGAGGCAATCCCGCGCTTTTGCGGCCAGCTCCCAAAAAAGCGAGTTGAAAAATGGAGCTCAGGGACACTGCAATTCACAAACCCGCAGAGTTATAAATGATAACTCTCATCCACAGATATATTGAGGGAAGGCAACGAAGAGGATTTGAAAGCAAGGCAGAATTGCAGGAAACAGATTTCAGGAGGTAGATTCGAATCGCCTTTAAAGCACATGAAAAGCGGCAAAACGTCGACAATGATGCCCTTGGCCAAAAAGGGCGTATGCGTTTTTTCCTGAATATATTCAGGAAAAAACGCATACGCCCTTTTTGGCCAACCAAGCAACCTGGAAAGGCAAATCAGCGCTACAAAGAGGTCTCGCTTCCCATCGGTCAAAAGGGCCATGCTGCAAAAAGTGTCAAAACCAGAAATGCAGGACAGGCCATGGAGAAATGGCAGCCTTGCTACGCTGATGGGCGGGATGTAAATTGCCAACAGCCACTCTGGAGAAGTGTTCGGTGTGTCCTGAAACATCGAAAAAACACAGCTTAGGGAGCATAGGGCACGTCCACTCATGGGCGTATAAATTGGGAAAACTAAAAATCAGCAAGACACAGGCACCCCAATGTTTAGGGCTGCTATGTTGACAAGAACCTCCACTTCATGACACCTTAAATATCCCAGGAAAGAGAAAAATGGATAAAGAAGTTGTGGTCCTTATGTACAAAGGAATATCCCTCAGACATGAAATCAATGTCATAAGGCTAGTAGAAGCAAGATGAGTGGATTTAGGTATGACGATTCTAAGTGAAATAAGTCACACAGAAAAAGACACTTATCATAAGCTATCACTTATAGAGGGAATGTAAAAACCGCTACACTTGAACTGAATTACAAAACAGAACAGAGTCACACGTTTAGAAAACACACTATGGCTGCTTAACGGGAAAGGTGAGGTGGGGTGATGCATAAAACAAGGGTTTCAAATTCGCTCAGATACTGTTCCATACACCCAATATGTAATAGACAAGACCTACTCCTTTCTCAGTGAACTGGACTCAACACCCCCTATTCACCGCACAAGAATATATCTGACTAGTAAGAATCGTAAAACCTATGTATTGATATCTCTCTGGAAGTGAGCCAAGTGGGTGTAAAGCCGCATAAACACAGCCGTGAAAAGCAGCTAAACCCCATTATAAAAATAAATTACTTTTAAAAACCCGTAAAACAAAGACAGTGAAAGAGAGAGAAATTCTTACAAAATTCGTTCAGGGGCTGTGATGCAACCTGGATTGACCATATCTAGACCCACAGCTGGATGAGACATAAGGGTGGACACTCTTGGGGCTGAGAGGTTGGGTGAGGTTGGGTGAGCAAACTCAGACCCTTTAAAGTAATACTGCGTGGTACCCATCCCATGGGTCCCAAATCTCCAGGTTCAAGGGCTTCTTCCTACATCGAAAACATGCATGAGAAACCCAGAAGATGGTACACCGTGTGATTTTGAAAGGTTTCTAAAACGCACCCCATTTCTCATCTCCTTGTGCTAGGGTTCGCCTTTCCAGCTACTTTACTAGCAATCTCCCTACTTGGAGAATCAGCACCTTTAAGCTCCTGTTCCCTACAGGTTGCAATTTGTCCTGAAGATGAACGGGAAGAGGGGCAACCAATGAGAGACTAGATCTAGGTGTTGGGACAGGCACAGGTCACTCTATTTTCCCATCAGGAAGAAGAATTAACCACAGGCTCAGCCTGCCTCCAGGAACCAGAATAGGGCCTGAGGCAATCTCCTGCTTTTGTGGCCAGCTCCCAAAAAAGCGAGTTGAAAAATGGAGCTCAGGGACACTGCAATTCACAAACCCGCAGAGTTATAAATGATAACTCTCATCCACAGATATATTGAGGGAAGGCAACGAAGAAGATTTGAAAGCAAGGCAGAATTGCAGGAAAGAGATTTCAGGAGGTAGATTCGAATCGCCTTTAAAGCACATGAAAAGCGGCAAAACGTCGACAATGATGCCCTTGGCCAAAAAGGGCGTATGCGTTTTTTCCTGATTATATTCAGGAAAAAACGCATACGCCCTTTTTGGCCAACCAAGCAACCTGGAAAGGCAAATCAGCGCTACAAAGAAGTCTCGCTTCCCATCGGTCAAAAGGGCCATGCTGCAAAAAGTGTCAAAACCAGAAATGCAGTACAGGCCATGGAGAAATGGCAGCCTTGCTACGCTGATGGGCGGGATGTAAATTGCCAAAAGCCACTCTGGAGAAGTGTACGGTGTGTCCTGAAACATCGAAAAAACACAGCTTAGGGAGCATAGGGCACGTCCTCTCATGGGCGTATAAATTGGGAAAACTAAAAATCAGCAAGACACAGGCACCCCAATGTTTAGGGCTGCTATGTTGACAAGAACCTCCACTTCATGACACCTTAAATATCCCAGGAAAGAGAAAAATGGATAAAGAAGTTGTGGTCCTTATGTACAAAGGAATATCACTCAGACATGAAATCAATGTCATAAGGCTAGTAGAAGCAAGATGAGTGGATTTAGGTATGACGATTCTAAGTGAAATAAGTCACACAGAAAAAGACACTTATCATAAGATATCACTTATAGAGGGAATGTAAACACCGCTACACTTGAACTGAATTACAAAACAGAACAGAGTCACACGTTTAGAAAACACACTATGGCTGCTTAACGGGAAAGGTGAGGTCGGGTGATGCATAAAACAAGGGTTTCAAATTCGCTCAGATACTGTTCCATACACCCAATATGTAATAGACAAGACCTACTCCTTGCTCAGTGAACTGGACTCAACACCCCCTATTCACCGCACAAGAATATATCTGACTAGTAAGAATCGTAAAACCTATATATTGATATCTCTCTGGAAGTGAGCCAAGTGGGTGTAAAGCCGCATAAACACAGCCGTGAAAAGCAGCTAAACCCCATTATAAAAATAAATTACTTTTAAAAACCCGTAAAACAAAGACAGTGAAAGAGAGAGAAATTCTTACAAAATACGTTCAGAGGCTGTGATGCAACCTGGATTGACCATATCTAGACCCACAGATGGATGAGACATAAGGGTTGACACTCTTGGGGCTTAGAGGTTGGGTGAGGTTGGGTGAGCAAACGCAGAACCTTTAAAGTAATACTGTGTGGTACCCATCCCATAGTTCCCAAATCTCCAGGTTCAAGGGCATCTTCCTACATCGAAAACATGCATGAGAAACCCAGAAGATGGTACACCGTGTGATTTTGAAAGGTTTCTAAAACGCACCCAATTTCTCATCTCCTTGTGCTCGGGTTCGCCTTTCCAGCTACTTTACTAGCAATCTCCCTACTTGGAGAATCAGCACCTTTAAGCTCCTGTTCCCGACAGGTTGCAATTTGTCCTGAGGATGAACGGGAAGAGGGGCAACCAATGAGAGACTAGATCTAGGTGTTGGGACAGGCCCAGGTCACTCTATTTTCCCATCAGGAAGAAGAATTAACCACAGGCTCAGCCTGCCGCCAGGAACCAGAATAGGGCCTGAGGCAATCCCGCGCTTTTGCGGCCAGCTCCCAAAAAAGCGAGTTGAAAAATGGAGCTCAGGGACACTGCAATTCACAAACCCGCAGAGTTATAAATGATAACTCTCATCCACAGATATATTGAGGGAAGGCAACGAAGAGGATTTGAAAGCAAGGCAGAATTGCAGGAAACAGATTTCAGGAGGTAGATTCGAATAGCCTTTAAAGCACATGAAAAGCGGCAAAACGTCGACAATGATGCCCTTGGCCAAAAAGGGCGTATGCGTTTTTTCCTGAATATATTCAGGAAAAAACGCATACGCCCTTTTTGGCCAACCAAGCAACCTGGAAAGGCAAATCAGCGCTACAAAGAGGTCTCGCTTCCCATCGGTCAAAAGGGCCATGCTGCAAAAAGTGTCAAAACCAGAAATGCAGGACAGGCCATGGAGAAATGGCAGCCTTGCTACGCTGAGGGGCGGGATGTAAATTGCCAACAGCCACTCTGGAGAAGTGTTCGGTGTGTCCTGAAACATCGAAAAAACACAGCTTAGGGAGCATAGGGCACGTCCACTCATGGGCGTATAAATTGGGAAAACTAAAAATCAGCAAGACACAGGCACCCCAATGTTTAGGGATGCTATGTTGACAAGAACCTCCACTTCATGACACCTTAAATATCCCAGGAAAGAGAAAACTGGATAAAGAAGTTGTGGTCCTTATGTACAAAGGAATATCACTCAGACATGAAATCAATGTCATAAGGCTAGTAGAAGCAAGATGAGTGGATTTAGGTATGACGATTCTAAGTGAAATAAGTCACACAGAAAAAGACACTTATCATAAGATATCACTTATAGAGGGAATGTAAAAACCGCTACACTTGAACTGAATTACAAAACAGAACAGAGTCACACGTTTAGAAAACACACTATGGCTGCTTAACGGGAAAGGTGAGGTGGGGTGATGCATAAAACAAGGGTTTCAAATTCGCTCAGATACTGTTCCATACACCCAATATGTAATAGACAAGACCTACTCCTTTCTCAGTGAACTGGACTCAACACCCCCTATTCACCGCACAAGAATATATCTGACTAGTAAGAATCGTAAAACCTATGTATTGATATCTCTCTGGAAGTGAGCCAAGTGGGTGTAAAGCCGCATAAACACAGCCGTGAAAAGCAGCTAAACCCCATTATAAAAATAAATTACTTTTAAAAACCCGTAAAACAAAGACAGTGAAAGAGAGAGAAATTCTTACAAAATTCGTTCAGGGGCTGTGATGCAACCTGGATTGACCATATCTAGACCCACACCTGGATGAGACATAAGGGTGGACACTCTTGGGGCTTAGAGTTTGGGTGAGGTTGGGTGAGCAAACTCAGACCCTTTAAAGTAATACTGCGTGGTACCCATCCCATGGGTCCCAAATCTCCAGGTTCAAGGGCTTCTTCCTACATCGAAAACATGCATGAGAAACCCAGAAGATGGTACACCGTGTGATTTTGAAAGGTTTCTAAAACGCACCCCATTTCTCATCTCCTTGTGCTAGGGTTCGCCTTTCCAGCTACTTTACTAGCAATCTCCCTACTTGGAGAATCAGCACCTTTAACCTCCTGTTCCATACAGGTTGCAATTTGTCCTGAAGATGAACGGGAAGAGGGGCAACCAATGAGAGACTAGATCTAGGTGTTGGGACAGGCACAGGTCACTCTATATTCCCATCAGGAAGAAGAATTAACCACAGGCTCAGCCTGCCTCCAGGAACCAGAATAGGGCCTGAGGCAATCTCGCGCTTTTGTGGCCAGCTCCCAAAAAAGCGAGTTGAAAAATGGAGCTCAGGGACACTGCAATTCACAAACCCGCAGAGTTATAAATGATAACTCTCATCCACAGATATATTGAGGGAAGGCAACGAAGAAGATTTGAAAGCAAGGCAGAATTGCAGGAAAGAGATTTCAGGAGGTAGATTCGAATCGCCTTTAAAGCACATGAAAAGCGGCAAAACGTCGACAATGATGCCCTTTGCCAAAAAGGGCGTATGCGTTTTTTCCTGATTATATTCAGGAAAAAACGCATACGCCCTTTTTGGCCAACCAAGCAACCTGGAAAGGCAAATCAGCGCTACAAAGAAGTCTCGCTTCCCATCGGTCAAAAGGGCCATGCTGCAAAAAGTGTCAAAACCAGAAATGCAGTACAGGCCATGGAGAAATGGCAGCCTTGCTACGCTGATGGGCGGGATGTAAATTGCCAAAAGCCACTCTGGAGAACTGTACGGTGTGTCCTGAAACATTGAAAAAACACAGCTTAGGGAGCATAGGGCACGTCCACTCATGGGCGTATAAATTGGGAAAACTAAAAATCAGCAAGACACAGGCACCCCAATGTTTAGGGCTGCTATGTTGACAAGAACCTCCACTTCATGACACCTTAAATATCCCAGGAAAGAGAAAAATGGATAAAGAAGTTGTGGTCCTTATGTACAAAGGAATATCACTCAGACATGAAATCAATGTCATAAGGCTAGTAGAAGCAAGATGAGTGGATTTAGGTATGACGATTCTAAGTGAAATAAGTCACACAGAAAAAGACACTTATCATAAGATATCACTTATAGAGGGAATGTAAAAACCGCTACACTTGAACTGAATTACAAAACAGAACAGAGTCACACGTTTAGAAAACACACTATGGCTGCTTAACGGGAAAGGTGAGGTGGGGTGATGCATAAAACAAGGGTTTCAAATTCGCTCAGATACTGTTCCATACACCCAATATGTAATAGACAAGACCTACTCCTTGCTCAGTGAACTGGACTCAACACCCCCTATTCACCGCACAAGAATATATCTGACTAGGAAGAATCGTAAAACCTATGTATTGATATCTCTCTGGAAGTGAGCCAAGGGGGTGTAAAGCCGCATAAACACAGCCGTGAAAAGCAGCTAAACCCCATTATAAAAATAAATTACTTTTAAAAACCCGTAAAACAAAGACAGTGAAAGAGAGAGAAATTCTTACAAAATTCGTTCAGAGGCTGTGATGCAACCTGGATTGACCATATCTAGACCCACAGCTGGATGAGACATAAGGGTGGACACTCTTGGGGCTTAGAGGTTGGGTGAGGTTGGGTGAGCAAACGCAGACCCTTTAAAGTAATACTGTGTGGTACCCATCCCATAGTTCCCAAATCTCCAGGTTCAAGGGCATCTTCCTACATCGAAAACATGCATGAGAAACCCAGAAGATGGTACACCGTGTGATTTTGAAAGGTTTCTAAAACGCACCCACTTTCTCATCTCCTTGTGCTCGGGTTCGCCTTTCCAGCTACTTTACTAGCAATCTCCCTACTTGGAGAATCAGCACCTTTAAGCTCCTGTTCCCTACAGGTTGCAATTTGTCCTGAGGATGAACGGGAAGAGGGGCAACCAATGAGAGACTAGATCTAGGTGTTGGGACAGGCCCAGGTCACTCTATTTTCCCATCAGGAAGAAGAATTAACCACAGGCTCAGCCTGCCGCCAGGAACCAGAATAGGGCCTGAGGCAATCCCGCGCTTTTTCGGCCAGCTCCCAAAAAATCGAGTTGAAAATGGAGCTCAGGGACACTGCAATTCACAAACCCGCAGAGTTATAAATGATAACTCTCATCCACAGATATATTGAGGGAAGGCAACGAAGAGGATTTGAAAGCACGGCAGAATTGCAGGAAACAGATTTCAGGAGGTAGATTCTAATCGCCTTTAAAGCACATGAAAAGCGGCAAAACGTCGACAATGATGCCCTTGGCCAAAAAGGGCGTATGCGTTTTTTCCTGAATATATTCAGGAAAAAACGCATATGCCCTTTTTGGCCAACCAAGCAACCTGGAAAGGCAAATCAGCGCTACAAAGAGGTCTCGCTTCCCATCGGTCAAAAGGGCCATGCTGCAAAAAGTGTCAAAACCAGAAATGCAGGACAGGCCATGGAGAAATGGCAGCCTTGCTACGCTGATGGGCGGGATGTAAATTGCCAACAGCCACTCTGGAGAAGTGTTCGGTGTGTCCTGAAACATCGAAAAAACACAGCTTAGGGAGCATAGGGCACGTCCACTCATGGGCGTATAAATTGGGAAAACTAAAAATCAGCAAGACACAGGCACCCCAATGTTTAGGGCTGCTATGTTGACAAGAACCTCCACTTCATGGCACCTTAAATATCCCAGGAAAGAGAAAAATGGATAAAGAAGTTGTGGTCCTTATATACAAAGGAATATCACTCAGACATGAAATCAATGTCATAAGGCTAGTAGAAGCAAGATGAGTGGATTTAGGTATGACGATTCTAAGTGAAATAAGTCACACAGAAAAAGGCACTTATCATAAGCTATCACTTATAGAGGGAATGTAAAAACCGCTACACTTGAACTGAATTACAAAACAGAACAGAGTCACACGTTTAGAAAACACACTATGGCTGCTTAACGGGAAAGGTGAGGTGGGGTGATGCATAAAACAAGGGTTTCAAATTCGCTCAGATACTGTTCCATATACCCAATATGTAATACACAAGACCTACTCCTTGCTCAGTGAACTGGACTCAACACCCCCTATTCACCGCACAAGAATATATCTGACTAGTAAGAATCTTAAAACCTATGTATTGATATCTCTCTGGAAGTGAGCCAAGTGGGTGTAAAGCCGCATAAACACAGCCGTGAAAAGCAGCTAAACCCCATTATAAAAATAAATTACTTTTAAAAACCCGTAAAACAAAGACAGTGAAAGAGAGAGAAATTCTTACAAAATTCGTTCAGGGGCTGTGATGCAACCTGGATTGACCATATCTAGACCCACACCTGGATGAGACATAAGGGTGGACACTCTTGGGGCTTAGAGGTTGGGTGAGGTTGGGTGAGCAAACTCAGACCCTTTAAAGTAATACTGCGTGGTACCCATCCCATGGGTCCCAAATCTCCAGGTTCAAGGGCTTCTTCCTACATCGAAAACATGCATGAGAAACCCAGAAGATGGTACACCGTGTGATTTTGAAAGGTTTCTAAAACGCACCCCATTTCTCATCTCCTTGTGCTAGGGTTCGCCTTTCCAGCTACTTTACTAGCAATCTCCCTACTTGGAGAATCAGCACCTTTAAGCTCCTGTTCCCTACAGGTTGCAATTTGTCCTGAAGATGAACGGGAAGAAGGGCAACCAATGAGAGACTAGATCTAGGTGTTGGGACAGGCACAGGTCACTCTATATTCCCATCAGGAAGAAGAATTAACCACAGGCTCAGCCTGCCTCCAGGAACCAGAATAGGGCCTGAGGCAATGTCGCGCTTTTGTGGCCAGCTCCCAAAAAAGCGAGTTGAAAAATGGAGCTCAGGGACACTGCAATTCACAAACCCGCAGAGTTATAAATGATAACTGTCATCCACAGATATATTGAGGGAAGGCAACGAAGAGGAATTCAAAGCAAGGCAGAATTGCAGGAAACAGATTTCAGGAGGTAGATCCGAATCGCCTTTAAAGCACATGAAAAGCGGCAAAACGTCGACAATGATGCCCTTGGCCAAAAAGGGCGTATGCGTTTTATCCTGAATATATTCAGGAAAAAACGCATACGCCCTTTTTGGCCAACCAAGCAACCTGGAAAGGCAAATCAGCGCTACAAAGAAGTTTCGCTTCCCATCGGTCAAAAGGGTCATGCTGCAAAAAGTGTCAAAACCAGAAATGCAGGACAGGCCATGGAGAAATGGCAGCCTTGCTACGCTGATGGGCGGGATGTAAATTGCCAACAGCCACACTGGAGAAGTGTACGGTGTGTCCTGAAACATCGAAAAAACACAGCTTAGGGAGCATAGGGCACGTTCACTCATGGGCGTAGAAATTGGGAAAACTAAAAATCAGCAAGACACAGGCACCCCAAAGTTTAGGGCTGCTCTGTTGACAAGAACCTCCACTTCATGACACCTTAAATATCCCAGGAAAGAGAAAAATGGATAAAGAAGTTGTGGTCCTTATGTACAAAGGAATATCACTCAGACATGAAATCAATGTCATAAGGCTAGTAGAAGCAAGATGAGTGATTTAGGTATGACGATTCTAAGTGAAATAAGTCACACAGAAAAAGACACTAATCATAAGCTATCACTTACAGAGGGAATGTAAAAACCGCTACACTTGAACTGAATTACAAAACAGAACAGAGTCACACGTTTAGAAAACACACTATGGCTGCTTAACGGGAAAGGTGAGGTGGGGTGATGCATAAAACAAGGGTTTCAAATTCGCTCAGATACCGTTCCATACACCCAATATGTAATAGACAAGACCTACTCCTTGCTCAGTGAACTGGACTCAACACCCCCTATTCACCGCACAAGAATATATGTGACTAGTAAGAATCTTAAAACCTATGTATTGATATCTGTCTGGAAGTGAGTCAAGTGGGTGTAAAGCCGCATAAACACAGCCGTGAAAAGCAGCTAAACCCCATTATAAAAATAAATTACTTTTAAAAACCCGTAAAACAAAGACAGTGAAAGAGAGAGAAATTCTTACACAATTCGTTCAGGGGCTGTGATGCAACCTGGATTGACCATATCTAGACCCACACCTGGATGAGACATAAGGGTGGACACTCTTGGGGCTTAGAGGTTGGGTGAGGTTGGGTGAGCAAACTCAGACCCGTTAAAGTAATACTGCGTGGTATCCATCCCATGGGTCCCAAATCTCCAGGTTCAAGGGGATCTTCCTACATCGAAAGCATGCATGAGAAACCCAGAAGATGGTACACCGTGTGATTTTGAAAGGTTTCTAAAACGCACCCCATTTATCATCTCCTTGTGCTAGGGTTCGCCTTTCCAGCTACTTTACTAGCAATCTCCCTACTTGGAGAATCAGCACCTTTAAGCTCCTGTTCCCTACAGGTTGCAATTTGTCCTGAGGTTGAACGGGAAGAGGGGCAACCAATGAGAGACTAGATCTAGGTGTTGGGACAGGCCCAGGTCACTCTATTTTCCCATCAGGAAGAAGAATTAACCACAGGCTCAGCCTGCCACCAGGAACCAGAATAGGGCCTGAGGCAATCCCGCGCTTTTGCGGCCAGCTCCCAAAAAAGCGAGTTGAAAAATGGAGCTCAGGGACACTGCAATTCACAAACCCGCAGAGTTATAAATGATAACTCTCATCCACAGATATATTGAGGCAAGGCAACGAAGAGGATTTGAAAGCAAGGCAGAATTGCAGGAAACAGGTTTCAGGAGGTAGATTCGAATCGCCTTTAAAGCACATGAAAAGTGGGAAAACCTCGACAGTGATGCCCTTGGCCAAAAAGGGCGTATGTGTTTTTTCCTGAATATATTCAGGAAAAAACGCATACGCCCTTTTTGGCCAACCAAGCAACCTGGAAAGGCAAATCAGCGCTAAAAAGAAGTCTCGCTTCCCATCGGTGAAAAGGGCCATGCTGCAAAAAGTGTCAAAACGAGAAATGCAGGACAGGCCATGGAGAAATGGCAGCCTTGCTACACTGATGGGCGGGATGTAAATTGCCAACAGCCACTCTGGAGAAGTGTACGTTGTGTCCTGAAACATCGAAAAAACACAGCTTAGGGAGCATAGGGCACGTTCACTCATGGGCGTAGAAATTGGGAAAACTAAAAATCAGCAAGACACAGGCACCCCAAAGTTTAGGGCTGCTCTGTTGACAAGAACCTCCACTTCATGACACCTTAAATATCCCAGGAAAGAGAAAAATGGATAAAGAAGTTGTGGTCCTTATGTACAATGGAATATCACTCAGACATGAAATCAATGTCATAAGGCTAGTAGAAGCAAGATGAGTGGATTTAGGTACGACGATTCTAAGTGAAATAAGTCACACAGAAAAAGACACTTATCATAAGCTATCACTTATAGAGGGAATGTAAAAACCGCTACACTTGAACTGAATTACAAAAGAGAACAGAGTCACACGTTTAGAAAACACACTATGGCTGCTTAACGGGAAAGGTGAGGTGGGGTGATGCATAAAACAAGGGTTTCAAATTCGCTCAGATACCGTTCCATACACCCAATATGTAATAGACAAGACCTACTCCTTGCTCAGTGAACTGGACTCAACACCCCCTATTCACCGCACAAGAATATATCTGACTAGTAAGAATCGTAAAACCTATGTATTGATATCTCTCTGGAAGTGAGCCAAGCGGGTGTAAAGCCGCATAAACACAGCCGTGAAAAGCAGCTAAACCCCATTATAAAAATAAATTACTTTTAAAAACCCGTAAAACAAAGACAGTGAAAGAGAGAGAAATTCTTACAAAATTCGTTCAGAGGCTGTGATGCAACCTGGATTGACCATATCTAGACCCACAGCTGGATGAGACATAAGGGTGGACACTCTTGGGGCTTAGAGGTTGGGTGAGGTTGGGTGAGCAAACGCAGACCCTTTAAAGTAATACTGTGTGGTACCCATCCCATAGTTCCCAAATCTCCAGGTTCAAGGGCATCTTCCTACATCGAAAACATGCATGAGAAACCCAGAAGATGGTACACCGTGTGATTTTGAAAGGTTTCTAAAACGCACCCACTTTCTCATCTCCTTGTGCTCGGGTTCGCCTTTCCAGCTACTTTACTAGCAATCTCCCTACTTGGAGAATCAGCACCTTTAAGCTCCTGTTCCCGACAGGTTGCAATTTGTCCTGAGGATGAACGGGAAGAGGGGCAACCAATGAGAGACTAGATCTAGGTGTTGGGACAGGCCCAGGTCACTCTATTTTCCCATCAGGAAGAAGAATTAACCACAGGCTCAGCCTGCCGCCAGGAACCAGAATAGGGCCTGAGGCAATCCCGCGCTTTTGCGGCCAGCTCCCAAAAAATCGAGTTGAAAAATGGAGCTCAGGGACACTGCAATTCACAAACCCGCAGAGTTATAAATGATAACTCTCATCCACAGATATATTGAGGGAAGGCAACGAAGAGGATTTGAAAGCAAGGCAGAATTGCAGGAAACAGATTTCAGGAGGTAGATTCGAATCGCCTTTAAAGCACATGAAAAGCGGCAAAACGTCGACAATGATGCCCTTGGCCAAAAAGGGCGTATGCGTTTTTTCCTGAATATATTCAGGAAAAAACGCATACGCCCTTTTTGGCCAACCAAGCAACCTGGAAAGGCAAATCAGCGCTACAAAGAGGTCTCGCTTCCCATCGGTCAAAAGGGCCATGCTGCAAAAAGTGTCAAAACCAGAAATGCAGGACAGGCCATGGAGAAATGGCAGCCTTGCTACGCTGATGGGCGGGATGTAAATTGCCAACAACCACTCTGGAGAAGTGTTCGGTGTGTCCTGAAACATCGAAAAAACACAGCTTAGGGAGCATAGGGCACGTCCACTCATGGGCGTATAAATTGGGAAAACTAAAAATCAGCAAGACACAGGCACCCCAATGTTTAGGGCTGCTATGTTGACAAGAACCTCCACTTCATGGCACCTTAAATATCCCAGGAAAGAGAAAAATGGATAAAGAAGTTGTGGTCCTTAGGTACAATGGAATATCACTCAGACATGAAATCAATGTCATAAGGCTAGTAGAAGCAAGATGAGTGGATTAAGGTACGACGATTCTAAGTGAAATAAGTCACACAGAAAAAGACACTTATCATAAGCTATCACTTATAGAGGGAATGTAAAAACCGCTACACCTGAACTGAATTACAAAACAGAACAGAGTCACACGTTTAGAAAACACACTATGGGTGCTTAACGGGAAAGGTGAGGTGGGGTGATGCATAAAACAAGGGTTTCAAATTCGCTCAGATACCGTTCCATACACGCAATATGTAATAGACAAGACCTACTCCTTGCTCAGTGAACTGGACTCAACACCCCCTATTCACCACACAAGAATATATGTGACTAGTAAGAATCGTAAAACCTATGTATTGATATCTCTCTGGAAGTGTGTCAAGTGGGTGTAACGCTGCATAAACACAGCCGTGAAAAGCAGCTAAACCCCATTATAAAAATAAATTACTTTTAAAAACCCGTAAAACAAAGACACTGAAAGAGAGAGAAATTCTTACAAAATTCGTTCAGGGGATGTGATGCAACCTGGATTGACCATATCTAGACCCACACCTGGATGAGACATAAGGGTGGACAATCTTGGGGCTGAGAGGTTGGGTGAGGTTGGGTGAGCAAACTCAGACCCTTTAAAGTAGTACTGCGTGGTACCCATCCCATGGGTCCCAAATCTCCAGGTTCAAGGGCATCTTCCTACATCGAAAACATGCATGAGAAACCCAGAAGATGGTACACCGTGTGATTTTGAAAGGTTTCTAAAACGCACCCCATTTCTCATCTCCTTGTGCTAGGGTTCGCCTTTCCAGTTACTTTACTAGCAATCTCCCTACTTGGAGAATCAGCACCTTTAAGCTCCTGTTCCCTACAGGTTGCAATTTGTCCTGAGGATGAACGGGAAGAGGGGCAACCAATGAAAGACTAGATCTAGGTGTTGGGACAGGCACAGGTCACTCTATTTTCCCATCAGGAAGAAGAATTAACCACAGGCTCAGCCTGCCTCCAGGAACCAGAATAGGGCCTGAGGCAATCCCGCGCTTTTGCGGCCAGCTCCCAAAAAAGCGAGTTGAAAAATGGAGCTCAGGGACACTGCAATTCACAAAACCGCAGAGTTATAAATGATAACTGTCATCCACAGATATATTGAGGGAAGGCAACGAAGAGGAATTCAAAGCAAGGCAGAATTGCAGGAAACAGATTTCAGGAGGTAGATACGAATCGCCTTTAAAGCACATGAAAAGCGGCAAAACGTCGACAATGATGCCCTTGGCCAAAAAGGGCGTATGCGTTTTTTCCTGAATATATTCAGGAAAAAACGCATACGCCCTTTTTGGCCAACCAAGCAACCTGGAAAGGCAAATCAGCGCTACAAAGAAGTTTCGCTTCCCATCGGTCAAAAGGGTCATGCTGCAAAAAGTGTCAAAACCAGAAATGCAGGACAGGCCATGGAGAAATGGCAGCCTTGCTACGCTGATGGGCGAGATGTAAATTGCCAACAGCCACACTGGAGAAGTGTACGGTGTGTCCTGAAACATCGAAAACACACAGCTTAGGGAGCATAGGGCACGTTCACTCATGGGCGTAGAAATTGGGAAAACTAAAAATCAGCAAGACACAGGCACCCCAAAGTTTAGGGCTGCTCTGTTGACAAGAACCTCCACTTCATGACACCTTAAATATCCCAGGAAAGAGAAAAATGGATAAAGAAGTTGTGGTCCTTATGTACAATGGAATATCACTCAGACATGAAATCAATGTCATAAGGCTAGTAGAAGCAAGATGAGTGGATTTAGGTACGACGATTCTAAGTGAAATAAGTCACACAGAAAAAGACACTTATCATAAGCTATCACTTATAGAGGGAAAGTAAAAACCGCTACACTTGAACTGAATTACAAAACAGAACAGAGTCACACGTTTAGAAAACACACTATGGCTGCTTAACGGGAAAGGTGAGGTGGGGTGATGCATAAAACAAGGGTTTCAAATTCGCTCAGATACCGTTCCATACACCCAATATGTAATAGACAAGACCTACTCCTTGCTCAGTGAACTGGACTCAACACCCCCTATTCACCGCACAAGATTATATGTGACTAGTAAAAATCTTAAAACCTATGTATTGATATCTGTCTGGAAGTGAGTCAAGTGGGTGTAAAGCCGCATAAACACAGCCGAGAAAAGCAGCTAAACCCCATTATAAAAATAAATTACTTTTAAAAACCCGTAAAACAAAGACAGTGAAAGAGAGAGAAATTCCTACAAAATTCGTTCAGGGTCTGTTATGCAACCTGGATTGACCATATCTAGACCCACACCTGGATGAGACATAAGGGTGGATACTCTTGGGGCTGAGAGGTTGGGTGAGGTTGGGTGAGCAAACTCAGACCCTTTAAAGTAATACTGCGTGGTACCCATCCCATGGGTCCCAAATCTCCAGGTTCAAGGGCATCTTCCTACATCGAAAACATGCATGAGAAACCCAGAAGATGGTACACCGTGTGATTTTGAAAGGTTTCTAAAACGCACCCCATTTCTCATCTCCTTGTGCTAGGGTTCGCCTTTCCAGCTACTTTACTAGCAATCTCCCTACTTGGAGAATCAGCACCTTTAAGCTCCTGTTCCCTACAGGTTGCAATTTGTCCTGAAGATGAACGGGAAGAGGGGCAACCAATGAGAGACTAGATCTAGGTGTTGGGACAGGCACAGGTCACTCTATTTTCCCATCAGGAAGAAGAATTAACCACAGGCTCAGCCTGCCTCCAGGAACCAGAATAGGGCCTGAGGCAATCCCGCGCTTTTGCGGCCAGCTCCCAAAAAAGCGAGTTGAAAAATGGAGCTCAGGGACACTGAATTCACAAACCCGCAGAGTTATAAATGATAACTCTCATCCACAGATATATTGAGGGAAGGCAACGAAGAGGATTTGAAAGCAAGGCAGAATTGCAGGAAACAGATTTCAGGAGGTAGATTCGAATCGCCTTTAAAGCACATGAAAAGCGGCAAAACGTCGACAATGATGCCCTTGGCCTAAAAGGGCGTATGCGTTTTTTCCTGAATATATTCAGGAAAAAACGCATACGCCCTTTTTGGCCAACCAAGCAACCTGGAAAGGCAAATCAGCGCTACAAAGAAGTTTCGCTTCCCATCGGTCAAAAGGGCCATGCTGCAAAAAGTGTCAAAACCAGAAATGCAGTACAGGCCATGGAGAAATGGCAGCCTTGCTACGCTGATGGGCGGGATGTAAATTGCCAAAAGCCACTCTGGAGAAGTGTACGGTGTGTCCTGAAACATCGAAAAAACACAGCTTAGGGAGCATAGGGCACGTCCACTCATGGGCGTATAAATTGGGAAAATTAAAAATCAGCAAGACACAGGCACCCCAATGTTTAGGGCTGCTATGTTGACAAGAACCTCCACTTCATGACACCTTAAATATCCCAGGAAAGAGAAAAATGGATAAAGAAGTTGTGGTCCTTATGTACAAAGGAATATCACTCAGACATGAAATCAATGTCATAAGGCTAGTAGAAGCAAGATGAGTGGATTTAGGTATGACGATTCTAAGTGAAATAAGTGACACAGAAAAAGACACTTATCATAAGCTATCACTTATAGAGGGAATGTAAAAACCGCTACACCTGAACTGAATTACAAAACAGAACAGAGTCACACGTTTAGAAAACACACTATGGCTGCTTAACGGGAAAGGTGAGGTGGGGTGATGCATAAAACAAGGGCTTCAAATTCGCTCAGATACCGTTCCATACACCCAATATGTAATAGACAAGACCTACTCCTTGCTCAGTGAACTGGACTCAACACCCCCTATTCACCGCACAAGAATATATGTGACTAGTAAGAATCTTAAAACCTATGTATTGATATCTGTCTGGAAGTGAGTCAAGTGGGTGTAAAGCCGCATAAACACAGCCGTGAAAAGCAGCTAAACCCCATTATAAAATAAATTACTTTTAAAAACCCGTAAAACAAAGACAGTGAAAGAGAGAGAAATTCTTACAAAATTCGTTCAGAGGCTGTGATGCAACCTGGATTGACCATATCTAGACCCACAGCTGGATGAGACATAAGGGTGGACACTCTTGGGGCTTAGAGGTTGGGTGAAGTTGGGTGAGCAAACGCAGACCCTTTAAAGTAATACTGTGTGGTACCCATCCCATGGTTCCCAAATCTCCAGGTTCAAGGGCATCTTCCTACATCGAAAACATGCATGAGAAACCCAGAAGATGGTACACCGTGTGATTTTGAAACGTTTCTAAAATGCACCCAATTTCTCATCTCCTTGTGCTCGGGTTCGCCTTTCCAGCTACTTTACTAGCAATCTCCCTACTTGGAGAATCAGCACCTTTAAGCTCCTGTTCCCTACAGGTTGCAATTTGTCCTGAGGATGAACGGAAAGAGGGGGAACCAATGAGAGACTAGATCTAGGTGTTGGGACAGGCCCAGGTCACTCTATTTTCCCATCAGGAAGAAGAATTAACCACAGGCTCAGCCTGCCGCCAGGAACCAGAATAGGGCCTGAGGCAATTCCGCGCTTTTGCGGCCAGCTCCCAAAAAAGCGAGTTGAAAAATGGAGCTCAGGGACACTGCAATTCACAAACCCGCAGAGTTATAAATGATAACTCTCATCCACAGATATATTGAGGGAAGGCAACGAAGAGGATTTGAAAGCAAGGCAGAATTGCAGGAAACAGATTTCAGGAGGTAGATTCGAATCGCCTTTAAAGCACATGAAAAGTGGCAAAACGTCGACAATGATGCCCTTGGCCAAAAAGGGCCTATGCGTTTTTTCCTGAATATATTCAGGAAAAAACGCATACGCCCTTTTTGGCCAACCAAGCAACCTGGAAAGGCAAATCAGCGCTACAAAGAAGTCTCGCTTCCCATCGGTCAAAAGGGCCATGCTGCAAAAAGTGTCAAAACCAGAAATGCAGGACAGGCCATGGAGAAATGGCAGCCTTGCTACGCTGATGGGGGAGATGTAAATTGACAACAGCCACTCTGGAGAAGTGTACGGTGTGTCCTGAAACATCGAAAAAACACAGCTTAGGGAGCATAGGGCACGTCCACTCATGGGCATATAAATTGGGAAAACTAAAAATCAGCAAGACACAGGCACCCCAATGTTTAGGGCTGCTATGTTGACAAGAACCTCCACTTCATGACACCTTAAATATCCCAGGAAAGAGAAAAATGGATAAAGAAGTTGTGGTCCTTATGTACAAAGGAATATCACTCAGACATGAAATCAATGTCATAAGGCTAGTAGAAGCAAGATGAGTGGATTTAGGTATGACGATTCTAAGTGAAATAAGTCACACAGAAAAAGACACTTATCATAAGATATCACTTATAGAGGGAATGTAAAAACCGCTACACTTGAACTGAATTACAAAACAGAACAGAGTCACACGTTTAGAAAACACACTATGGCTGCTTAACGGGAAAGGTGAGGTGGGGTGATGCATAAAACAAGGGTTTCAAATTCGCTCAGATACTGTTCCATACACCCAATATGTAATAGACAAGACCTACTCCTTCTCAGTGAACTGGACTCAACACCCCCTATTCACCGCACAAGAATATATGTGACTAGTAAGAATCGTAAAACCTATGTATTGATATCTCTCTGGAAGTGTGTCAAGTGGGTGTAAAGCTGCATAAACACAGCCGTGAAAAGCAGCTAAACCCCATTATAAAAATAAATTACTTTTAAAAACCCGTAAAACAAAGACAGTGAAAGAGAGAGAAATTCTTACAAAATTCTTTCAGGGGATGTGATGCAACCTGGATTGACCATATCTAGACCCACACCTGGATGAGACATAAGGGTGGACAATCTTGGGGCTGAGAGTTTGGGTGAGGTTGGGTGAGCAAACTCAGACCCTTTAAAGTAGTACTGCGTGGTACCCATCCCATGGGTCCCAAATCTCCAGGTTCAAGGGCATCTTCCTACATCGAAAACATGCATGAGAAACCCAGAAGATGGTACACCGTGTGATTTTGAAAGGTTTCTAAAACGCACCCCATTTCTCATCTCCTTGTGCTAGGTTTCGCCTTTCCAGTTACTTTACTAGCAATCTCCCTACTTGGAGAATCAGCACCGTTAAGCTCCTGTTCCCTACAGGTTGCAATTTGTCCTGAAGATGAACGGGAAGAGGGGCAACCAATGAGAGACTAGATCTAGGTGTTGGGACAGGCACAGGTCACTCTATTTTCCCATCAGGAAGAAGAATTAACCACAGGCTCAGCCTGCCTCCAGGAACCAGAATAGGGCCTGAGGCAATCCCGCGCTTTTGCGGCCAGCTCCCAAAAAAGCGAGTTGAAAAATGGAGCTCAGGGACACTGCAATTCACAAACCCGCAGAGTTATAAATGATAACTGTCATCCACAGATATATTGAGGGAAGGCAACGAAGAGGAATTCAAAGCAAGGCAGAATTGCAGGAAACAGATTTCAGGAGGTAGATCCGAATCGCCTTTAAAGCACATGAAAAGCGGCAAAACGTCGACAATGATGCCCTTGGCCAAAAAGGGCGTATGCGTTTTTTCCTGAATATATTCGGGAAAAAAATCATACGCCCTTTTTCGCCAACCAAGCAACCTGGAAAGGCAAATCAGCGCTACAAAGAAGTCTCGCTTCCCATCGGTCAAAAGGGCCATTCTGCAAAAAGTGTCAAAACCCGAAATGAAGGACAGGCCATTGAGAAATGGCAGCCTTGCTACGCTAATGGGCGGGATGTAAATTGCCAACAGCCACACTGGAGAAGTCTACGGTGTGTCCTGAAACATCGAAAAAACACAGCTTAGGGAGCATAGGGCACGTCCACTCATGGGCGTATAAATTGGGAAAACTAAAAATCAGCAAGACACAGGCACCCCAAAGTTGAGGGCTGCTCTGTTGACAAGAACCTCCACTTCATGACACCTTAAATATCCCAGGAAAGAGAAAAATGGATAAAGAAGTTGTGGTTCTTATGTACAATGGAATATCACTCAGACATGAAATCAATGTCATAAGGCTAGTAGAAGCAAGATGAGTGGATTTAGGTACGACGAATCTAAGTGAAATAAGTCACACAGAAAAAGACACTTATCATAAGGTATCACTTATAGAGGGAATGTAAAAACCGCTACACTTGAACTGAATTACAAAACAGAACAGAGTCACACGTTTAGAAAACACACTATGGCTGCTTAACGGGAAAGGTGAGGTGGGGTGATGCATAAAACAAGGGTTTCAAATTCGCTCAGCTACCGTTCCATACACCCAATATGTAATAGACAAGACCTACTCCTTGCTCAGTGAACTGGACTCAACACCCCCTATTCACCGCGCAAGAATATATGTGACTAGTAAGAATCTTAAAACCTATGTATTGATATCTGTCTGGAAGTGAGTCAAGTGGGTGTAAATCCGCATAAACACAGCCGTGAAAAGCAGCTAAACCCCATTATAAAAATAAATTACTTTTAAAAACCCGTAAAACAAAGACAGTGAAAGAGAGTGAAATTCTTACACAATTCGTTCAGGGGCTGTGATGTAACCTGGATTGACCATATCTAGACTCACACCTGGATGAGACATAAGGGTGGACACTCTTGGGGCTTAGAGGTTGGGTGAGGTTGGGTGAGCAAACTCAGACCCTTTAAAGTAATACTGCGTGGTACGCATCCCATGGGTCCCAAATCTCCAGGTTCAAGGGCATCTTCCTACATCGAAAACATGCATGAGAAACCCAGAAGATGGTACACCGTGTGATTTTGAAAGGTTTCTAAAACGCACCCACTTTCTCATCTCCTTGTGCTCGGGTTCGCCTTTCCAGCTACTTTACTAGCAATCTCCCTACTTGGAGAATCAGCACCTTTAAGCTCCTGTTCCCGACAGGTTGCAATTTGTCCTGAGGATGAACGGGAAGAGGGGCAACCAATGAGAGACTAGATCTAGGTGTTGGGACAGGCCCAGGTCACTCTATTTTCCCATCAGGAAGAAGAATTAACCACAGGCTCAGCCTGCCGCCAGGAACCAGAATAGGGCCTGAGGCAATCCCGCGCTTTTGCGGCCAGCTCCCAAAAAATCGAGTTGAAAAATGGAGCTCAGGGACACTGCAATTCACAAACCCGCAGAGTTATAAATGATAACTCTCATCCACAGATATATTGAGGGAAGGCAACGAAGAGGATTTGAAAGCAAGGCAGAATTGCAGGAAACAGATTTCAGGAGGTAGATTCGAATCGCCTTTAAAGCACATGAAAAGCGGCAAAACGTCGACAATGATGCCCTTGGCCAAAAAGGGCGTATGCGTTTTTTCCTGAATATATTCAGGAAAAAACGCATACGCCCTTTTTGGCCAACCAAGCAACCTGGAAAGGCAAATCAGCGCTACAAAGAGGTCTCGCTTCCCATCGGTCAAAAGGGCCATGCTGCAAAAAGTGTCAAAACCAGAAATGCAGGACAGGCCATGGAGAAATGGCAGCCTTGCTACGCTGATGGGCGGGATGTAAATTGCCAACAGCCACTCTGGAGAAGTGTACGGTGTGTCCTGAAACATCGAAAAAACACAGCTTAGGGAGCATAGGGCACGTCCACTCATGGGCGTATAAATTGGGAAAACTAAAAATCAGCAAGACACAGGCACCCCAATGTTTAGGGCTGCTCTGTTGACAAGAACCTCCACTTCATGACACCTTAAATATCCCAGGAAAGAGAAAAATGGATAAAGAAGTTGTGGTCCTTATGTACAATGGAATATCACTCAGACATGAAATCAATGTCATAAGGCTAGTAGAAGCAAGATGAGTGGATTTAGGTACGACGATTCTAAGTGAAATAAGTCACACAGAAAAAGACACTTATCATAAGCTATCACTTATAGAGGGAATGTAAAAACCGCTACACTTGAACTGAATTACAAAACAGAACAGAGTCACACGTTTAGAAAACACACTATGGCTGCTTAACGGGAAAGGTGAGGTGGGGTGATGCATAAAACAAGGGTTTCAAATTCGCTCAGATACCGTTCCATACACCCAATATGTAATAGACAAGACCTACTCCTTGCTCAGTGAACTGGACTCAACACCCCCTATTCACCGCACAAGATTATATGTGACTAGTAAGAATCTTAAAACCTATGTATTGATATCTGTCTGGAAGTGAGTCAAGTGGGTGTAAAGCCGCATAAACACAGCCGTGAAAAGCAGGTAAACCCCATTATAAAATAAATTACTTTTAAAAACCCGTAAAACAAAGACAGTGAAAGAGAGAGAAATTCTTACAAAATTCGTTCAGAGGCTGTGATGCAACCTGGATTGACCATATCTAGACCCACAGCTGGATGAGACATAAGGGTGGACACTCTTGGGGCTTAGAGGTTGGGTGAGGTTGGGTGAGCAAACGCAGACCCTTTAAAGTAATACTGTGTGGTACCCATCCCATGGTTCCCAAATCTCCAGGTTCAAGGGCATCTTCCTACATCGAAAACATGCATGAGAAACCCAGAAGATGGTACACCGTGTGATTTTGAAACGTTTCTAAAATGCACCCAATTTCTCATCTCCTTGTGCTCGGGTTCGCCTTTCCAGCTACTTTACTAGCAATCTCCCTACTTGGAGAATCAGCACCTTTAAGCTCCTGTTCCCTACAGGTTGCAATTTGTCCTGAGGATGAACGGAAAGAGGGGGAACCAATGAGAGACTAGATCTAGGTGTTGGGACAGGCCCAGGTCACTCTATTTTCCCATCAGGAAGAAGAATTAACCACAGGCTCAGCCTGCCGCCAGGAACCAGAATAGGGCCTGAGGCAATCCCGCGCTTTTGCGGCCAGCTCCCAAAAAAGCGAGTTGAAAAATGGAGCTCAGGGACACTGCAATTCACAAACCCGCAGAGTTATAAATGATAACTCTCATCCACAGATATATTGAGGGAAGGCAACGAAGAGGATTTGAAAGCAAGGCAGAATTGCAGGAAACAGATTTCAGGAGGTAGATTCGAATCGCCTTTAAAGCACATGAAAAGTGGCAAAACGTCGACAATGATGCCCTTGGCCAAAAAGGGCCTATGCGTTTTTTCCTGAATATATTCAGGAAAAAACGCATACGCCCTTTTTGGCCAACCAAGCAACCTGGAAAGGCAAATCAGCGCTACAAAGAGGTCTCGCTTCCCATCGGTCAAAAGGGCCATGCTGCAAAAAGTGTCAAAACCAGAAATGCAGGACAGGCCATGGAGAAATGGCAGCCTTGCTACGCTGATGGGGGAGATGTAAATTGACAACAGCCACTCTGGAGAAGTGTACGGTGTGTCCTGAAACATCGAAAAAACACAGCTTAGGGAGCATAGGGCACGTCCACTCATGGGCATATAAATTGGGAAAACTAAAAATCAGCAAGACACAGGCACCCCAATGTTTAGGGCTGCTATGTTGACAAGAACCTCCACTTCATGACACCTTAAATATCCCAGGAAAGAGAAAAATGGATAAAGAAGTTGTGGTCCTTATGTACAAAGGAATATCACTCAGACATGAAATCAATGTCATAAGGCTAGTAGAAGCAAGATGAGTGGATTTAGGTATGACGATTCTAAGTGAAATAAGTCACACAGAAAAAGACACTTATCATAAGATATCACTTATAGAGGGAATGTAAAAACCGCTACACTTGAACTGAATTACAAAACAGAACAGAGTCACACGTTTAGAAAACACACTATGGCTGCTTAACGGGAAAGGTGAGGTGGGGTGATGCATAAAACAAGGGTTTCAAATTCGCTCAGATACTGTTCCATACACCCAATATGTAATAGACAAGACCTACTCCTTCTCAGTGAACTGGACTCAACACCCCCTATTCACCGCACAAGAATATATGTGACTAGTAAGAATCGTAAAACCTATGTATTGATATCTCTCTGGAAGTGTGTCAAGTGGGTGTAAAGCTGCATAAACACAGCCGTGAAAAGCAGCTAAACCCCATTATAAAAATAAATTACTTTTAAAAACCCGTAAAACAAAGACAGTGAAAGAGAGAGAAATTCTTACAAAATTCTTTCAGGGGATGTGATGCAACCTGGATTGACCATATCTAGACCCACACCTGGATGAGACATAAGGGTGGACAATCTTGGGGCTGAGAGGTTGGGTGAGGTTGGGTGAGCAAACTCAGACCCTTTAAAGTAGTACTGCGTGGTACCCATCCCATGGGTCCCAAATCTCCAGGTTCAAGGGCATCTTCCTACATCGAAAACATGCATGAGAAACCCAGAAGTTGGTACACCGTGTGATTTTGAAAGGTTTCTAAAACGCACCCCATTTCTCATCTCCTTGTGCTAGGTTTCGCCTTTCCAGTTACTTTACTAGCAATCTCCCTACTTGGAGAATCAGCACCGTTAAGCTCCTGTTCCCTACAGGTTGCAATTTGTCCTGAAGATGAACGGGAAGAGGGGCAACCAATGAGAGACTAGATCTAGGTGTTGGGACAGGCACAGGTCACTCTATTTTCCCATCAGGAAGAAGAATTAACCACAGGCTCAGCCTGCCTCCAGGAACCAGAATAGGGCCTGAGGCAATCCCGCGCTTTTGCGGCCAGCTCCCAAAAAAGCGAGTTGAAAAATGGAGCTCAGGGACACTGCAATTCACAAACCCGCAGAGTTATAAATGATAACTGTCATCCACAGATATATTGAGGGAAGGCAACGAAGAGGAATTCAAAGCAAGGCAGAATTGCAGGAAACAGATTTCAGGAGGTAGATCCGAATCGCCTTTAAAGCACATGAAAAGCGGCAAAACGTCGACAATGATGCCCTTGGCCAAAAAGGGCGTATGCGTTTTTTCCTGAATATATTCGGGAAAAAAATCATACGCCCTTTTTCGCCAACCAAGCAACCTGGAAAGGCAAATCAGCGCTACAAAGAAGTCTCGCTTCCCATCGGTCAAAAGGGCCATTCTGCAAAAAGTGTCAAAACCCGAAATGCAGGACAGGCCATTGAGAAATGGCAGCCTTGCTACGCTAATGGGCGGGATGTAAATTGCCAACAGCCACTCTGGAGAAGTGTACGGTGTGTCCTGAAACATCGAAAAAACACAGCTTAGGGAGCATAGGGCACGTCCACTCATGGGCGTATAAATTGGGAAAACTAAAAATCAGCAAGACACAGGCACCCCAAAGTTGAGGGCTGCTCTGTTGACAAGAACCTCCACTTCATGACACCTTAAATATCCCAGGAAAGAGAAAAATGGATAAAGAAGTTGTGGTTCTTATGTACAATGGAATATCACTCAGACATGAAATCAATGTCATAAGGCTAGTAGAAGCAAGATGAGTGGATTTAGGTACGACGAATCTAAGTGAAATAAGTCACACAGAAAAAGACACTTATCATAAGGTATCACTTATAGAGGGAATGTAAAAACCGCTACACTTGAACTGAATTACAAAACAGAACAGAGTCACACGTTTAGAAAACACACTATGGCTGCTTAACGGGAAATGTGAGGTGGGGTGATGCATAAAACAAGGGTTTCAAATTCGCTCAGACACCGTTCCATACACCCAATATGTAATAGACAAGACCTACTCCTTGCTCAGTGAACTGGACTCAACACCCACTATTCACCGCGCAAGAATATATGTGACTAGTAAGAATCTTAAAACCTATGTATTGATATCTGTCTGGAAGTGAGTCAAGTGGGTGTAAAGCCGCATAAACACAGCCGTGAAAAGCAGCTAAACCCCATTATAAAAATAAATTACTTTTAAAAACCCGTAAAACAAAGACAGTGAAAGAGAGAGAAATTCTTACACAATTCGTTCAGGGGCTGTGATGTAACCTGGATTGACCATATCTAGACTCACACCTGGATGAGACATAAGGGTGGACACTCTTGGGGCTTAGAGGTTGGGTGAGGTTGGGTGAGCAAACTCAGACCCTTTAAAGTAATACTGCGTGGTACGCATCCCATGGGTCCCAAATCTCCAGGTTCAAGGGCATCTTCCTACATCGAAAACATGCATGAGAAACCCAGAAGATGGTACACCGTGTGATTTTGAAAGGTTTCTAAAACGCACCCACTTTCTCATCTCCTTGTGCTCGGGTTCGCCTTTCCAGCTACTTTACTAGCAATCTCCCTACTTGGAGAATCAGCACCTTTAAGCTCCTGTTCCCGACAGGTTGCAATTTGTCCTGAGGATGAACGGGAAGAGGGGCAACCAATGAGAGACTACATCTAGGTGTTGGGACAGGCCCAGGTCACTCTATTTTCCCATAAGGAAGAAGAATTAACCACAGGCTCAGCCTGCCGCCAGGAACCAGAATAGGGCCTGAGGCAATCCCGCGCTTTTGCGGCCAGCTCCCAAAAAATCGAGTTGAAAAATGGAGCTCAGGGACACTGCAATTCACAAACCCGCAGAGTTATAAATGATAACTCTCATCCACAGATATATTGAGGGAAGGCAACGAAGAGGATTTGAAAGCAAGGCAGAATTGCAGGAAACAGATTTCAGGAGGTAGATTCGAATCGCCTTTAAAGCACATGAAAAGCGGCAAAACGTCGACAATGATGCCCTTGGCCAAAAAGGGCGTATGCGTTTTTTCCTGAATATATTCAGGAAAAAACGCATACGCCCTTTTTGGCCAACCAAGCAACCTGGAAAGGCAAATCAGCGCTACAAAGAGGTCTCGCTTCCCATCGGTCAAAAGGGCCATGCTGCAAAAAGTGTCAAAACCAGAAATGCAGGACAGGCCATGGAGAAATGGCAGCCTTGCTATGCTGATGGGCGGGATGTAAATTGCCAACAGCCACTCTGGAGAAGTGTTCGGTGTGTCCTGAAACATCGAAAAAACACAGCTTAGGGAGCATAGGGCACGTCCACTCATGGGCGTATAAATTGGGAAAACTAAAAATCAGCAAGACACAGGCACCCCAATGTTTAGGGCTGCTATGTTGACAAGAACCTCCACTTCATGGCACCTTAAATATCCCAGGAAAGAGAAAAATGGATAAAGAAGTTGTGGTCCTTAGGTACAATGGAATATCACTCAGACATGAAATCAATGTCATAAGGCTAGTAGAAGCAAGATGAGTGGATTAAGGTACGACGATTCTAAGTGAAATAAGTCACACAGAAAAAGACACTTATCATAAGCTATCACTTATAGAGGGAATGTAAAAACCGCTACACCTGAACTGAATTACAAAACAGAACAGAGTCACACGTTTAGAAAACACACTATGGGTGCTTAACGGGAAAGGTGAGGTGGGGTGATGCATAAAACAAGGGTTTCAAATTCGCTCAGATACCGTTCCATACACGCAATATGTAATAGACAAGACCTACTCCTTGCTCAGTGAACTGGACTCAACACCCCCTATTCACCACACAAGAATATATGTGACTAGTAAGAATCGTAAAACCTATGTATTGATATCTCTCTGGAAGTGTGTCAAGTGGGTGTAACGCTGCATAAACACAGCCGTGAAAAGCAGCTAAACCCCATTATAAAAATAAATTACTTTTAAAAACCCGTAAAACAAAGACACTGAAAGAGAGAGAAATTCTTACAAAATTCGTTCAGGGGATGTGATGCAACCTGGATTGACCATATCTAGACACACACCTGGATGAGACATAAGGGTGGACAATCTTGGGGCTGAGAGGTTGGGTGAGGTTGGGTGAGCAAACTCAGACCCTTTAAAGTAGTACTGCGTGGTACCCATCCCATGGGTCCCAAATCTCCAGGTTCAAGGGCATCTTCCTACATCGAAAACATGCATGAGAAACCCAGAAGATGGTACACCGTGTGATTTTGAAAGGTTTCTAAAACGCACCCCATTTCTCATCTCCTTGTGCTAGGGTTCGCCTTTCCAGTTACTTTACTAGCAATCTCCCTACTTGGAGAATCAGCACCTTTAAGCTCCTGTTCCCTACAGGTTGCAATTTGTCCTGAGGATGAACGGGAAGAGGGGCAACCAATGAAAGACTAGATCTAGGTGTTGGGACAGGCACAGGTCACTCTATTTTCCCATCAGGAAGAAGAATTAACCACAGGCTCAGCCTGCCTCCAGGAACCAGAATAGGGCCTGAGGCAATCCCGCGCTTTTGCGGCCAGCTCCCAAAAAAGCGAGTTGAAAAATGGAGCTCAGGGACACTGCAATTCACAAAACCGCAGAGTTATAAATGATAACTGTCATCCACAGATATATTGAGGGAAGGCAACGAAGAGGAATTCAAAGCAAGGCAGAATTGCAGGAAACAGATTTCAGGAGGTAGATCCGAATCGCCTTTAAAGCACATGAAAAGCGGCAAAACGTCGACAATGATGCCCTTGGCCAAAAAGGGCGTATGCGTTTTATCCTGAATATATTCAGGAAAAAACGCATACGCCCTTTTTGGCCAACCAAGCAACCTGGAAAGGCAAATCAGCGCTACAAAGAAGTTTCGCTTCCCATCGGTCAAAAGGGTCATGCTGCAAAAAGTGTCAAAACCAGAAATGCAGGACAGGCCATGGAGAAATGGCAGCCTTGCTACGCTGATGGGCGGGATGTAAATTGCCAACAGCCACACTGGAGAAGTGTACGGTGTGTCCTGAAACATCGAAAACACACAGCTTAGGGAGCATAGGGCACGTTCACTCATGGGCGTAGAAATTGGGAAAACTAAAAATCAGCAAGACACAGGCACCCCAAAGTTTAGGGCTGCTCTGTTGACAAGAACCTCCACTTCATGACACCTTAAATATCCCAGGAAAGAGAAAAATGGATAAAGAAGTTGTGGTCCTTATGTACAATGGAATATCACTCAGACATGAAATCAATGTCATAAGGCTAGTAGAAGCAAGATGAGTGGATTTAGGTACGACGATTCTAAGTGAAATAAGTCACACAGAAAAAGACACTTATCATAAGCTATCACTTATAGAGGGAATGTAAAAACCGCTACACTTGAACTGAATTACAAAACAGAACAGAGTCACACGTTTAGAAAACACACTATGGCTGCTTAACGGGAAAGGTGAGGTGGGGTGATGCATAAAACAAGGGTTTCAAATTCGCTCAGATACCGTTCCATACACCCAATATGTAATAGACAAGACCTACTCCTTGCTCAGTGAACTGGACTCAACACCCCCTATTCACCGCACAAGATTATATGTGACTAGTAAGAATCTTAAAACCTATGTATTGATATCTGTCTGGAAGTGAGTCAAGTGGGTGTAAAGCCGCATAAACACAGCCGTGAAAAGCAGCTAAACCCCATTATAAAAATAAATTACTTTTAAAAACCCGTAAAACAAAGACAGTGAAAGAGAGAGAAATTCCTACAAAATTCGTTCAGGGTCTGTTATGCAACCTGGATTGACCATATCTAGACCCACACCTGGATGAGACATAAGGGTGGACACTCTTGGGGCTGAGAGGTTGGGTGAGGTTGGGTGAGCAAACTCAGACCCTTTAAAGTAATACTGCGTGGTACCCATCCCATGGGTCCCAAATCTCCAGGTTCAAGGGCATCTTCCTACATCGAAAACATGCATGAGAAACCCAGAAGATGGTACACCGTGTGATTTTGAAAGGTTTCTAAAACGCACCCCATTTCTCATCTCCTTGTGCTAGGGTTCGCCTTTCCAGCTACTTTACTAGCAATCTCCCTACTTGGAGAATCAGCACCTTTAAGCTCCTGTTCCCTACAGGTTGCAATTTGTCCTGAAGATGAACGGGAAGAGGGGCAACCAATGAGAGACTAGATCTAGGTGTTGGGACAGGCACAGGTCACTCTATTTTCCCATCAGGAAGAAGAATTAACCACAGGCTCAGCCTGCCGCCAGGAACCAGAATAGGGCCTGAGGCAATCCCGCGCTTTTGCGGCCAGCTCCCAAAAAAGCGAGTTGAAAAATGGAGCTCAGGGACACTGAATTCACAAACCCGCAGAGTTATAAATGATAACTCTCATCCACAGATATATTGAGGGAAGGCAACGAAGAGGATTTGAAAGCAAGGCAGAATTGCAGGAAACAGATTTCAGGAGGTAGATTCGAATCGCCTTTAAAGCACATGAAAAGCGGCAAAACGTCGACAATGATGCCCTTGGCCAAAAAGGGCGTATGCGTTTTTTCCTGAATATATTCAGGAAAAAACGCATACGCCCTTTTTGGCCAACCAAGCAACCTGGAAAGGCAAATCAGCGCTACAAAGAAGTTTCGCTTCCCATCGGTCAAAAGGGCCATGCTGCAAAAAGTGTCAAAACCAGAAATGCAGTACAGGCCATGGAGAAATGGCAGCCTTGCTACGCTGATGGGCGGGATGTAAATTGCCAAAAGCCACTCTGGAGAAGTGTACGGTGTGTCCTGAAACATCGAAAAAACACAGCTTAGGGAGCATAGGGCACGTCCACTCATGGGCGTATAAATTGGGAAAATTAAAAATCAGCAAGACACAGGCACCCCAATGTTTAGGGCTGCTATGTTGACAAGAACCTCCACTTCATGACACCTTAAATATCCCAGGAAAGAGAAAAATGGATAAAGAAGTTGTGGTCCTTATGTACAAAGGAATATCCCTCAGACATGAAATCAATGTCATAAGGCTAGTAGAAGCAAGATGAGTGGATTTAGGTATGACGATTCTAAGTGAAATAAGTGACACAGAAAAAGACACTTATCATAAGCTATCACTTATAGAGGGAATGTAAAAACCGCTACACCTGAACTGAATTACAAAACAGAACAGAGTCACACGTTTAGAAAACACACTATGGCTGCTTAACGGGAAAGGTGAGGTGGGGTGATGCATAAAACAAGGGCTTCAAATTCGCTCAGATACTGTTCCATACACCCAATATGTAATAGACAAGACCTACTCCTTGCTCAGTGAACTGGACTCAACACCCCCTATTCACCGCACAAGAATATATGTGACTAGTAAGAATCTTAAAACCTATGTATTGATATCTGTCTGGAAGTGAGTCAAGTGGGTGTAAAGCCGCATAAACACAGCCGTGAAAAGCAGCTAAACCCCATTATAAAATAAATTACTTTTAAAAACCCGTAAAACAAAGACAGTGAAAGAGAGAGAAATTCTTACAAAATTCGTTCAGAGGCTGTGATGCAACCTGGATTGACCATATCTAGACCCACAGCTGGATGAGACATAAGGGTGGACACTCTTGGGGCTTAGAGGTTGGGTGAGGTTGGGTGAGCAAACGCAGAACCTTTAAAGTAATACTGTGTGGTACCCATCCCATGGTTCCTAAATCTCCAGGTTCAAGGGCATCTTCCTACATCGAAAACATGCATGAGAAACCCAGAAGATGGTACACCGTGTGATTTTGAAAGGTTTCTAAAACGCACCCAATTTCTCATCTCCTTGTGCTCTGGTTCGCCTTTCGAGCTACTTTACTAGCAATCTCCCTACTTGGAGAATCATCACCTTTAAGCTCCTGTTCCCTACAGGTTGCAATTTGTCCTGAGGATGAACGGGAAGAGGGGCAACCAATGAGAGACTAGATCTAGGTGTTGGGACAGGCCCAGGTCACTCTATTTTCCCATCAGGAAGAAGAATTAACCACAGGCTCAGCCTGCCGCCAGGAACCAGAATAGGGCCTGAGGCAATCCCGCGCTTTTGCGGCCAGCTCCCAAAAAAGCGAGTTGAAAAATGGAGCTCAGGGACACTGCAATTCACAAACCCGCAGAGTTATAAATGATAACTCTCATCCACAGATATATTGAGGGAAGGCAACGAAGAGGATTTGAAAGCAAGGCAGAATTGCAGGAAACAGATTTCAGGAGGTAGATTCGAATCGCCTTTAAAGCACATGAAAAGCGGCAAAACGTCGACAATGATGCCCTTGGCCAAAAAGGGCGTATGCGTTTTTTCCTGAATATATTCAGGAAAAAACGCATACGCCCTTTTTGGCCAACCAAGCAACCTGGAAAGGCAAATCAGCGCTACAATAGGTCTCGCTTCCCATCGGTCAAAAGGGCCATGCTGCAAAAAGTGTCAAAACCAGAAATGCAGGACAGGCCATGGAGAAATGGCAGCCTTGCTACGCTGATGGGCGGGATGTAAATTGCCAACAGCCACTCTGGAGAAGTGTACGGTGTGTCCTGAAACATCGAAAAAACACAGCTTAGGGAGCATAGGGCACGTCCACTCATGGGCGTATAAATTGGGAAAACTAAAAATCAGCAAGACACAGGCACCCCAAAGTTTAGGGCTGCTCTGTTGACAAGAACCACCACTTCATGACACCTTAAATATCCCAGGAAAGAGAAAAATGGATAAAGAAGTTGTGGTCCTTAGGTACAATGGAATATCACTCACACATGAAATCAATGTCATAAGGCTAGTAGAAGCAAGATGAGTGGATTAAGGTACGACGATTCTAAGTGAAATAAGTCACACAGAAAAAGACACTTATCATAAGCTATCACTTATAGAGGGAATGTAAAAACCGCTACACTTGAACTGAATTACAAAACAGAACAGAGTCACACGTTTAGAAAACACACTATGGCTGCTTAACGGGAAAGGTGAGGTGGGGTGATTCATAAAACAAGGGTTTCAAATTCGCTCAGATACCGTTCCATACACCCAATATGTAATAGACAAGACCTACTCCTTGCTCAGTGAACTGGACTCAACACCCCCTATTCACCGCACAAGAATATATGTGACTAGTAAGAATCTTAAAACCTATGTATTGATATCTGTCTGGAAGTGAGTCAAGTGAGTGTAAAGCCGCATAAACACAGCCGTGAAAAGCAGCTAAACCCCATTATAAAAATAAATTACTTTTAAAAACCCGTAAAACAAAGACAGTGAAAGAGAGACATTCTTACAAAATTCGTTCAGAGGCTGTGATGCAACCTGGATTGACCATATCTAGACCCACAGCTGGATGAGACATAAGGGTGGACACTCTTGGGGCTGAGAGTTTTGGTGAGGTTGGGTGAGCAAACTCAGACCCTTTAAAGTAATATTGCGTGGTACCCATCCCATGGGTCCCAAATCTCCAGGTTCAAGGGCATCTTCCTACATCGAAAACATGCATGAGAAACCCAGAAGATGGTATACCGTGTGATTTTGAAAAGTTTCTAAAACGCACCCCATTTCTCATCTCCTTGTGCTAGGGTTCGCCTTTCCAGCTACTTTACTAGCAATCTCCCTACTTGGAGAATCAGCACCTTTAAGCTCCTGTTCCCTACAGGTTGCAATTTGTCCTGAGGTTGAAAGGGAAGAGGGGCAACCAATGAGAGACTAGATCTAGGTGTTGGGACAGGCCTAGGTCACTCTATTTTCCCATCAGGAAGAAGAATTAACCTCAGGCTCAGCCTGCCGCCAGAAACCAGAATAGGGCCTGAGGCAATCCCGCGCTTTTGCGGCCAGCTCCCAAAAAAGCGAGTTGAAAAATGGAGCTCAGGGACACTGCAATTCACAAACCCGCAGAGTTATAAATGATAACTCTCATCCACAGATATATTGAGGGAAGGCAACGAAGAGGATTTGAAAGCAAGGCAGAATTGCAGGAAACAGGTTTCAGGAGGTAGATTCGAATCGCCTTTAAAGCACATGAAAAGTGGGAAAACGTCGACAGTGATGCCCTTGGCCAAAAAGGGCGTATGCGTTTTTTCCTGAATATATTCAGGAAAAAACGCATACGCCCTTTTTGGCCAACCAAGCAACCTGGAAAGGCAAATCAGCGCTACAAAGAAGTCTCGCTTCCCATCGGTCAAATGGGCCATGCTGCAAAAAGTGTCAAAACCAGAAATGCAGGACAGGCCATGGAGAAATGGCAGCCTTGCTACGCTGATGGGCGGGATGTAAATTGCCAACAGCCACTCTGGAGAAGTGTACGGTGTGTCCTGAAACATCGAAAAAACACAGCTTAGGGAGCATAGGGCATGTCCACTCATGGGCGTATAAATTGGGAAAACTAAATATCAGCAAGACACAGGCACCCCAATGTTTAGGGCTGCTATGTTGACAAGAACCTCCACTTCATGACACCTTAAATATCCCAGGAAAGAGAAAAATGGATAAAGAAGTTGTGGTCCTTATGTACAAAGGAATATCCCTCAGACATGAAATCAATGTCATAAGGCTAGTAGAAGCAAGATGAGTGGATTTAGGTATGACGATTCTAAGTGAAATAAGTCACACAGAAAAAGACACTTATCATAAGCTATCACTTATAGGGGGAATGTAAAAACCGCTACACTTGAACTGAATTACAAAACAGAACAGAGTCACACGTTTAGAAAACACACTATGGCTGCTTAACGGGAAAGGTGAGGTGGGGTGATGCATAAAACAAGGGTTTCAAATTCGCTCAGATACTGTTCCATACACCCAATATGTAATAGACAAGACCTACTCCTTGCTCAGTGAACTGGACTCAACACCCCCTATTCACCGCACAAGAATATATCTGACTAGTAAGAATCGTACAACCTATGTATTGATATCTGTCTGGAAGTGAGTCAAGTGGGTGTAAAGCCGCATAAACACAGCCGTGAAAAGCAGCTAAACCCCATTATAAAAATAAATTACTTTTAAAAACCCGTAAATCAAAGACAGTGAAAGAGAGAGAAATTCTTACAAAATTCGTTCAGGGGCTGTTATGCAACCTGGATTGACCATATCTAGACCCACACCTGGATGAGACATAAGGGTGGACACTCTTGGGGCTGAGAGTTTGGGTGAGGTTGGGTGAGCAAACTCAGACTCTTTAAAGTAATACTGCGTGGTACCCATCCCATGGGTCCCAAATCTCCAGGTTCAAGGGCATCTTCCTACATCGAAAACATGCATGAGAAACCCAGAAGATGGTACACCGTGTGATTTTGAAAGGTTTCTAAAACGCACCCCATTTCTCATCTCCTTGTGCTAGGGTTCGCCTTTCCAGCTACTTTACTAGCAATCTCCCTACTTGGAGAATCAGCACCTTTAAGCTCCTGTTCCCTACAGGTTGCAATTTGTCCTGAGGATGAACGGGAAGAGGGGCAACCAATGAGAGACTAGATCTAGGTGTTGGTAGAGGCACAGGTCACTCTATTTTCCCATCAGGAAGAAGAATTAACCACAGGCTCAGCCTGCCGCCAGGAACCAGAATAGGGCCTGAGGCAATACAGCGCTTTTGTGGCCAGCTCCCAAAAAAGCGAGTTGAAAAATGGAGCTCAGGGACACTGCAATTCACAAACCCGCAGAGTTATAAATGATAACTCTCATCCACAGATATATTGAGGGAAGGAAACGAAGAGGATTTGAAAGCAAGGCAGAATTGCAGGAAGCAGATTTCAGGAGGTAGATTCGAATCGCCTTTAAAGCACATGAAAAGCGGCAAAACGTCGACAATGATGCCCTTGGCCAAAAAGGGCGTATGCGTTTTTTCCTGAATATATTCAGGAAAAAACGCATACGCCCTTTTTGGCCAACCAAGCAACCTGGAAAGGCAAATCAGCGCTACAAAGAAGTCTCGCTTCCCATCGGTCAAAAGGGCCATGCTTCAAAAAGTGTCAAAACCAGAAAAGCAGTACAGGCCATGGAGAAATGGCAGCCTTGCTACGCTGATGGGCGGGATGTAAGTTGCCAAAAGCCACTCTGGAGAAGTGTACGGTGTGTCCTGAAACATCGAAAAAACACAGCTTAGGGAGCATAGGGCACGTCCACTCATGGGCGTATAAATTGGGAAAACTAAAAATCAGCAAGACACAGGCACCCCAATGTTTAGGGCTGCTATGTTGACAAGAACCTCCACTTCATGACACCTTAAATATCCCAGGAAAGAGAAAAATGGATAAAGAAGTTGTGGTCCTTATGTACAATGGAATATCACTCAGACATGAAATCAATGTCATAAGGCTAGTAGAAGCAAGATGAGTGGATTTAGGTATGACGATTCTAAGTGAAATAAGTGACACAGAAAAAGACACTTATCATAAGCTATCACTTATAGAGGGAATGTAAAAACCGCTACACCTGAACTGAATTACAAAACAGAACAGAGTCACACGTTTAGAAAACACACTATGGCTGCTTAACGGGAAAGGTGAGGTGGGGTGATGCATAAAACAAGGGTTTCAAATTCGCTCAGATACCGTTCCATACACCCAATATGTAATAGACAAGACCTACTCCTTGCTCAGTGAACTGGACTCAACACCCCCTATTCACCGCACAAGAATATATGTGACTAGTAAGAATCTTAAAACCTATGTATTGATATCTGTCTGGAAGTGAGTCAAGTGGGTGTAAAGCCGCATAAACACAGCCGTGAAAAGCAGCTAAACCCCATTATAAAATAAATTACTTTTAAAAACCCGTAAAACAAAGACAGTGAAAGAGAGAGAAATTCTTACAAAATTCGTTCAGAGGCTGTGATGCAACCTGGATTGACCATATCTAGACCCACAGCTGGATGAGACATAAGGGTGGACACTCTTGGGGCTTAGAGGTTGGGTGAGGTTGGGTGAGCAAACGCAGAACCTTTAAAGTAATACTGTGTGGTACCCATCCCATGGTTCCTAAATCTCCAGGTTCAAGGGCATCTTCCTACATCGAAAACATGCATGAGAAACCCAGAAGATGGTACACCGTGTGATTTTGAAAGGTTTCTAAAACGCACCCAATTTCTCATCTCCTTGTGCTCGCGTTCGCCTTTCCAGCTACTTTACTAGCAATCTCCCTACTTGGAGAATCAGCACCTTTAAGCTCCTGTTCCCTACAGGTTGCAATTTGTCCTGAGGATGAACGGGAAGAGGGGCAACCAATGAGAGACTAGATCTAGGTGTTGGGACAGGCCCAGGTCACTCTATTTTCCCATCAGGAAGAAAAATTAACCACAGGCTCAGCCTGCCGCCAGGAACCAGAATAGGGCCTGAGGCAATCCCGCGCTTTTGCGGCCAGCTCCCAAAAAAGCGAGTTGAAAAATGGAGCTCAGGGACACTGCAATTCACAAACCCGCAGAGTTATAAATGATAACTCTCATCCACAGATATATTGAGGGAAGGCAACGAAGAGGATTTGAAAGCAAGGCAGAATTGCAGGAAACAGATTTCAGGAGGTAGATACGAATCGCCTTTAAAGCACATGAAAAGCGGCAAAACGTCGACAATGATGCCCTTGGCCAAAAAGGGCGTATGCGTTTTTTCCTGAATATATTCAGGAAAAAACGCATACGCCCTTTTTGGCCAACCAAGCAACCTGGAAAGGCAAATCAGCGCTACAAAGAGGTCTCGCTTCCCATCGGTCAAAAGGGCCATGCTGCAAAAAGTGTCAAAACCAGAAATGCAGGACAGGCCATGGAGAAATGGCAGCCTTGCTACGCTGATGGGCGGGATGTAAATTGCCAACAGCCACTCTGGAGAAGTGTACGGTGTGTCCTGAAACATCGAAAAAACACAGCTTAGGGAGCATAGGGCACGTCCACTCATGGGCGTATAAATTGGGAAAACTAAAAATCAGCAAGACACAGGCACCCCAAAGTTTAGGGCTGCTCTGTTGACAAGAACCACCACTTCATGACACCTTAAATATCCCAGGAAAGAGAAAAATGGATAAAGAAGTTGTGGTCCTTAGGTACAATGGAATATCACTCACACATGAAATCAATGTCATAAGGCTAGTAGAAGCAAGATGAGTGGATTAAGGTACGACGATTCTAAGTGAAATAAGTCACACAGAAAAAGACACTTATCATAAGCTATCACTTATAGAGGGAATGTAAAAACCGCTACACTTGAACTGAATTACAAAACAGAACAGAGTCACACGTTTAGAAAACACACTATGGCTGCTTAACGGGAAAGGTGAGGTGGGGTGATTCATAAAACAAGGGTTTCAAATTCGCTCAGATACCGTTCCATACACCCAATATGTAATAGACAAGACCTACTCCTTGCTCAGTGAACTGGACTCAACACCCCCTATTCACCGCACAAGAATATATGTGACTAGTAAGAATCTTAAAACCTATGTATTGATATCTGTCTGGAAGTGAGTCAAGTGGGTGTAAAGCCGCATAAACACAGCCGTGAAAAGCAGCTAAACCCCATTATAAAAATAAATTACTTTTAAAAACCCGTAAATCAAAGACAGTGAAAGAGAGAGAAATTCTTACAAAATTCGTTCAGGGGCTGTTATGCAACCTGGATTGACCATATCTAGACCCACACCTGGATGAGACATAAGGGTGGACACTCTTGGGGCTGAGAGTTTGGGTGAGGTTGGGTGAGCAAACTCAGACCCTTTAAAGTAATACTGCGTGGTACCCATCCCATGGGTCCCAAATCTCCAGGTTCAAGGGCATCTTCCTACATCGAAAACATGCATGAGAAACCCAGAAGATGGTACACCGTGTGATTTTGAAAGGTTTCTAAAACGCACCCCATTTCTCATCTCCTTGTGCTAGGGTTCGCCTTTCCAGCTACTTTACTAGCAATCTCCCTACTTGGAGAATCAGCACCTCTAAGCTCCTGTTCCCTACAGGTTGCAATTTGTCCTGAGGATGAACGGGAAGAGGGGCAACCAATGAGAGACTAGATCTAGGTGTTGGTAGAGGCACAGGTCACTCTATTTTCCCATCAGGAAGAAGAATTAACCACAGGCTCAGCCTGCCGCCAGGAACCAGAATAGGGCCTGAGGCAATACAGCGCTTTTGTGGCCAGCTCCCAAAAAAGCGAGTTGAAAAATGGAGCTCAGGGACACTGCAATTCACAAACCCGCAGAGTTATAAATGATAACTCTCATCCACAGATATATTGAGGGAAGGCAACGAAGAGGATTTGAAAGCAAGGCAGAATTGCAGGAAGCAGATTTCAGGAGGTAGATTCGAATCGCCTTTAAAGCACATGAAAAGCGGCAAAACGTCGACAATGATGCCCTTGGCCAAAAAGGGCGTATGCGTTTTTTCCTGAATATATTCAGGAAAAAACGCATACGCCCTTTTTGGCCAACCAAGCAACCTGGAAAGGCAAATCAGCGCTACAAAGAAGTCTCGCTTCCCATCGGTCAAAAGGGCCATGCTGCAAAAAGTGTCAAAACCAGAAATGCAGTACAGGCCATGGAGAAATGGCAGCCTTGCTACGCTGATGGGCGGGATGTACATTGCCAAAAGCCACTCTGGAGAAGTGTACGGTGTGTCCTGAAACATCGAAAAAACACAGCTTAGGGAGCATAGGGCACGTCCACTCATGGGCGTATAAATTGGGAAAATTAAAAATCAGCAAGACACAGGCACCCCAATGTTTAGGGCTGCTATGTTGACAAGAACCTCCACTTCATGACACCGTAAATATCCCAGGAAAGAGAAAAATGGATAAAGAAGTTGTGGTCCTTATGTACAAAGGAATATCCCTCAGACATGAAATCAATGTCATAAGGCTAGTAGAAGCAAGATGAGTGGATTTAGGTATGACGATTCTAAGTGAAATAAGTGACACAGAAAAAGACACTTATCATAAGCTATCACTTATAGAGGGAATGTAAAAACCGCTACACCTGAACTGAATTACAAAACAGAACAGAGTCACACGTTTAGAAAACACACTATGGCTGCTTAACGGGAAAGGTGAGGTGGGGTGATGCATAAAACAAGGGCTTCAAATTCGCTCAGATACCGTTCCATACACCCAATATGTAATAGACAAGACCTACTCCTTGCTCAGTGAACTGGACTCAACACCCCCTATTCACCGCACAAGAATATATCTGACTATTAAGAATCGTAAAACCTATGTATTGATATCTGTCTGGAAGTGAGTCAAGTGGGTGTAAAGCCGCATAAACACAGCCGTGAAAAGCAGCTAAACCCCATTATAAAAATAAATTACTTTTAAAAACCCGTAAAACAAAGACAGTGAAAGAGAGAGAAATTCTTACAAAATTCGTTCAGGGGCTGTGATGCAACCTGGATTGACCATATCTAGACCCACACCTGGATGAGACATAAGGGTGGACACTCTTGGGGCTGAGAGGTTGGGTGAGTTTGGGTGAGCAAACTCAGACCCTTTAAAGTAATACTGCGTGGTACCCATCCCATGGGTCCCAAATCTCCAGGTTCAAGGGCATCTTCCTACATCGAAAACATGCATGAGAAACCCAGAAGATGGTACACCGTGTGATTTTGAAAGGTTTCTAAAACGCACCCCATTTCTCATCTCCTTGTGCTAGGGTTCGCCTTTCCAGCTACTTTACTAGCAATCTCCCTACTTGGAGAATCAGCACCTTTAAGCTCCTGTTCCCTACAGGTTGCAATTTGTCCTGAGGATGAACGGGAAGAGGGGCAACCAATGAGAGACTAGATCTAGGTGTTGGTAGAGGCACAGGTGACTCTATTTTCCCATCAGGAAGAAGAATTAACCACAGGCTCAGCCTGCCGCCAGGAACCAGAATAGGGCCTGAGGCAATCCCGCGCTTTTGCGGCCAGCTCCCAAAAAAGCGAGTTGAAAAATGGAGCTCAGGGACACTGCAATTCACAAACCCGCAGAGTTATAAATGATAACTCTCATCCACAGATATATTGAGGGAAGGCAACGAAGAGGATTTGAAAGCAAGGCAGAATTGCAGGAAACAGATTTCAGGAGGTAGATTCAAATCGCCTTTAAAGCACATGAAAAGCGGCAAAACGTCGACAATGATGCCCTTGGCCAAAAAGGGCGTATGCGTTTTTTCCTGAATATATTCAGGAAAAAACGCATACGCCCTTTTTGGCCAACCAAGCAACCTGGAAAGGCAAATCAGCGCTACAAAGAAGTCTCGCTTCCCACCGGTCAAAAGGGCCATGCTGCAAAAAGTGTCAAAACCAGAAATGCAGGACAAGCCATGGAGAAATGGCAGCCTTGCTACGCTGATGGGCGGGATGTAAATTGCCAACAGCCACTCTGGGGAAGTGTACGGTGTGTCCTGAAACATCGAAAAAACACAGCTTATGGAGCATAGGGCACGTTCACTCATGGGCGTAGAAATTGGGAAAACTAAAAATCAGCAAGACACAGGCACCCCAAAGTTTAGGGCTGCTCTGTTGACAAGAACCTCCACTTCATGACACCTTAAATATCCCAGGAAAGAGAAAAATGGATAAAGAAGTTGTGGTCCTTATGTACAATGGAATATCACTCAGACATGAAATCAATGTCATAAGGCTAGTAGAAGCAAGATGAGTGGATTTAGGTATGACGATTCTAAGTGAAATAAGTCACACAGAAAAAGACACTAATCATAAGCTATCACTTATAGAGGGAATGTAAAAACCGCTACACTTGAACTGAATTACAAAACAGAACAGAGTCACACGTTTAGAAAACACACTATAGCTGCTTAACGGGAAAGGTGAGGTGGGGTGATGCATAAAACAAGGGTTTCAAATTCGCTCAGATACCGTTCCATACACACAATATGTAATAGACAAGACCTACTCCTTGCTCAGTGAACTGGACTCAACACCCCCTATTCACCGCACAAGAATATATCTGACTAGTAAGAATCGTAAAACCTATGTATTGATATCTCTCTGGAAGTGAGCCAAGTGGGTGTAAAGCCGCATAAACACAGCCGTGAAAAGCAGCTAAACCCCATTATAAAAATAAATTACTTTTAAAAACCCGTAAAACAAGACAGTGAAAGAGAGAGAAATTCCTACAAAATTCGTTCAGGGGCTGTGATGCAACCTGGATGGACCATATCTAGACCCACACCTGGATGAGACATAAGGGTGGACACTCTTTGGGCTTAGAGGTTGGGTGAGGTTGGGTGAGCAAACACAGACCCTTTAAAGTAATAGTGTGTGGTACCCATCCCATGGGTCCCAAATCTCCAGGTTCAAGGGCATCTTCCTACATCGAAAACATGCATGAGAAACCCAGAAGATGGTACACCGTGTGATTTTGAAAGGTTTCTAAAACGCACCCCATTTCTCATCTCCTTGTGCTAGGGTTCGCCTTTCCAGCTACTTTACTAGCAATCTCCCTACTTGGAGAATCAGCACCTTTAAGCTCCTGTTCCCTACAGGTTGCAATTTGTCCTGAGGATGAACGGGAAGAGGGGCAACCAATGAGAGACTACATCTAGGTGTTGGGACATGCACAGGTCACTCTATTTCCCCATCAGGAAGAAGAATTAACCACAGGCTCAGCCTGCCGCCAGGAACCAGAATAGGGCCTGAGGCAATCCCGCGCTTTTGCGGCCAGCTCCCAAAAAAGCGAGTTGAAAAATGGAGCTCAGGGACACTGCAATTCACAAACCCGCAGAGTTATAAATGATAACTCTCATCCACAGATATATTGAGGGAAGGCAACGAAGAGGATTTGAAAGCAAGGCAGAATTGCAGGAAACAGGTTTCAGGAGGTAGATTCGAATCGCCTTTAAAGCACATGAAAAGCGGCAAAACGTCGACAATGATGCCCTTGGCCAAAAAGGGCATATGCGTTTTTTCCTGAATATATTCAGGAAAAAACGCATACGCCCTTTTTGGCCAACCAAGCAACCTGGAAAGGCAAATCAGCGCTACAAAGAAGTCTCGCTTCCCATCGGTCAAAAGGGCCATGCTGCAAAAAGTGTCAAAACCAGAAAAGCAGTACAGGCCATGGAGAAATGGCAGCCTTGCTACGCTGATGGGCGGGATGTAAATTGCCAAAAGCCACTCTGGAGAAGTGTACGGTGTGTCCTGAAACATCGAAAAAACACAGCTTAGGGAGCATAGGGCACGTCCACTCATGGGCGTATAAATTGGGAAAACTAAAAATCAGCAAGACACAGGCACCCCAATGTTTAGGGCTGCTATGTTGACAAGAACCTCCACTTCATGACACCTTAAATATCCCAGGAAAGAGAAAAATGGATAAAGAAGTTGTGGTCCTTATGTACAATGGAATATCACTCAGACATGAAATCAATGTCATAAGGCTAGTAGAAGCAAGATGAGTGGATTTAGGTATGACGATTCTAAGTGAAATAAGTGACACAGAAAAAGACACTTATCATAAGCTATCACTTATAGAGGGAATGTAAAAACCGCTACACCTGAACTGAATTACAAAACAGAACAGAGTCACACGTTTAGAAAACACACTATGGCTGCTTAACGGGAAAGGTGAGGTGGGGTGATGCATAAAACAAGGGCTTCAAATTCGCTCAGATACCGTTCCATACACCCAATATGTAATAGACAAGACCTACTCCTTGCTCAGTGAACTGGACTCAACACCCCCTATTCACCGCACAAGAATATATGTGACTAGAAAGAATCTTAAAACCTATGTATTGATATCTGTCTGGAAGTGAGTCAAGTGGGTGTAAAGCCGCATAAACACAGCCGTGAAAAGCAGCTAAACCCCATTATAAAATAAATTACTTTTAAAAACCCGTAAAACAAAGACAGTGAAAGAGAGAGAAATTCTTACAAAATTCGTTCAGAGGCTGTGATGCAACCTGGATTGACCATATCTAGACCCACAGCTGGATGAGACATAAGGGTGGACACTCTTGGGGCTGAGAGTTTTGGTGAGGTTGGGTGAGCAAACTCAGACCCTTTAAAGTAATATTGCGTGGTACCCATCCCATGGGTCCCAAATCTCCAGGTTCAAGGGCATCTTCCTACATCGAAAACATGCATGAGAAACCCAGAAGATGGTACACCGTGTGATTTTGAAAGGTTTCTAAAACGCACCCCATTTCTCATCTCCTTGTGCTAGGGTTCGCCTTTCCAGCTACTTTACTAGCAATCTCCCTACTTGGAGAATCAGCACCTTTAAGCTCCTGTTCCCTACAGGTTGCAATTTGTCCTGAGGTTGAACGGGAAGAGGGGCAACCAATGAGAGACTAGATCTAGGTGTTGGGACAGGCCTAGGTCACTCTATTTTCCCATCAGGAAGAAGAATTAACCACAGGCTCAGCCTGCCGCCAGGAACCAGAATAGGGCCTGAGGCAATCCCGTGCTTTTGCGGCCAGCTCCCAAAAAAGCGAGTTGAAAAATGGAGCTCAGGGACACTGCCATTCACAAACCCGCAGAGTTATAAATGATAACTCTCATCCACAGATATATTGAGGGAAGGCAACGAAGAGGATTTGAAAGCAAGGCAGAATTGCAGGAAACAGGTTTCAGGAGGTAGATTCGAATCGCCTTTAAAGCACATGAAAAGTGGGAAAACGTCGACAGTGATGCCCTTGGCCAAAAAGGGCGTATGCGTTTTTTCCTGAATATATTCAGGAAAAAACGCATACGCCCTTTTTGGCCAACCAAGCAACCTGGAAAGGCAAATCAGCGCTACAAAGATGTCTCGCTTCCCATCGGTCAAATGGGCCATGCTGCAAAAAGTGTCAAAACCAGAAATGCAGGACAGGCCATGGAGAAATGGCAGCCTTGCTACGCTGATGGGCGGGATGTAAATTGCCAACAGCCACTCTGGAGAAGTGTACGGTGTGTCCTGAAACATTGAAAAAACACAGCTTAGGGAGCATAGGGCACGTCCACTCATGGGCGTATAAATTGGGAAAACTAAAAATCAGCAAGACACAGGCACCCCAATGTTTAGGGCTGCTATGTTGACAAGAACCTCCACTTCATAACACCTTAAATATCCCAGGAAAGAGAAAAATGGATAAAGAAGTTGTGGTCCTTATGTACAAAGGAATATCCCTCAGACATGAAATCAATGTCATAAGGCTAGTAGAAGCAAGATGAGTGGATTTAGGTATGACGATTCTAAGTGAAATAAGTGAAACAGAAAAAGACACTTATCATAAGCTATCACTTATAGAGGGAATGTAAAAACCGCTACACCTGAACTGAATTACAAAACAGAACAGAGTCACACGTTTAGAAAACACACTATGGCTGCTTAACGGGAAAGGTGAGGTGGGGTGATGCATAAAACAAGGGTTTCAAATTCGCTCAGATACCGTTCCATACACCCAATATGTAATAGACAAGACCTACTCCTTGCTCAGTGAACTGGACTCAACACCCCCTATTCACCGCACAAGAATATATGTGACTAGTAAGAATCTTAAAACCTATGTATTGATATCTGTCTGGAAGTGAGTCAAGTGGGTGTAAAGCCGCATAAACACAGCCGTGAAAAGCAGCTAAACCCCATTATAAAATAAATTACTTTTAAAAACCCGTAAAACAAAGACAGTGAAAGAGAGAGAAATTCTTACAAAATTCGTTCAGAGGCTGTGATGCAACCTGGATTGACCATATCTAGACCCACAGCTGGATGAGACATAAGGGTGGACACTCTTGGGGCTTAGAGGTTGGGTGAGGTTGGGTGAGCAAACGCAGACCCTTTAAAGTAATACTGTGTGGTACCCATCCCATGGTTGCCAAATCTCCAGGTTCAAGGGCATCTTCCTACATCGAAAACATGCATGAGAAACCCAGAAGATGGTACACCGTGTGATTTTGAAAGGTTTCTAAAACGCACCCCATTTCTCATCTCCTTGTGCTAGGGTTCGCCTTTCCAGCTACTTTACTAGCAATCTCCCTACTTGGAGAATCAGCACCTTTAAGCTCCTGTTCCCTACAGGTTGCAATTTGTCCTGAGGTTGAACGGGAAGAGGGGCAACCAATGAGAGACTAGATCTAGGTGTTGGGACAGGCCCAGGTCACTCTATTTTCCCATCAGGAAGAAGAATTAACCACAGGCTCAGCCTGCCGCCAGGAACCAGAATAGGGCCTGAGACAATCCCGCGCTTTTGCGGCCAGCTCCCAAAAAAGCGAGTTGAAAAATGGAGCTCAGGGACACTGCAATTCACAAACCCGCAGAGTTATAAATGATAACTCTCATCCACAGATATATTGAGGGAAGGCAACGAAGAGGATTTGAAAGCAAGGCAGAATTGCAGGAAGCAGATTTCAGGAGGTAGATTCGAATCGCCTTTAAAGCACATGAAAAGCGGCAAAACGTCGACAATGATGCCCTTGGCCAAAAAGGGCGTATGCGTTTTTTCCTGAATATATTCAGGAAAAAACGCATACGCCCTTTTTGGCCAACCAAGCAACCTGGAAATGCAAATCAGCGCTACAAAGAAGTCTCGCTTCCCATCGGTCAAAAGGGCCATGCTGCAAAAAGTGTCAAAACCAGAAATGCAGTACAGGCCATGGAGAAATGGCAGCCTTGCTACGCTGATGGGCGGGATGTACATTGCCAAAAGCCACTCTGGAGAAGTGTACGGTGTGTCCTGAAACATCGAAAAAACACAGCTTAGGGAGCATAGGGCACGTCCACTCATGGGCGTATAAATTGGGAAAACTAAAAATCAGCAAGACACAGGCACCCCAATGTTTAGGGCTGCTATGTTGGCAAGAACCTCCACTTCATGACACCGTAAATATCCCAGGAAAGAGAAAAATGGATAAAGAAGTTGTGGTCCTTATGTACAAAGGAATATCCCTCAGACATGAAATCAATGTCATAAGGCTAGTAGAAGCAAGATGAGTGGATTTAGGTATGACGATTCTAAGTGAAATAAGTGACACAGAAAAAGACACTTATCATAAGCTATCACTTATAGAGGGAATGTAAAAACCGCTACACCTGAACTGAATTACAAAACAGAACAGAGTCACACGTTTAGAAAACACACTATGGCTGCTTAACGGGAAAGGTGAGGTGGGGTGATGCATAAAACAAGGGTTTCAAATTCGCTCAGATACCGTTCCATACACCCAATATGTAATAGACAAGACCTACTCCTTGCTCAGTGAACTGGACTCAACACCCCCTATTCACCGCACAAGAATATATGTGACTAGTAAGAATCTTAAAACCTATGTATTGATATCTGTCTGGAAGTGAGTCAAGTGGGTGTAAAGCCGCATAAACACAGCCGTGAAAAGCAGCTAAACCCCATTATAAAATAAATTACTTTTAAAAACCCGTAAAACAAAGACAGTGAAAGAGAGAGAAATTCTTACAAAATTCGTTCAGAGGCTGTGATGCAACCTGGATTGACCATATCTAGACCCACAGCTGGATGAGACATAAGGGTGGACACTCTTGGGGCTTAGAGGTTGGGTGAGGTTGGGTGAGCAAACGCAGAACCTTTAAAGTAATACTGTGTGGTACCCATCCCATGGTTCCTAAATCTCCAGGTTCAAGGGCATCTTCCTACATCGAAAACATGCATGAGAAACCCAGAAGATGGTACACCGTGTGATTTTGAAAGGTTTCTAAAACGCACCCAATTTCTCATCTCCTTGTGCTCGGGTTCGCCTTTCGAGCTACTTTACTAGCAATCTCCCTACTTGGAGAATCAGCACCTTTAAGCTCCTGTTCCCTACAGGTTGCAATTTGTCCTGAGGATGAACGGGAAGAGGGGCAACCAATGAGAGACTAGATCTAGGTGTTGGGACAGGCCCAGGTCACTCTATTTTCCCATAAGGAAGAAGAATTAACCACAGGCTCAGCCTGCCGCCAGGAACCAGAATAGGGCCTGAGGCAATCCCGCGCTTTTGCGGCCAGCTCCCAAAAAAGCGAGTTGAAAAATGGAGCTCAGGGACACTGCAATTCACAAACCCGCAGAGTTATAAATGATAACTCTCATCCACAGATATATTGAGGGAAGGCAACGAAGAGGATTTGAAAGCAAGGCAGAATTGCAGGAAACAGATTTCAGGAGGTAGATTCGAATCGCCTTTAAAGCACATGAAAAGCGGCAAAACGTCGACAATGATGCCCTTGGCCAAAAAGGGCGTATGCGTTTTTTCCTGAATATATTCAGGAAAAAACGCATACGCCCTTTTTGGCCAACCAAGCAACCTGGAAAGGCAAATCAGCGCTACAAAGAGGTCTCGCTTCCCATCGGTCAAAAGGGCCATGCTGCAAAAAGTGTCAAAACCAGAAATGCAGGACAGGCCATGGAGAAATGGCAGCCTTGCTACGCTGATGGGCGGGATGTAAATTGCCAACAGCCACTCTGGAGAAGTGTACGGTGTTTCCTGAAACATCGAAAAAACACAGCTTAGGGAGCATAGGGCACGTCCACTCATGGGCGTATAAATTGGGAAAACTAAAAATCAGCAAGACACAGGCACCCCAAAGTTTAGGGCTGCTCTGTTGACAAGAACCACCACTTCATGACACCTTAAATATCCCAGGAAAGAGAAAAATGGATAAAGAAGTTGTGGTCTTTAGGTACAATGGAATGTCACTCACACATGAAATCAATGTCATAAGGCTAGTAGAAGCAAGATGAGTGGATTAAGGTACGACGATTCTAAGTGAAATAAGTCACACAGAAAAAGACACTTATCATAAGCTATCACTTATAGAGGGAATGTAAAAACCGCTACACTTGAACTGAATTACAAAACAGAACAGAGTCACACGTTTAGAAAACACACTATGGCTGCTTAACGGGAAAGGTGAGGTGGGGTGATTCATAAAACAAGGGTTTCAAATTCGCTCAGATACCGTTCCATACACCCAATATGTAATAGACAAGACCTACTCCTTGCTCAGTGAACTGGACTCAACACCCCCTATTCACCGCACAAGAATATATGTGACTAGTAAGAATTTTAAAACCTATGTATTGATATCTGTCTGGAAGTGAGTCAAGTGAGTGTAAAGCCGCATAAACACAGCCGTGAAAAGCAGCTAAACCCCATTATAAAAATGAATTACTTTTAAAAACCCGTAAAACAAAGACAGTGAAAGAGAGACATTCTTACAAAATTCGTTCTGAGGCTGTGATGCAACCTGGATTGACCATATCTAGACCCACAGCTGGATGAGACATAAGGGTGGACACTCTTGGGGCTGAGAGTTTTGGTGAGGTTGGGTGAGCAAACTCAGACCCTTTAAAGTAATATTGCGTGGTACCCATCCCATGGGTCACAAATCTCCAGGTTCAAGGGCATCTTCCTACATCGAAAACATGCATGAGAAACCCAGAAGATGGTACACCGTGTGATTTTGAAAGGTTTCTAAAACGCACCCCATTTCTCATCTCCTTGTGCTAGGGTTCGTCTTTCCAGCTACTTTACTAGCAATCTCCCTACTTGGAGAATCAGCACCTTTAAGCTCCTGTTCCCTACAGGTTGCAATTTGTCCTGAGGTTGAACGGGAAGAGGGGCAACCAATGAGAGACTAGATCTAGGTGTTGGGACAGGCCTAGGTCACTCTATTTTCCCATCAGGAAGAAGAATTAACCACAGGCTCAGCCTGCCGCCAGGAACCCGAATAGGGCCTGAGGCAATCCCGCTCTTTTGCGGCCAGCTCCCAAAAAAGCGAGTTGAAAAATGGAGCTCAGGGACACTGCAATTCACAAACCCGCAGAGTGATAAATGATAACTCTCATCCACAGATATATTGAGGGAAGGCAACGAAGAGGATTTGAAAGCAAGGCAGAATTGCAGGAAACAGTATTCAGGAGGTAGATTCGAATCGCCTTTAAAGCACATGAAAAGTGGGAAAACGTCGACAGTGATGCCCTTGGCCAAAAAGGGCGTATGTGTTTTTTCCTGAATATATTCAGGAAAAAACGCATACGCCCTTTTTGGCCAACCAAGCAACCTGGAAAGGCAAATCAGCGCTACAAAGAAGTCTCGCTTCCCATCGGTCAAATGGGCCATGCTGCAAAAAGTGTCAAAACCAGAAATGCAGGACAGGCCATGATGAAATGGCAGCCTTGCTACGCTGATGGGCGGGATGTAAATTGCCAACAGCCACTCTGGAGAAGTGTACGGTGTGTCATGAAACATCGAAAAAACACAGCTTAGGGAGCATAGGGCACGTCCACTCATGGGCGTATAAATTGGGAAAACTAAAAATCAGCAAGACACAGGCACCCCAATGTTTAGGGCTGCTATGTTGACAAGAACCTCCACTTCATGACACCTTAAATATCCCAGGAAAGAGAAAAATGGATAAAGAAGTTGTGGTCCTTATGTACAAAGGAATATCCCTCAGACATGAAATCAATGTCATAAGGCTAGTAGAAGCAAGATGAGTGGATTTAGGTATGACGATTCTAAGTGAAATAAGTCACACAGAAAAAGACACTTATCATAAGCTATCACTTATAGAGGGAATGTAAAAACCGCTACACTTGAACTGAATTACAAAACAGAACAGAGTCACACGTTTAGAAAACACACTATGGCTGCTTAACGGGAAAGGTGAGGTGGGGTGATGCATAAAACAAGGGTTTCAAATTCGCTCAGATACTGTTCCATACACCCAATATGTAATAGACAAGACCTACTCCTTGCTCAGTGAACTGGACTCAACACCCCCTATTCACCGCACAAGAATATATCTGACTAGTAAGAATCGTAAAACCTATGTATTGATATCTGTCTGGAAGTGAGTCAAGTGGGTGTAAAGCCGCATAAACACAGCCGTGAAAAGCAGCTAAACCCCATTATAAAAATAAATTACTTTTAAAAACCCGTAAATCAAAGACAGTGAAAGAGAGAGAAATTCTTACAAAATTCGTTCAGGGGCTGTTATGCAACCTGGATTGACCATATCTAGACACACACCTGGATGAGACATAAGGGTGGACACTCTTGGGGCTGAGAGTTTGGGTGAGGTTGGGTGAGCAAACTCAGAACCTTTAAAGTAATACTGCGTGGTACCCATCCCATGGGTCCCAAATCTCCAGGTTCAAGGGCATCTTCCTACATCGAAAACATGCATGAGAAACCCAGAAGATGGTACACCGTGTGATTTTGAAAGGTTTCTAAAACGCACCCCATTTCTCATCTCCTTGTGCTAGGGTTCGCCATTCCAGCTACTTTACTAGCAATCTCCCTACTTGGAGAATCAGCACCTTTAAGCTCCTGTTCCCTACAGGTTGCAATTTGTCCTGAGGTTGAACGGGAAGAGGGGCAACCAATGAGAGACTAGATCTAGGTGTTGGGACAGGCCCAGGTCACTCTATTTTCCCATCAGGAAGAAGAATTAACCACAGGCTCAGCCTGCTGCCAGGAACCAGAATAGGGCCTGAGGCAATCCCGCGCTTTTGCGGCCAGCTCCCAAAAAAGCGAGTTGAAAAATGGAGCTCAGGGACACTGCAATTCACAAACCCGCAGAGTTATAAATGATAACTCTCATGCACAGATATATTGAGGGAAGGCAACGAAGAGGATTTGAAAGCAAGGCAGAATTGCAGGAAGCAGATTTCAGGAGGTAGATTCGAATCGCTTTTAAAGCACATGAAAAGCGGCAAAACGTCGACAATGATGCCCTTGGCCAAAAAGGGCGTATGCGTTTTTTCCTGAATATATTCAGGAAAAAACGCATACGCCCTTTTTGGCCAACCAAGCAACCTGGAAAGGCAAATCAGCGCTACAAAGAAGTCTCGCTTCCCATCGGTCAAAAGGGCCATGCTGCAAAAAGTGTCAAAACCAGAAATGCAGTACAGGCCATGGAGAAATGGCAGCCTTGCTACGCTGATGGGCGGGATGTAAATTGCCAACAGCCACTCTGGAGAAGTGTACGGTGTGTCCTGAAACATCGAAAAAACACAGCTTAGGGAGCATAGGGCACGTCCACTCATGGGCGTATAAATTGGGAAAACTAAAAATCAGCAAGACACAGGCACCCCAATGTTTAGGGCTGCTATGTTGACAAGAACCTCCACTTCATGACACCGTAAATATCCCAGGAAAGAGAAAAATGGATAAAGAAGTTGTGGTCCTTATGTACAAAGGAATATCACTCAGACATGAAATCAATGTCATAAGGCTAGTAGAAGCAAGAGGAGTGGATTTAGGTATGACGATTCTAAGTGAAATAAGTCACACAGAAAAAGACACTTATCATAAGCTATCACTTATAGAGGGAATGTAAAAACCGCTACACTTGAACTGAATTACAAAACAGAACAGAGTCACACGTTTAGAAAACACACTATGGCTGCTTAACGGGAAAGGTGAGGTGGGGTGATGCATAAAACAAGGGTTTCAAATTCGCTCAGATACCGTTCCATACACCCAATATGTAATAGACAAGACCTACTCCTTGCTCAGTGAACTGGACTCAACACCCCCTATTCACCGCACAAGAATATATCTGACTAGTAAGAATCGTAAAACCTATGTATTGATATCTGTCTGGAAGTGAGTCAAGTGGGTGTAAAGCCGCATAAACACAGCCGTGAAAAGCAGCTAAACCCCATTATAAAAATAAATTACTTTTAAAAACCCGTAAAACAAAGACAGTGAAAGAGAGAGAAATTCTTACAAAATTCGTTCAGGGGCTGTGATGCAACCTGGATTGACCATATCTAGACCCACACCTGGATGAGACATAAGGGTGGACACTCTTGGGGCTGAGAGGTTGGGTGAGGTTGGGTGAGCAAACTCAGACCCTTTAAAGTAATACTGCGTGGTACCCATCCCATGGGTCCCAAATCTCCAGGTTCAAGGGCATCTTCCTACATCGAAAACATGCATGAGAAACCCAGAAGATGGTACACCATGTGATTTTGAAAGGTTTCTAAAACGCACACCATTTCTCATCTCCTTGTGCTAGGGTTCGCCTTTTCAGCTACTTTACTAGCAATCTCCCTACTTGCAGAATCAGCACCTTTAAGCTCCTGTTCCCTACAGGTTGCAATTTGTCCTGAGGATGAACGGGAAGAGGGGCAACCAATGAGAGACTAGATCTAGGTGTTGGTAGAGGCACAGGTCACTCTATTTTCCCATCAGGAAGAAGAATTAAAAACAGGCTCAGCCTGCCGCCAGGAACCAGAATAAGGCCTGAGACAATCTCGCGCTTTTGTTGCCAGCTCCCAAAAAAGCGAGTTGAAAAATGGAGCTCAGGGACACTGCAATTCACAAACCCGCAGAGTTATAAATGATAACTCTCATCCACAGATATATTGAGGGAAGGCAACGAAGAGGATTTGAAAGCAAGGCAGAATTGTAGGAAGCAGATTTCAGGAGGTAGATTCGAATCGCCTTTTAAGCACATGAAAAGCGGCAAAACGTCGACAATGATGCCCTTGGCCAAAAAGGGCGTATGCGTTTTTTCCTGAATATATTCAGGAAAAAACGCATACGCCCTTTTTGGCCAACCAAGCAACCTGGAAAGGCAAATCAGCGCTACAAAGAATTCTCGCTTCCCATCGGTCAAAAGGGCCATGCTGCAAAAAGTGTCAAAACCAGAAATGCAGTACAGGCCATGGAGAAATGGCAGCCTTGCTACGCTGATGGGCGGGATGTAAATAGCCAAAAGCCACTCTGGAGAAGTGTACGGTGTGTCCTGAAACATCGAAAAAACACAGCTTAGGGATCATAGGGCACGTCCACTCATGGGCGTATAAATTGGGAAAACTAAAAATCAGCAAGACACAGGCACCCCAATGTTTAGGGCTGCTATGTTGACAAGAACCTCCACTTCATGACACCTTAAATATCCCAGGAAAGAGAAAAATGGATAAAGAAGTTGTGGTCCTTATGTACAAAGGAATATCACTCAGACATGAAATCAATGTCATAAGGCTAGTAGAAGCAAGATGAGTGGATTTAGGTATGACGATTCTAAGTGAAATAAGTGACACAGAAAAAGACACTTATCATAAGCTATCACTTATAGAGGGAATGTAAAAACCGCTACACCTGAACTGAATTACAAAACAGAACAGAGTCACACGTTTAGAAAACACACTATGGCTGCTTAACGGGAAAGGTGAGGTGGGGTGATGCATAAAACAAGGGTTTCAAATTCGCTCAGATACCGTTCCATACACCCAATATGTAATAGACAAGACCTACTCCTTGCTCAGTGAACTGGACTCAACACCCCCTATTCACCGCACAAGAATATATGTGACTAGTAAGAATCTTAAAACCTATGTATTGATATCTGTCTGGAAGTGAGTCAAGTGGGTGTAAAGCCGCATAAACACAGCCGTGAAAAGCAGCTAAACCCCATTATAAAAATAAATTACTTTTAAAAACCCGTAAAACAAAGACAGTGAAAGAGAGAGAAATTCTTACAAAATTCGTTCAGAGGCTGTGATGCAACCTGGATTGACCATATCTAGACCCACAGCTGGATGAGACATAAGGGTGGACACTCTTGGGGCTTAGAGGTTGGGTGAGGTTGGGTGAGCAAACGCAGACCCTTTAAAGTAATACTGTGTGGTACCCATCCCATGGGTCCCAAATCTCCAGGTTCAAGGGCATCTTCCTACATCGAAAACATGCATGAGAAACCCAGAAGATGGTACACCGTGTGATTTTGAAAGGTTTCTAAAACGCACCCAATTTCTCATCTCCTTGTGCTCGGGTTCGCCTTTCCAGCTACTTTACTAGCAATCTCCCTACTTGGAGAATCAGCACCTTTAAGCTCCTGTTTCCTACAGGTTGCAATTTGTCCTGAGGTTGAACGGGAAGAGGGGCAACCAATGAGAGACTAGATCTAGGTGTTGGGACAGGCCCAGGTCACTCTATTTTCCCATCAGGAAGAAGAATTAACCACAGGCTCAGCCTGCCGCCAGGAACCAGAATAGGGCCTGAGGCAATCCCGCGCTTTTGCGGCCAGCTCCCAAAAAAGCGAGTTGAAAAATGGAGCTCAGGGACACTGCAATTCACAAACCCGCAGAGTTATAAATGATAACTCTCATCCACAGATATATTGAGGGAAGGCAACGAAGAGGATTTGAAAGCAAGGCAGAATTGCAGGAAACAGATTTCAGGAGGTAGATTCGAATCGCCTTTAAAGCACATGAAAAGTGGCAAAACATCGAAAATGATGCCCTTGGCCAAAAAGGGCGTATGCGTTTTTTCCTGAATATATTCAGGAAAAAACGCATACGCCCTTTTTGGCCAACCAAGCAACCTGGAAAGGCAAATCAGCGCTACAAAGAGGTCTCGCTTCCCATCGGTCAAAAGGGCCATGCTACAAAAAGTGTCAAAACCAGAAATGCAGGACAGGCCATGGAGAAATGGCAGCCTTGCTATGCTGATGGGCGGGATGTAAATTGCCAACAGCCACTCTGGAGAAGTGTACGGTGTGTCCTGAAACATCGAAAAAACACTGCTTAGGGAGCACAGGGCACGTCCACTCATGGGCGTATAAATTGGGAAAACTAAAAATCAGCAAGACACAGGCACCCCAATGTTTAGGGCTGCTATGTTGACAAGAACCTCCACTTCATGACACCTTAAATATCCCAGGAAAGAGAAAAATGGATAAAGAAGTTGTGGTCCTTATGTACAAAGGAATATCACTCAGACATGAAATCAATGTCATAAGGCTAGTAGAAGCAAGATGAGTGGATTTAGGTATGACGATTCTAAGTGAAATAAGTCACACAGAAAAAGACACTTATCATAAGCTATCACTTATAGAGGGAATGTAAAAACCGCTACACTTGAACTGAATTACAAAACAGAACAGAGTCACACGTTTAGAAAACACACTATGGCTGCTTAACGGGAAAGGTGAGGTGGGGTGATGCATAAAACAAGGGTTTCAAATTCGCTCAGATACTGTTCCATACACCCAATATGTAATAGACAAGACCTACTCCTTGCTCAGTGAACTGGACTCAACACCCCCTATTCACCGCACAAGAATATATCTGACTAGTAAGAATCGTAAAACCTATGTATTGATATCTGTCTGGAAGTGAGTCAAGTGGGTGTAAAGCCGCATAAACACAGCCGTGAAAAGCAGCTAAACCCCATTATAAAAATAAATTACTTTTAAAAACCCGTAAATCAAAGACAGTGAAAGAGAGAGAAATTCTTACAAAATTCGTTCAGGGGCTGTTATGCAACCTGGATTGACCATATCTAGACCCACACCTGGATGAGACATAAGGGTGGACACTCTTGGGGCTGAGAGTTTGGGTGAGGTTGGGTGAGCAAACTCAGACCCTTTAAAGTAATACTGCGTGGTACCCATCCCATGGGTCCCAAATCTCCAGGTTCAAGGGCATCTTCCTACATCGAAAACATGCATGAGAAACCCAGAAGATGGTACACCGTGTGATTTTGAAAGGTTCTAAAACGCACCCCATTTCTCATCTCCTTGTGCTCGGGTTCGCCTTTCCAGCTACTTTACTAGCAATCTCCCTACTTGGAGAATCAGCACCTTTAAGCTCCTGTTCCCTACAGGTTGCAATTTGTCCTGAGGATGAACGGGAAGAGGGGCAACCAATGAGAGACTAGATCTAGGTGTTGGTAGAGGCACAGGTCACTCTATTTTCCCATCAGGAAGAAGAATTAACCACAGGCTCAGCCTGCCGCCAGGAACCAGAATAGGGCCTGAGGCAATCTCGCGCTTTTGTGGCCAGCTCCCAAAAAAGCGAGTTGAAAAATGGAGCTCAGGGACACTGCAATTCACAAACCCGCAGAGTTATAAATGATAACTCTCATCCACAGATATATTGAGGGAAGGCAACGAAGAGGATTTGAAAGCAAGGCAGAATTGCAGGAAGCAGATTTCAGGAGGTAGATTCGAATCGCCTTTAAAGCACATGAAAAGCGGCAAAACGTCGACAATGATGCCCTTGGCCAAAAAGGGCGTATGCGTTTTTTCCTGAATATATTCAGGAAAAAACGCATACGCCCTTTTTGGCCAACCAAGCAACCAGGAAAGGCAAATCAGCGCTACAAAGAAGTCTCGCTTCCCATCGGTCAAAAGGGCCATGCTGCAAAAAGTGTCAAAACCAGAAATGCAGTACAGGCCATGGAGAAATGGCAGCCTTGCTACGCTGATGGGCGGGATGTAAATTGCCAAAAGCCACTCTGGAGAAGTGTACGGTGTGTCCTGAAACATCGAAAAAACACAGCTTAGGGAGCATAGGGAACGTCCACTCATGGGCGTATAAATTGGGAAAACTAAAAATCAGCAAGACACAGGCACCCCAAAGTTTAGGGCTGCTATGTTGACAAGAACCTCCACTTCATGACACCTTAAATATCCCAGGAAAGAGAAAAATGGATAAAGAAGTTGTGGTCCTTATGTACACAGGAATATCCCTCAGACATGAAATCAATGTCATAAGGCTAGTAGAAGCAAGATGAGTGGATTTAGGTATGACGATTCTAAGTGAAATAAGTGACACAGAAAAAGACACTTATCATAAGCTATCACTTATAGAGGGAATGTAAAAACCGCTACACTTGAACTGAATTACAAAACAGAACAGAGTCACACGTTTAGAAAACACACTATGGCTGCTTAACGGGAAAGGTGAGGTGGGGTGATGCATAAAACAAGGGTTTCAAATTCGCTCAGATACTGTTCCATACACCCAATATGTAATAGACAAGACCTACTCCTTTCTCAGTGAACTGGACTCAACACCCCCTATTCACCGCACAAGAATATATGTGACTAGTAAGAATCTTAAAACCTATGTATTGATATCTGTCAGGAAGTGAGTCAAGTGGGTGTAAAGCCGCATAAACACAGCCGTGAAAAGCAGCTAAACCCCATTATAAAAATAAATTACTTTTAAAAACCCGTAAAACAAAGACAGTGAAAGAGAGAGAAATTCTTACAAAATTGGTTCACAGGCTGTGATGCAACCTGGATTGACCATATCTAGACCCACAACTGGATGAGACATAAGGGTGGACAATCTTGGGGCTGAGAGGTTGGGTGAGGTTGGGTGAGCAAACTCAGACCCTTTAAAGTAGTACTGCGTGGTACCCATCCCATGGGTCCCAAATCTCCAGGTTCAAGGGCATCTTCCTACATCGAAAACATGCATGAGAAACCCAGAAGATGGTACACCGTGTGATTTTGAAAGGTTTCTAAAACGCACCCAATTTCTCATCTCCTTGTGCTAGGGTTCGCCTTTCCAGCTACTTTACTAGCAATCTCCCTACTTGGAGAATCAGCACCTTTAAGCTCCTCTTCCCTACAGGTTGCAATTTGTCCTGAGGTTGAACGGGAAGAGGGGCAACCAATGAGAGACTAGATCTAGGTGTTGGGACAGGCCCAGGTCACTCTATTTTCCCATCAGGAAGAAGAATTAACCACAGGCTCAGCCTGCTGCCAGGAACCAGAATAGGGCCTGAGGCAATCCCGCGCTTTTGCGGCCAGCTCCCAAAAAAGCGAGTTGAAAAATGGAGCTCAGGGACACTGCAATTCACAAACCCGCAGTTATAAATGATAACTCTCATCCACAGATATATTGAGGGAAGGCAACGAAGAGGATTTGAAAGCAAGGCAGAATTGCAGGAAACAGGTTTCAGGAGGTAGATTCGAATCGCCTTTAAAGCACATGAAAAGTGGCAAAACGTCGACAGTGATGCCCTTGGCCAAAAAGGGCGTATGCGTTTTTTCCTGAATATATTCAGGAAAAAACGCATACGCCCTTTTTGGCCAACCAAGCAACCTGGAAAGGCAAATCAGCGCTACAAAGCAGTCTCGCTTCCCATCCGTCAAAAGGGCCATGCTGCAAAAAGTGTCAAAACCAGAAATGCAGGACAGGCCTTGGAGAAACGGCAGCCTTGCTACGCTGATGGGCGGGATGTAAATTGCCAACAGCCACTCTGGAGAAGTGTACGGTGTGTCCTGAAACATCGAAAAAACACAGCTTAGGGAGCATAGGGCACGTCCACTCATGGGCGTATAAATTGGGAAAACTAAAAATCAGCAAGACACAGGCACCCCAATGTTTAGGGCTGCTATGTTGACAAGAACCTCCACTTCATGACACCTTAAATATCCCAGGAAAGAGAAAAATGGATAAAGAAGTTGTGGTCCTTATGTACAAAGGAATATCCCTCAGACATGAAATCAATGTCATAAGGCTAGTAGAAGCAAGATGAGTGGATTTAGGTATGACGATTCTAAGTGAAATAAGTCACACAGAAAAAGACACTTATCATAAGCTATCACTTATAGAGGGAATGTAAAAACCGCTACACTTGAACTGAATTACAAAACAGAACAGAGTCACACGTTTAGAAAACACACTATGGCTGCTTAACGGGAAAGGTGAGGTGGGGTGATGCATAAAACAAGGGTTTCAAATTCGCTCAGATACTGTTCCATACACCCAATATGTAATAGACAAGACCTACTCCTTGCTCAGTGAACTGGACTCAACACCCCCTATTCACCGCACAAGAATATATCTGACTAGTAAGAATCGTAAAAACTATGTATTGATATCTCTCTGGAAGTGAGCCAAGTGGGTGTAAAGCCGCATAAACACAGCCGTGAAAAACAGCTAAACACCATTATAAAAATAAATTACTTTTAAAACCCCGTAAAACAAAGACAGTGAAAGAGAGAGAAATTCTTACAAAATTCGTTCAGGGGCTGTGATGCAACCTGGATTGACCATATCTAGACCCACACCTGGATGAGACATAAGGGTGGACACTCTTGGGGCTGAGAGGTTGGGTGAGGTTGGGTGAGCAAACTCAGACCCCTTAAAGTAATACTGCGTGGTACCCATCCCATGGGTCCCAAATCTCCAGGTTCAAGGGCATCTTCCTACATCGAAAACATGCATGAGAAACCCAGAAGATGGTACACCGTGTGATTTTGAAAGGTTTCTAAAACGCACCCCATTTCTCATCTCCTTGTGCTAGGGTTCGCCTTTCCAGCTACTTTACTAGCAATCTCCCTACGTGGAGAATCAGCACCTTTAAGCTCCTGTTCCCTACAGGTTGCAATTTGTCCTGAGGATGAACGGGAAGAGGGGCAACCAATGAGAGACTAGATCTAGGTGTTGGTAGAGGCACAGGTCACTCTATTTTCCCATCAGGAAGAAGAATTAACCACAGGCTCAGCCTGCCGCCAGGAACCAGAATAGGGCCTGAGGCAATCTCGCGCTTTTGTGGCCAGCTCCCAAAAAAGCGAGTTGAAAAATGGAGCTCAGGGACACTGCAATTCACAAACCCGCAGAGTTATAAATGATGACTCTCATCCACAGATATATTGAGGGAAGGCAACGAAGAGGATTTGAAAGCAAGGCAGAATTGCAGGAAGCAGATTTCAGGAGGTAGATTCGAATCGCCTTTAAAGCACATGAAAAGCGGCAAAACGTGGACAATGATGCCCTTGGCCAAAAAGGGCGTATGTGTTTTTTCCTGAATATATTCAGGAAAAAACGCATACGCCCTTTTTGGCCAACCAAGCAACCTGGAAAGGCAAATCAGCGCTACAAAGAAGGCTCGCTTCCCATCGGTCAAAAGGGCCATGCTGCAAAAAGTGTCAAAACCAGAAATGCAGTACAGGCCATGGAGAAATGGCAGCCTTGCTACGCTGATGGGCGGGATGTAAATTGCCAAAAGCCACTCTGGAGAAGTGTACGGTGTGTCCTGAAACATCGAAAAAACACAGCTTAGGGAGCATAGGGCACGTCCACTCATGGGCGTATAAATTGGGAAAACTAAAAATCAGCAAGACACAGGCACCCCAATGTTTAGGGCTGCTATGTTGACAAGAACCTCCACTTCATGACACCTTAAATATCCCAGGAAAGAGAAAAATGGATAAAGAAGTTGTGGTCCTTTATACAAAGGAATATCCCTCAGACATGAAATCAATGTCATAAGTATAGTAGAAGCAAGATGAGTGGATTTAGGTATGACGATTCTAAGTGAAATAAGTGACACAGAAAAAGACACTTATCATAAGCTATCACTTATAGAGGGAACGTAAAAACCGCTACACTTGAACTGAATTACAAAACAGAACAGAGTCACACGTTTAGAAAACACACTATGGCTGCTTAACGGGAAAGGTGAGGTGGGGTGATGCATAAAACAAGGGTTTCAAATTCGCTCAGATACTGTTCCATACACCCAATATGTAATAGACAAGACCTACTCCTTGCTCAGTGAACTGGACTCAACACCCCCTATTCACCGCACAAGAATATATGTGACTAGTAAGAATCTTAAAACCTATGTATTGATATCTGTCTGGAAGTGAGTCAAGTGGGTGTAAAGCCGCATAAACACAGCCGTGAAAAGCAGCTAAACCCCATTATAAAATAAATTACTTTTAAAAACCCGTAAAACAAAGACAGTGAAAGAGAGAGAAATTCTTACAAAATTCGTTCAGAGGCTGTGATGCAACCTGGATTGACCATATCTAGACCCACAGCTGGATGAGACATAAGGGTGGACACTCTTGGGGCTTAGAGGTTGGGTGAGGTTGGGTGAGCAAACGCAGACCCTTTAAAGTAATACTGTGTGGTACCCATCCCATGGTTGCCAAATCTCCAGGTTCAAGGGCATCTTCCTACATCGAAAACATGCATGAGAAACCCAGAAGATGGTACACCGTGTGATTTTGAAAGGTTTCTAAAACGCACCCCATTTCTCATCTCCTTGTGCTAGGGTTCGCCTTTCCAGCTACTTTACTAGCAATCTTCCCTACGTGGAGAATCAGCACCTTTAAGGTCCTGTTCCCTACAGGTTGCAATTTGTCCTGAGGATGAACGGGAAGAGGGGCAACCAATGAGAGACTAGATCTAGGTGTTGGTAGAGGCACAGGTCACTCTATTTTCCCATCAGGAAGAAGAATTAACCACAGGCTCAGCCTGCCGCCAGGAACCAGAATAGGGCCTGAGGCAATCTCGCGCTTTTGTGGCCAGCTCCCAAAAAAGCGAGTTGAAAAATGGAGCTCAGGGACACTGCAATTCACAAATCCGCAGAGTTATAAATGATAACTCTCATCCACAGATATATTGAGGGAAGGCAACGAAGAGGATTTGAAAGCAAGGCAGAATTGCAGGAAGCAGATTTCAGGAGGTAGATTCGAATCGCCTTTAAAGCACATGAAAAGCGGCAAAACGTGGACAATGATGCCCTTGGCCAAAAAGGGCGTATGCGTTTTTTCCTGAATATATTCAGGAAAAAACGCATACGCCCTTTTTGGCCAACCAAGCAACGTAGAAAGGCAAATCAGCGCTACAAAGAAGTCTCGCTTCCCATCGGTCAAAAGGGCCATGCTGCAAAAAGTGTCAAAACCAGAAATGCAGTACAGGCCATGGAGAAATGGCAGCCTTGCTACGCTGATGGGCGGGATGTAAATTGCCAAAAGCCACTCTGTAGAAGTGTACGGTGTGTCCTGAAACATCGAAAAAACACAGCTTAGGGAGCATAGGGCACGTCCACTCATGGGCGTATAAATTGGGAAAACTAAAAATCAGCAAGACACAGGCACCCCAATGTTTAGGGATGCTATGTTGACAAGAAACTCCACTTCATGACACCTTAAATATCCCAGGAAAGAGAAAAATGGATAAAGAAGTTGTGGTCTATATGTACAAAGGAATATCACTCAGACATGAAATCAATGTCATAAGGCTAGTAGAAGCAAGATGAGTGGATTTAGGTATGACGATTCTAAGTGAAATAAGTCACACAGAAAAAGACACTTATCATAAGCTATCACTTATAGAGGGAATGTAAAAACCGCTACACCTGAACTGAATTACAAAACAGAACAGAGTCACACGTTTAGAAAACACACTATGGCTGCTTAACGGGAAAGGTGAGGTTGGGTGATGCATAAAACAAGGGCTTCAAATTCGTTCAGATACCGTTCCATACACCCAATATGTAATAGACAAGACCTACTCCTTGCTCAGTGAACTGGACTCAACACCCCCTATTCACCGCACAAGAATATATGTGACTAGTAAGAATCTTAAAACCTATGTATTGATATCTGTCTGGAAGTGAGTCAAGTGGGTGTAAAGCCGCATAAACACAGCCGTGAAAAGCAGCTAAACCCCATTATAAAAATAAATTACTTTTAAAAACCCGTAAAACAAAGACAGTGAAAGAGAGAGAAATTCTTACAAAATTCGTTCAGAGGCTGTGATGCAACCTGGATTGACCATATCTAGACCCACAGCTGGATGAGACATAAGGGTTGACACTCTTGGGGCTTCGAGGTTGGGTGAGGTTGGGTGAGCAAACTCAGACCCTTTAAAGTAATACTGCGTGGTACCCATCACATGGGTCCCAAATCTCCAGGTTCAAGGGCATCTTCCTACATCGAAAACATGCATGAGAAACCGAGAAGATGGTACACCGTGTGATTTTGAAAGGTTTCTAAAACGCACCCAATTTCTCATCTCCTTGTGCTCGGGTTCGCCTTTCCAGCTACTTTACTAGCAATCTCCCTACTTGGAGAATCAGCACCTTTAAGCTCCTGTTCCCTACAGGTTGCAATTTGTCCTGAGGATGAACGGGAAGAGGGGCAACCAATGAGAGACTAGATCTAGGTGTTGGGACAGGCCCAGGTCACTCTATTTTCCCATCAGGAAGAAGAATTAACCACAGGCTCAGCCTGCCGCCAGGAACCAGAATAGGGCCTGAGGCAATCCCGCGCTTTTGCGGCCAGCTCCCAAAAAAGCGAGTTGAAAAATGGAGCTCAGGGACACTGCAATTCACAAACCCGCAGAGTTATAAATGATAACTCTCATCCACAGATATATTGAGGGAAGGCAACGAAGAGGATTTGAAAGCAAGGCAGAATTGCAGGAAACAGATTTCAGGAGGTAGATTCGAATCGCCTTTAAAGCACATGAAAAGCGGCAAAACGTCGACAATGATGCCCTTGGCCAAAAAGGGCGTATGCGTTTTTTCCTGAATATATTCAGGAAAAAACGCATACGCCCTTTTTGGCCAACCAAGCAACCTGGAAAGGCAAATCAGCGCTACAAAGAGGTCTCGCTTCCCATCGGTCAAAAGGGTCATGCTGCAAAAAGTGTCAAAACCAGAAATGCAGTACAGGCCATGGAGAAATGGCAGCCTTGCTACGCTGATGGGCGGGATGTAAATTGCCAAAAGCCACTCTGGAGAAGTGTACGGTGTGTCCTGAAACATCGAAAAAACACAGCTTAGGGAGCATAGGGCACGTCCACTCATGGGCGTATAAATTGGGAAAACTAAAAATCAGCAAGACACAGGCACCCCAATGTTTAGGGCTGCTATGTTGACAAGAACCTCCACTTCATGACACCTTAAATATCCCAGGAAAGAGAAAAATGGATAAAGAAGTTGTGGTCCTTTATACAAAGGAATATCCCTCAGACATGAAATCAATGTCATAAGTATAGTAGAAGCAAGATGAGTGGATTTAGGTATGACGATTCTAAGTGAAATAAGTGACACAGAAAAAGACACTTATCATAAGCTATCACTTATAGAGGGAACGTAAAAACCGCTACACTTGAACTGAATTACAAAACAGAACAGAGTCACACGTTTAGAAAACACACTATGGCTGCTTAACGGGAAAGGTGAGGTGGGGTGATCCATAAAACAAGGGTTTCAAATTCGCTCAGATACTGTTCCATACACCCAATATGTAATAGACAAGACCTACTCCTTGCTCAGTGAACTGGACTCAACACCCCCTATTCACCGCACAAGAATATATCTGACTAGTAAGAATCATAAAACTTATGTATTGATATCTCTCTGGAAGTGAGCCAAGTGGGTGTAAAGCCGCATAAACACAGCCGTGAAAAACAGCTAAACCACATTATAAAAATAAATTACTTTTAAAAACCCGTAAAACAAAGACAGTGAAAGAGAGAGAAATTCTTACAAAATTCGTTCAGGGGCTGTGATGCAACCTGGATTGACCATATCTAGACCCACACCTGGATGAGACATAAGGGTGGACACTCTTGGGGCTGAGAGGTTGGGTGAGGTTGGGTGAGCAAACTCAGACCCTTTAAAGTAATACTGCGTGGTACCCATCCCATGGGTCCCAAATCTCCAGGTTCAAGGGCATCTTCCTACATCGAAAACATGCATGAGAAACCCAGAAGATGGTACACCGTGTGATTTTGAAAGGTTTCTAAAACGCACCCCATTTCTCATCTCCTTGTGCTAGGGTTCGCCTTTCCAGCTACTTTACTAGCAATCTCCCTACGTGGAGAATCAGCACCTTTAAGGTCCTGTTCCCTACAGGTTGCAATTTGTCCTGAGGATGAACGGGAAGAGGGGCAACCAATGAGAGACTAGATCTAGGTGTTGGTAGAGGCACAGGTCACTCTATTTTCCCATCAGGAAGAAGAATTAACCACAGGCTCAGCCTGCCGCCAGGAACCAGAATAGGGCCTGAGGCAATCTCGCGCTTTTGTGGCCAGCTCCCAAAAAAGCGAGTTGAAAAATGGAGCTCAGGGACACTGCAATTCACAAATCCGCAGAGTTATAAATGATAACTCTCATCCACAGATATATTGAGGGAAGGCAACGAAGAGGATTTGAAAGCAAGGCAGAATTGCAGGAAGCAGATTTCAGGAGGTAGATTCGAATCGCCTTTAAAGCACATGAAAAACGGCAAAACGTGGACAATGATGCCCTTGGCCAAAAAGGGCGTATGCGTTTTTTCCTGAATATATTCAGGAAAAAACGCATACGCCCTTTTTGGCCAACCAAGCAACGTAGAAAGGCAAATCAGCGCTACAAAGATGTCTCGCTTCCCATCGGTCAAAAGGGCCATGCTGCAAAAAGTGTCAAAACCAGAAATGCAGTACAGGCCATGGAGAAATGGCAGCCTTGCTACGCTGATGGGCGGGATGTAAATTGCCAAAAGCCACTCTGGAGAAGTGTACGGTGTGTCCTGAAACATCGAAAAAACACAGCTTAGGGAGCATAGGGCACGTCCACTCATGGGCGTATAAATTGGGAAAACTAAAAATCAGCAAGACACAGGCACCCCAATGTTTAGGGATGCTATGTTGACAAGAAACTCCACTTCATGACACCTTAAATATCCCAGGAAAGAGAAAAATGGATAAAGAAGTTGTGGTCTTTATGTACAAAGGAATATCACTCAGACATGAAATCAATGTCATAAGGCTAGTAGAAGCAAGATGAGTGGATTTAGGTATGACGATTCTAAGTGAAATAAGTCACACAGAAAAAGACACTTATCATAAGCTATCACTTATAGAGGGAATGTAAAAACCGCTACACCTGAACTGAATTACAAAACAGAACAGAGTCACACGTTTAGAAAACACACTATGGCTGCTTAACGGGAAAGGTGAGGTGGGGTGATGCATAAAACAAGGGCTTCAAATTCGTTCAGATACCGTTCCATACACCCAATATGTAATAGACAAGACCTACTCCTTGCTCAGTGAACTGGACTCAACACCCCCTATTCACCGCACAAGAATATATGTGACTAGTAAGAATCTTAAAACCTATGTATTGATATCTGTCTGGAAGTGAGTCAAGTGGGTGTAAAGCCGCATAAACACAGCCGTGAAAAGCAGCTAAACCCCATTATAAAAATAAATTACTTTTAAAAACCCGTAAAACAAAGACAGTGAAAGAGAGAGAAATTCTTACAAAATTCGTTCAGAGGCTGTGATGCAACCTGGATTGACCATATCTAGACCCACAGCTGGATGAGACATAAGGGTTGACACTCTTGGGGCTTCGAGGTTGGGTGAGGTTGGGTGAGCAAACTCAGACCCTTTAAAGTAATACTGCGTGGTACCCATCACATGGGTCCCAAATCTCCAGGTTCAAGGGCATCTTCCTACATCGAAAACATGCATGAGAAACCGAGAAGATGGTACACCGTGTGATTTTGAAAGGTTTCTAAAACGCACCCAATTTCTCATCTCCTTGTGCTCGGGTTCGCCTTTCCAGCTACTTTACTAGCAATCTCCCTACTTGGAGAATCAGCACCTTTAAGCTCCTGTTCCCTACAGGTTGCAATTTGTCCTGAGGATGAACGGGAAGAGGGGCAACCAATGAGAGACTAGATCTAGGTGTTGGGACAGGCCCAGGTCACTCTATTTTCCCATCAGGAAGAAGAATTAACCACAGGCTCAGCCTGCCGCCAGGAACCAGAATAGGGCCTGAGGCAATCCCGCGCTTTTGCGGCCAGCTCCCAAAAAAGCGAGTTGAAAAATGGAGCTCAGGGACACTGCAATTCACAAACCCGCAGAGTTATAAATGATAACTCTCATCCACAGATATATTGAGGGAAGGCAACGAAGAGGATTTGAAAGCAAGGCAGAATTGCAGGAAACAGATTTCAGGAGGTAGATTCGAATCGCCTTTAAAGCACATGAAAAGCGGCAAAACGTCGACAATGATGCCCTTGGCCAAAAAGGGCGTATGCGTTTTTTCCTGAATATATTCAGGAAAAAACGCATACGCCCTTTTTGGCCAACCAAGCAACCTGGAAAGGCAAATCAGCGCTACAAAGAGGTCTCGCTTCCCATCGGTCAAAAGGGCCATGCTGCAAAAAGTGTCAAAACCAGAAATGCAGGACAGGCCATGGAGAAATGGCAGCCTTGCTACGCTGATGGGCGGGATGTAAATTGCCAACAGCCACTCTGGAGAAGTGTACGGTGTGTCCTGAAACATCGAAAAAACACAGCTTAGGGAGCATAGGGCACGTCCACTCATGGGCGTATAAATTGGGAAAACTAAAAATCAGCAAGACACAGGCACCCCAATGTTTAGGGCTGCTATGTTGACAAGAACCTCCACTTCATGACACCTTAAATATCCCAGGAAAGAGAAAAATGGATAAAGAAGTTGTGGTCCTTATGTACAAAGGAATATCCCTCAGACATGAAATCAATGTCATAAGGCTAGTAGAAGCAAGATGAGTGGATTTAGGTATGACGATTCTAAGTGAAATAAGTCACACAGAAAAAGACACTTATCATAAGCTATCACTTACAGAGGGAATGTAAAAACCGCTACACTTGAACTGAATTACAGAACAGAACAGAATCACACGTTTAGAAAACACACTATGGCTGCTTAACGGGAAAGGTGAGGTGGGGTGATGCATAAAACAAGGGGTTCAAATTCGCTCAGATACCGTTCCATACACCCAATATGTAATAGACAAGACCTACTCCTTGCTCAGTGAACTGGACTCAACACCCCCTATTCACCGCACAAGAATATATCTGACTAGTAAGAATCGTAAAACCTATGTATTGATATCTCTCTGGAAGTGAGCCAAGTGGGTGTAAAGCCGCATAAACACAGCCGTGAAAAACAGCTAAACCCCATTATAAAAATAAATTACTTTTAAAAACCCGTAAAACAAAGACAGTGAAAGAGAGAGAAATTCTTACAAAATTCGTTCAGGGGCTGTGATGCAACCTGGATTGACCATATCTAGACCCACACCTGGATGAGACATAAGGGTGGACACTCTTGGGGCTGAGAGATTGGGTGAGGTTGGGTGAGCAAACTCAGACCCTTTAAAGTAATACTGCGTGGTACCCATCCCATGGGTCCCAAATCTCCAGGTTCAAGGGCATCTTCCTACATCAAAAACATGCATGAGAAACCCAGAAGATGGTACACCGTGTGATTTTGAAAGGTTTCTAAAAGGCACCCCATTTCTCATCTCCTTGTGCTAGGGTCCTCCTTTCCAGCTACTTTAGTAGCAATCTCCCTACGTGGAGAATCAGCACCTTTAAGCTCCTGTTCCCTACAGGTTGCAATTTGTCCTGAGGATGAACGGGAAGAGGGGCAACCAATGAGTGACTAGATCTAGGTGTTGGTAGAGGCACAGGTCACTCTATTTTCCCATCAGGAAGAAGAATTAACCACAGGCTCAGCCTGCCGCCAGGAACCAGAATAGGGCCTGAGGCAATCTCGCGCTTTTGTGGCCAGCTCCCAAAAAAGCGAGTTGAAAAATGGAGCTCAGGGACACTGCAATTCACAAACCCGCAGAGTTATAAATGATAACTCTCATCCACAGATATATTGAGGGAAGGCAACGAAGAGGATTTGAAAGCAAGGCAGAATTGCAGGAAGCAGATTTCAGGAGGTAGATTCGAATCGCCTTTAAAGCACATGAAAAGCGGCAAAACGTCGACAATGATGCCCTTGGCCAAAAAGGGCGTATGCGTTTTTTCCTGAATATATTCAGGAAAAAACGCATACGCCCTTTTTGGCCAACCAAGCAACCTGGAAAGGCAAATCAGCGCTACAAAGAAGTCTCGCTTCCCATCGGTCAAAAGGGCCATGCTGCAAAAAGTGTCAAAACCAGAAATGCTGGATAGGCCATGGAGAAATGGCAGCCTTGCTACGCTGATGGGCGGGATGTAAATTGCCAAAAGCCACTCTGGAGAAGTGTACGGTGTGTCCTGAAACATCGAAAAAACACAGCTTAGGGAGCATAGGGCACGTCCACTCATGGGCGTATAAATTGGGAAAACTAAAAATCAGCAAGACACAGGCACCCCAATGTTTAGGGCTGCTATGTTGACAAGAACCTCCACTTCATGACACCTTAAATATCCCAGGAAAGAGAAAAATGGATAAAGAAGTTGTGGTCCTTATGTACAAAGGAATATCACTCAGACATGAAATCAATGTCATAAGGCTAGTAGAAGCAAGATGAGTGGATTTAGGTATGACGATTCTAAGTGAAATAAGTCACACAGAAAAAGACACTTATCATAAGCTATCACTTATAGAGGGAATGTAAAAACCGCTACACCTGAACTGAATTACAAAACAGAACAGAGTCACACGTTTAGAAAACACACTATGGCTGCTTAACGGGAAAGGTGAGGTGGGGTGATGCATAAAACAAGGGTTTCAAATTCGCTCAGATACCGTTCCATACACCCAATATGTAATAGACAAGACCTACTCCTTGCTCAGTGAACTGGACTCAACACCCCCTATTCACCGCACAAGAATATATGTGACTAGTAAGAATCTTAAAACCTATGTATTGATATCTGTCTGGAAGTGAGTCAAGTGGGTGTAAAGCCGCATAAACACAGCCGTGAAAAGCAGCTAAACCCCATTATAAAATAAATTACTTTTAAAAACCCGTAAAACAAAGAAAGTGAAAGAGAGAGAAATTCTTACAAAATTCGTTCAGAGGCTGTGATGCAACCTGGATTGACCATATCTAGACCCACACCTGGATGAGACATAAGGGTGGACACTCTTGGGCTTAGAGGTTGGGTGAGGTTGGGTGAGCAAACGCAGACCCTTTAAAGTAATACTGTGTGGTACCCATCCCATGGTTGCCAAATCTCCAGGTTCAAGGGCATCTTCCTACATCGAAAACATGCATGAGAAACCCAGAAGATGGTACACCGTGTGATTTTGAAAGGTTTCTAAAACGCACCCCATTTCTCATCTCCTTGTGCTAGGGTTCGCCTTTCCAGCTACTTTACTAGCAATCTCCCTACTTGGAGAATCAGCACCTTTAAGCTCCTGTTCCCTACAGGTTGCAATTTGTCCTGAGGTTGAACGGGAAGAGGGGCAACCAATGAGAGACTAGATCTAGGTGTTGGGACAGGCCCAGGTCACTCTATTTTCCCATCAGGAAGAAGAATTAACCACAGGCTCAGCCTGCCGCCAGGAGCCAGAATAGGGCCTGAGGCAATCCCGCGCTTTTGCGGCCAGCTCCCAAAAAAGCGAGTTGAAAAATAGAGCTCAGGGACACTGCAATTCACAAACCCGCAGAGTTATAAATGATAACTCTCATCCACAGATATATTGAGGGAAGGCAACGAAGAGGATTTGAAAGCAAGGCAGATTTGCAGGAAGCAGATTTCAGGAGGTAGATTCGAATCGCCTTTAAAGCACATGAAAAGCGGCAAAACGTCGACAATGATGCCCTTGGCCAAAAAGGGCGTATGCGTTTTTTCCTGAATATATTCAGGAAAAAACGCATACGCCCTTTTTGGCCAACCAAGCAACCTGGAAAGGCAAATCAGCGCTACAAAGAAGTCTCGCTTCCCATCGGTCAAAAGGGCCATGCTGCAAAAAGTGTCAAAACCAGAAATGCAGTACAGGCCATGGAGAAATGGCAGCCTTGCTACGCTGATGGGCGGGATGTACATTGCCAAAAGCCACTCTGGAGAAGTGTACGGTGTGTCCTGAAACATCGAAAAAACACAGCTTAGGGAGCATAGGGCACGTCCACTCATGGGCGTATAAATTGGGAAAACTAAAAATCAGCAAGACACAGGCACCCCAATGTTTAGGGCTGCTATGTTGACAAGAACCTCCACTTCATGACACCTTAAATATCCCAGGAAAGAGAAAAATGGATAAAGAAGTTGTGGTCCTTATGTACAAAGGAATATCACTCAGACATGAAATCAATGTCATAAGGCTAGTAGAAGCAAGATGAGTGGATTTAGGTATGACGATTCTAAGTGAAATAAGTCACACAGAAAAAGACACTTATCATAAGCTATCACTTATAGAGGGAATGTAAAAACCGCTACACCTGAACTGAATTACAAAACAGAACAGAGTCACACGTTTAGAAAACACACTATGGCTGCTTAACGGGAAAGGTGAGGTGGGGTGATGCATAAAACAAGGGCTTCAAATTCGCTCAGATACCGTTCCATACACCCAATATGTAATAGACAAGACCTACTCCTTGCTCAGTGAACTGGACTCAACACCCCCTATTCACCGCACAAGAATATATGTGAATAGTAAGAATCGTAAAACCTATGTATTGATATCTCTCTGGAAGTGTGTCAAGTGGGTGTAAAGCCGAATAAACACAGCCGTGAAAAGCAGCTAAACCCCATTATAAAAATAAATTACTTTTAAAAACCCGTAAAACAAAGACAGTGAAAGAGAGAGAAATTCTTACAAAATTCGTTCAGGGGCTGTGATGCAACCTGGATTGACCATATCTAGACCCACAACTGGATGAGACATAAGGGTGGACAATCTTGGGGCTGAGAGGTTGGGTGAGGTTGGGTGAGCAAACTCATACCCTTTAAAGTAGTACTGCGTGGTACCCATCCCATGGGTCCCAAATCTCCAGGATCAAGGGCATCTTCCTACATCGAAAACATGCATGAGAAACCCAGAAGATGGTACACCGTGTGATTTTGAAAGGTTTCTAAAACGCACCCAATTTCTCATCTCCTTGTGCTAGGGTTCGCCTTTCCAGCTACTTTACTAGCAATCTCCCTACTTGGAGAATCAGCACCTTTAAGCTCCTGTTCCCTACAGGTTGCAATTTGTCCTGAGGTTGAACGGGAAGAGGGGCAACCAATGAGAGACTAGATCTAGGTGTTGGGACAGGCCCAGGTCACTCTATTTTCCCATCAGGAAGAAGAATTAACCACAGGCTCAGCCTGATGCCAGGAACCAGAATAGGGCCTGAGGCAATCCCGCGCTTTTGCGGCCAGCTCCCAAAAAAGCGAGTTGAAAAATGGAGCTCAGGGACACTGCAATTCACAAACCCGCAGAGTTATAAATGATAACTCTCATCCACAGATATATTGAGGGAAGGCAACGAAGAGGATTTGAAAGCAAGGCAGAATTGCAGGAAACAGGTTTCAGGAGGTAGATTCGAATCGCCTTTAAAGCACATGAAAAGTGGCAAAACGTCGACAGTGATGCCCTTGGCCAAAAAGGGCGTATGCGTTTTTTCCTGAATATATTCAGGAAAAAACGCATACGCCCTTTTTGGCCAACCAAGCAACCTGGAAAGGCAAATCAGCGCTACAAAGAAGTCTCGCTTCCCATCGGTCAAAAGGGCCATGCTGCAAAAAGTGTCAAAACCAGAAATGCAGGACAGGCCATGGAGAAATGGCAGCCTTGCTACGCTGATGGGCGGGATGTAAATTGCCAACAGCCACTCTGGAGAAGTGTACGGTGTGTCCTGAAACATCGAAAAAACACAGCTTAGGGAGCATAGGGCACGTCCACTCATGGGCGTATAAATTGGGAAAACTAAAAATCAGCAAGACACAGGCACCCCAATGTTTAGGGCTGCTATGTTGACAAGAACCTCCACTTCATGACACCTTAAATATCCCAGGAAAGAGAAAAATGGATAAAGAAGTTGTGGTCCTTATGTACAAAGGAATATCCCTCAGACATGAAATCAATGTCATAAGGCTAGTAGAAGCAAGATGAGTGGATTTAGGTATGACGATTCTAAGTGAAATAAGTGACACAGAAAAAGACACTTATCATAAGCTATCACTTATAGAGGGAATGTAAAAACCGCTACACTTGAACTGAATTACAAAACAGAACAGAGTCACACGTTTAGAAAACACACTATGGCTGCTTAACGGGAAAGGTGAGGTGGGGTGATGCATAAAACAAGGGTTTCAAATTCGCTCAGATACTGTTCCATACACCCAATATGTAATAGACAAGACCTACTCCTTGCTCAGTGAACTGGACTCAACACCCCCTATTCACCGCACAAGAATATATGTGACTAGTAAGAATCTTAAAACCTATGTATTGATATCTGTCAGGAAGTGAGTCAAGTGGGTGTAAAGCCGCATAAACACAGCCGTGAAAAGCAGCTAAACCCCATTATAAAAATAAATTACTTTTAAAAACCCGTAAAACAAAGACAGTGAAAGAGAGAGAAATTCTTACAAAATTCGTTCAGAGGCTGTGATGCAACCTGGATTGACCATATCTAGACCCACAGCTGGATGAGACATAAGGGTGGACACTCTTGGGGCTTAGAGGTTGGGTGAGGTTGGGTGAGCAAACGCAGACCCTTTAAAGTAATACTGCGTGGTACCCATCCCATGGGTCCCAATTCTCCAGGTTCAAGGGCATATTCCTACATCGAAAACATGCATGAGAAACCCAGAAGATGGTACACCGTGTGATTTTGAAAGGTTTCTAAAACGCACCCAATTTCTCATCTCCTTGTGCTCGGGTTCGCCTTTCCAGCTACTTTACTAGCAATCTCCCTACTTGGAGAATCAGCACCTTTAAGCTCCTGTTCCCTACAGGTTGCAATTTGTCCTGAGGATGAACGGGAAGAGGGGCAACCAATGAGAGACTAGATCTAGGTGTTGGGACAGGCCCAGGTCACTCTATTTTCCCATCAGGAAGAAGAATTAACCACAGGCTCAGCCTGCAGCCAGGAACCAGAATAGGGCCTGAGGCAATCCCGCGCTTTTGCGGCCAGCTCCCAAAAAAGCGAGTTGAAAAATGGAGCTCAGGGACACTGCAATTCACAAACCCGCAGAGTTATAAATGATAACTCTCATCCACAGATATATTGAGGGAAGGCAACGAAGAGGATTTGAAAGCAAGGCAGAATTGCAGGAAGCAGATTTCAGGAGGTAGATTCGAATCGCCTTTAAAGCACATGAAAAGCGGCAAAACGTCGACAATGATGCCCTTGGCCAAAAAGGGCGTATGCGTTTTTTCCTGAATATATTCAGGATAAAACGCATACGCCCTTTTTGGCCAACCAAGCAACCTGGAAAGGCAAATCAGCGCTACAAAGAAGTCTCGCTTCCCATCGGTCAAAAGGGCCATGCTGCAAAAAGTGTCAAAACCAGAAATGCAGTACAGGCCATGGAGAAATGGCAGCCTTGCTACGCTGATGGGCGGGATGTACATTGCCAAAAGCCACTCTGGAGAAGTGTACGGTGTGTCCTGAAACATCGAAAAAACACAGCTTAGGGAGCATAGGGCACGTCCACTCATGGGCGTATAAATTGGGAAAACTAAAAATCAGCAAGACACAGGCACCCCAATGTTTAGGGCTGCTATGTTGACAAGAACCTCCACTTCATGACACCGTAAATATCCCAGGAAAGAGAAAAATGGATAAAGAAGTTGTGGTCCTTATGTACAAAGGAATATCACTCAGACATGAAATCAATGTCATAAGGCTAGTAGAAGCAAGATGAGTGGATTTAGGTATGATGATTCTAAGTGAAATAAGTGACACAGAAAAAGACACTTATCATAAGCTATCACTTATAGAGGGAATGTAAAAACCGCTACACCTGAACTGAATTACAAAACAGAACAGAGTCACACGTTTAGAAAACACACTATGGTTGCTTAACGGGAAAGGTGAGGTGGGGTGATGCATAAAACAAGGGCTTCAAATTCGCTCAGATACCGTTCCATACACCCAATATGTAATAGACAAGACCTACTCCTTGCTCAGTGAACTGGACTCAACACCCCCTATTCACCGCACAAGAATATATGTGACTAGTAAGAATCTTAAAACCTATGTATTGATATCTGTCTGGAAGTGAGTCAAGTGGGTGTAAAGCCGCATAAACACAGCCGTGAAAAGCAGCTAAACCCCATTATAAAAATAAATTACTTTTAAAAACCCGTAAAACAAAGACAGTGAAAGAGAGAGAAATTCTTACAAAATTCGTTCAGAGGCTGTGATGCAACCTGGATTGACCATATCTAGACCCACAGCTGGATGAGACATAAGGGTGGACACTCTTGGGGCTTAGAGGTTGGGTGAGGTTGGGTGAGCAAACGCAGACCCTTTAAAGTAATACTGCGTGGTACCCATCCCATGGGTCCCAAATCTCCAGGTTCAAGGGCATCTTCCTACATCGAAAACATGCATGAGAAACCCAGAAGATGGTACACCGTGTGATTTTGAAAGGTTTCTAAAACGCACCCAATTTCTCATCTCCTTGTGCTCGGGTTCGCCTTTCCAGCTACTTTACTAGCAATCTCCCTACTTGGAGAATCAGCACCTTTAAGCTTCTGTTCCCTACAGGTTGCAATTTGTCCTGAGGATGAACGGGAAGAGGGGCAACCAATGAGAGACTAGATCTAGGTGTTGGGACAGGCCCAGGTCACTCTATTTTCCCATCAGGAAGAAGAATTAACCACAGGCTCAGCCTGCCGCCAGGAACCAGAATAGGGCCTGAGGCAATCCCGCGCTTTTGCGGCCAGCTCCCAAAAAAGCGAGTTGAAAAATGGAGCTCAGGGACACTGCAATTCACAAACCCGCAGAGTTATAAATGATAACTCTCATCCACAGATATATTGAGGGAAGGCAACGAAGAGGATTTGAAAGCAAGGCAGAATTGCAGGAAACAGATTTCAGGAGGTAGATTCGAATCGCCTTTAAAGCACATGAAAAGTGGCAAAACATCGACAATGATGCCCTTGGCCAAAAAGGGCGTATGCGTTTTTTCCTGAATATATTCAGGAAAAAACGCATACGCCCTTTTTGGCCAACTAAGCAACCTGGAAAGGCAAATCAGCGCTACAAAGAGGTCTCGCTTCCCATCGGTCAAAAGGGCCATGCTGCAAAAAGTGTCAAAACCAGAAATGCAGGACAGGCCATGGAGAAATGGCAGCCTTGCTACGCTGATGGGCGGGATGTAAATTGCCAACAGCCACTCTGGAGAAGTGTACGGTGTGTCCTGAAACATCGAAAAAACACAGCTTAGGGAGCATAGGGCACGTCCACTCATGGGCGTATAAATTGGGAAAACTAAAAATCAGCAAGACAGAGGCACCCCAATGTTTAGGGCTGCTATGTTGACAAGAACCTCCACTTCATGACACCTTAAATATCCCAGGAAAGAGAAAAATGGATAAAGAAGTTGTGGTCCTTATGTACAAAGGAATATCACTCAGACATGAAATCAATGTCATAAGGCTAGTAGAAGCAAGATGAGTGGATTTAGGTATGACGATTCTAAGTGAAATAAGTCACACAGAAAAAGACACTTATCATAAGATATCACTTATAGAGGGAATGTAAAAACCGCTACACCTGAACTGAATTACAAAACAGAACAGAGTCACACGTTTAGAAAACACACTATGGCTGCTTAACGGGAAAGGTGAGGTGGGGTGATGCATAAAACAAGGGTTTCAAATTCGCTCAGATACCGTTCCATACACCCAATATGTAATAGACAAGACCTACTCCTTGCTCAGTGAACTGGACTCAACACCCCCTAATCACCGCACAAGAATATATGTGAATACTAAGAATCGTAAAACCTATGTATTGATATCTCTCTGGAAGTGTGTCAAGTGGGTGTAAAGCTGCATAAACACAGCCGTGAAAAGCAGCTAAACCCCATTATAAAAATAAATTACTTTTAAAAACCCGTAAAACAAAGACAGTGAAAGAGAGAGAAATTCTTACAAAATTCGTTCAGGGGCTGTGATGCAACCTGGATTGACCATATCTAGACCCACAACTGGATGAGACATAAGGGTGGACAATCTTGGGGCTGAGAGTTTGGGTGAGGTTGGGTGAGCAAACTCAGACCCTTTAAAGTAGTACTGCGTGGTACCCATCCCATGGGTCCCAAATCTCCAGGTTCAAGGGCATCTTCCTACATCGAAAACATGCATGAGAAACCCAGAAGATGGTACACCGTGTGATTTTGAAAGGGTTCTAAAACGCACCCAATTTCTCATCTCCTTGTGCTAGGGTTCGCCTTTCCAGCTACTTTACTAGCAATCTCCCTACTTGGAGAATCAGCACCTTTAAGCTCCTGTTCCCTACAGGTTGCAATTTGTCCTGAGGTTGAACGGGAAGAGGGGCAACCAATGAGAGACTAGATCTAGGTGTTGGGACAGGCCCAGGTCACTCTATTTTCCCATCAGGAAGAAGAATTAACCACAGGCTCAGCCTGCCGCCAGGAACCAGAATAGGGCCTGAGGCAATCCCGCGCTTTTGCGGCCAGCTCCCAAAAAAGCGAGTTGAAAAATGGAGCTCAGGGACACTGCAATTCACAAACCCGCAGAGTTATAAATGATAACTCTCATCCACAGATATATTGAGGGAAGGCAACGAAGAGGATTTGAAAGCAAGGCAGAATTGCAGGAAACAGATTTCAGGAGGTAGATTCGAATCGCCTTTAAAGCACATGAAAAGTGGCAAAACGTCGACAGTGATGCCCTTGGCCAAAAAGGGCGTATGCGTTTTTTCCTGAATATATTCAGGAAAAAACGCATACGCCCTTTTTGGCCAACCAAGCAACCTGGAAAGGCAAATCAGCGCTACAAAGAAGTCTCGCTTCCCATCGGTCAAAAGGGACATGCTGCAAAAAGTGTCAAAACCAGAAACGCAGGACAGGCCATGGAAAAATGGCAGCCTTACTATGCTGATGGGCGGGATGTAAATTGCCAACAGCCACTCTGGAGAAGTGTACGGTGTGTCCTGAAACATCGAAAAAACACAGCTTAGGGAGCATAGGGCACGTCCACTCATGGGCGTATAAATTGGGAAAACTAAAAATCAGCAAGACACAGGCACCCCAATGTTTAGGGCTGCTATGTTGACAAGAACCTCCACTTCATGACACCTTAAATATCCCAGGAAAGAGAAAAATGGATAAAGAAGTTGTGGTCCTTATGTACAAAGGAATATCCCTCAGACATGAAATCAATGTCATAAGGCTAGTAGAAGCAAGATGAGTGGATTTAGGTATGACGATTCTAAGTGAAATAAGTGACACAGAAAAAGACACTTATCATAAGCTATCACTTATAGAGGGAATGTAAAAACCGCTACACTTGAACTGAATTACAAAACAGAACAGAGTCACACGTTTAGAAAACACACTATGGCTGCTTAACGGGAAAGGTGAGGTGGGGTGATGCATAAAACAAGGGTTTCAAATTCGCTCAGATACTGTTCCATACACCCAATATGTAATAGACAAGACCTACTCCTTGCTCAGTGAACTGGACTCAACACCCCCTATTCACCGCACAAGAATATATGTGACTAGTAAGAATCGTAAAACCTATGTATTGATATCTGTCAGGGAGTGAGTCAAGTGGGTGTAAAGCCGCATAAACACAGCCGTGAAAAGCAGCTAAACCCCATTATAAAAATAAATTACTTTTAAAAACCCGTAAAACAAAGACAGTGAAAGAGAGAGAAATTCTTACAAAATTCGTTCAGAGGCTGTGATGCAACCTGGATTGACCATATCTAGACCCACAGCTGGATGAGACATAAGGGTGGACACTCTTGGGGCTTAGAGGTTGGGTGAGGTTGGGTGAGCAAACGCAGACCCTTTAAAGTAATACTGTGTGGTACCCATCCCATGGGTCCCAAATCTCCAGGTTCAAGGGCATCTTCCTACATCGAAAACATGCATGAGAAACCCAGAAGATGGTACACCGTGTGATTTTGAAAGGTTTCTAAAACTCACCCAATTTCTCATCTCCTTGTGCTCGGGTTCGCCTTTCCAGCTACTTTACTAGCAATCTCCCTACTTGGAGAATCAGCACCTTTAAGCTCCTGTTCCCTACAGGTTGCAATTTGTCCTGAGGATGAACGGGAAGAGGGGCAACCAATGAGAGACTAGATCTAGGTGTTGGGACAGGCCCAGGTCACTCTATTTTCCCATCAGGAAGAAGAATTAACCACAGGCTCAGCCTGCCGCCAGGAACCAGAATAGGGCCTGAGGCAATCCCGCGCTTTTGCGGCCAGCTCCCAAAAAAGCGAGTTGAAAAATGGAGCTCAGGGACACTGCAATTCACAAACCCGCAGAGTTATAAATGATAACTCTCATTCACAGATATATTGAGGGAAGGCAACGAAGAGGATTTGAAAGCAAGGCAGAATTGCAGGAAACAGATTTCAGGAGGTAGATTCGAATCGCCTTTAAAGCACATGAAAAGTGGCAAAACATCGACAATGATGCCCTTGGCCAAAAAGGGCGTATGCGTTTTTTCCTGAATATATTCAGGAAAAAACGCATACGCCCTTTTTCGCCAACCAAGCAACCTGGAAAGGCAAATCAGCGCTACAAAGAGGTCTCGCTTCCCATCGGTCAAAAGGGCCATGCTGCAAAAAGTGTCAAAACCAGAAATGCAGGACAGGCCATGGAGAAATGACAGCCTTGCTACGCTGATGGGCGGGATGTAAATTGCCAACAGCCACTCTGGAGAAGTGTACGGTGTGTCCTGAAACATCGAAAAAACACAGCTTAGGGAGCATAGGGCACGTCCACTCATGGGCGTATAAATTGGGAAAACTAAAAATCAGCAAGACACAGGCACCCCAATGTTTAGGGCTGCTATGTTGACAAGAACCTCCACTTCATGACACCTTAAATATCCCAGGAAAGAGAAAAATGGATAAAGAAGTTGTGGTCCTTATGTACAAAGGAATATCCCTCAGACATGAAATCAATGTCATAAGGCTAGTAGAAGCAAGATGAGTGGATTTAGGTATGACGATTCTAAGTGAAATAAGTGACACAGAAAAAGACACTTATCATAAGCTATCACTTATAGAGGGAATGTAAAAACCGCTACACTTGAACTGAATTACAAAACAGAACAGAGTCACACGTTTAGAAAACACACTATGGCTGCTTAACGGGAAAGGTGAGGTGGGGTGATGCATAAAACAAGGGTTTCAAATTCGCTCAGATACTGTTCCATACACCCAATATGTAATAGACAAGACCTACTCCTTGCTCAGTGAACTGGACTCAACACCCCCTATTCACCGCACAAGAATATATCTGACTAGTAAGAATCGTAAAACCTATGTATTGATATCTCTCTGGAAGTGAGCCAAGTGGGTGTAAAGCCGCATAAACACAGCCGTGAAAAACAGTTAAACCCCATTATAAAAATAAATTACTTTTAAAAACCCGTAAAACAAAGACAGTGAAAGAGAGAGAAATTCTTACAAAATTCGTTCAGGGGCTGTGATGCAACCTGGATTGACCATATCTAGACCCACAGCTGGATGAGACATAAGGGTGGACACTCTTGGGCTTAGAGGTTGGGTGAGGTTGGGTGAGCAAACGCAGACCCTTTAAAGTAATACTGTGTGGTACCCATCCCATGGTTCCCAAATCTCCAGGTTCAAGGGCATCTTCCTACATCGAAAACATGCATGAGAAACCCAGAAGATGGAACACCGTGTGATTTTGAAAGGTTTCTAAAACGCACCCCATTTCTCATCTCCTTGTGCTAGGGTTCGCCTTTCCAGCTACTTTACTAGCAATCTCCCTACTTGGAGAATCAGCACCTTTAAGCTCCTGTTCCCTACAGGTTGCAATTTGTCCTGAGGTTGAACGGGAAGAGGGGCAACCAATGAGAGACTAGATCTAGGTGTTGGGACAGGCCCAGGTCACTCTATTTTCCCATCAGGAAGAAGAATTAACCACAGGCTCAGCCTGCCCCCAGGAACCAGAATAGGGCCTGAGGCAATCCCGCGCTTTTGCGGCCAGCTCCCAAAAAAGCGAGTTGAAAAATGGAGCTCAGGGACACTGCAATTCACAAACCCGCAGAGTTATAAATGATAACTCTCATCCACAGATATATTGAGGGAAGGCAACGAAGAGGATTTGAAAGCAAGGCAGAATTGCAGGAAACAGATTTCAGGAGGTAGATTCGAATCGCCTTTAAAGCACATGAAAAGTGGCAAAACATCGACAATGATGCCCTTGGCCAAAAAGGGCGTATGCGTTTTTTCCTGAATATATTCAGGAAAAAACGCATACGCCCTTTTTGGCCAACTAAGCAACCTGGAAAGGCAAATCAGCGCTACAAAGAGGTCTCGCTTCCCATCGGTCAAAAGGGCCATGCTGCAAAAAGTGTCAAAACCAGAAATGCAGGACAGGCCATGGAGAAATGGCAGCCTTGCTACGCTGATGGGCGGGATGTAAATTGCCAACAGCCACTCTGGAGAAGTGTACGGTGTGTCCTGAAACATCGAAAAAACACAGCTTAGGGAGCATAGGGCACGTCCACTCATGGGCGTATAAATTGGGAAAACTAAAAATCAGCAAGACACAGGCACCCCAATGTTTAGGGCTGCTATGTTGACAAGAACCTCCACTTCATGACACCTTAAATATCCCAGGAAAGAGAAAAATGGATAAAGAAGTTGTGGTCCTTATGTACAAAGGAATATCACTCAGACATGAAATCAATGTCATAAGGCTAGTAGAAGCAAGATGAGTGGATTTAGGTATGACGATTCTAAGTGAAATAAGTCACACAGAAAAAGACACTTATCATAAGATATCACTTATAGAGGGAATGTAAAAACCGCTACACCTGAACTGAATTACAAAACAGAACAGAGTCACACGTTTAGAAAACACACTATGGCTGCTTAACGGGAAAGGTGAGGTGGGGTGATGCATAAAACAAGGGTTTCAAATTCGCTCAGATACTGTTCCATACACCCAATATGTAATAGACAAGACCTACTCCTTGCTCAGTGAACTGGACTCAACAACCCCTAATCACCGCACAAGAATATATGTGAATAGTAAGAATCGTAAAATCTATGTATTGATATCTCTCTGGAAGTGTGTCAAGAGGGTGTAAAGCTGCATAAACACAGCCGTGAAAAGCAGCTAAACCCCATTATAAAAATAAATTACTTTTAAAAACCCGTAAAACAAAGACAGTGAAAGAGAGAGAAATTCTTACAAAATTCGTTCAGGGGCTGTGATGCAACCTGGATTGACCATATCTAGACCCACAACTGGATGAGACATAAGGGTGGACAATCTTGGGGCTGAGAGGTTGGGTGAGGTTGGGTGAGCAAACTCAGACCCTTTAAAGTAGTACTGCGTGGTACCCATCCCATGGGTCCCAAATCTCCAGGTTCAAGGGCATCTTCCTACATCGAAAACATGCATGAGAAACCCAGAAGATGGTACACCGTGTGATTTTGAAAGGTTTCTAAAACGCACCCAATTTCTCATCTCCTTGTGCTAGGGTTCGCCTTTCCAGCTACTTTACTAGCAATCTCCCTACTTGGAGAATCAGCACCTTTAAGCTCCTGTTCCCTACAGGTTGCAATTTGTCCTGAGGTTGAACGGGAAGAGGGGCAACCAATGAGAGACTAGATCTAGGTGTTGGGACAGGCCCAGGTCACTCTATTTTCCCATCAGGAAGAAGAATTAACCACAGGCTCAGCCTGCTGCCAGGAACCAGAATAGGGCCTGAGGCAATCCCGCGCTTTTGCGGCCAGCTCCCAAAAAAGCGAGTTGAAAAATGGAGCTCAGGGACACAGCAATTCACAAACCCGCAGAGTTATAAATGATAACTCTCATCCACAGATATATTGAGGGAAGGCAACGAAGAGGATTTGAAAGCAAGGCAGAATTGCAGGAAACAGGTTTCAGGAGGTAAATTCGAATCGCCTTTAAAGCACATGAAAAGTGGCAAAACGTCGACAGTGATGCCCTTGGCCAAAAAGGGCGTATGCGTTTTTTCCTGAATATATTCAGGAAAAAACGCATACGCCCTTTTTGGCCAACCAAGCAACCTGGAAAGGCAAATCAGCGCTACAAAGAAGTCTCGCTTCCCATCGGTCAAAAGGGCCATGCTGCAAAAAGTGTCAAAACCAGAAATGCAGGACAGGCCATGGAGAAATGGCAGCCTTGCTACGCTGATGGGCGGGATGTAAATTGCCATCAGCCACTCTGGAGAAGTGTACGGTGTGTCCTGAAACATCGAAAAAACACAGCTTAGGGAGCATAGGGCACGTCCACTCATGGGCGTATAAATTGGGAAAACTAAAAATCAGCAAGACACAGGCACCCCAATGTTTAGGGCTGCTATGTTGACAAGAACCTCCACTTCATGACACCTTAAATATCCCAGGAAAGAGAAAAATGGATAAAGAAGTTGTGGTCCTTATGTACAAAGGAATATCCCTCAGACATGAAATCAATGTCATAAGGCTAGTAGAAGCAAGATGAGTGGATTTAGGTATGACGATGCTAAGTGAAATAAGTGACACAGAAAAAGACACTTATCATAAGCTATCACTTATAGAGGGAATGTAAAAACCGCTACACTTGAACTGAATTACAAAACAGAACAGAGTCACACGTTTAGAAAACACACTATGGCTGCTTAACGGGAAAGGTGAGGTGGGGAGATGCATAAAACAAGGGTTTCAAATTCGCTCAGATACTGTTCCATACACCCAATATGCAATAGACAAGACCTACTCCTTGCTCAGTGAACTGAACTCAACACCCCCTATTCACCGCACAAGAATATATGTGACTAGTAAGAATCTTAAAACCTATGTATTGATATCTGTCTGGAAGTGAGTCAAGTGGGTGTAAAGCCACATAAACACAGCCGTGAAAAGCAGCTAAACCCCATTATAAAAATAAATTACTTTTAAAAACCCGTAAAACAAAGACAGTGAAAGAGAGAGAAATTCTTACAAAATTCGTTCAGAGGCTGTGATGCAACCTGGATTGACCATATCTAGACCCACAGCTGGATGAGACATAAGGGTGGACACTCTTGGGGCTTAGAGGTTGGGTGAGGTTGGGTGAGCAAACGCAGACCCTTTAAAGTAATACTGTGTGGTACCCATCCCATGGGTCCCAAATCTCCAGGTTCAAGGGCATCTTCCTACATCGAAAACATGCATGAGAAACCCAGAAGATGGTACACCGTGTGATTTTGAAAGGTTTCTAAAACGCACCCAATTTCTCATCTCCTTGTGCTCGGGTTCGCCTTTCCAGCTACTTTACTAGCAATCTCCCTACTTGGAGAATCAGCACCTTTAAGCTCCTGTTCCCTACAGGTTGCAATTTGTCCTGAGGATGAACGGGAAGAGGGGCAACCAATGAGAGACTAGATCTAGGTGTTGGGACAGGCCCAGGTCACTCTATTTTCCCATCAGGAAGAAGAATTAACCACAGGCTCAGCCTGCCGCCAGGAACCAGAATAGGGCCTGAGGCAATCCCGCGCTTTTGCGGCCAGCTCCCAAAAAAGCGAGTTGAAAAATGGAGCTCAGGGACACTGCAATTCACAAACCCGCAGAGTTATAAATGATAACTCTCATCCACAGATATATTGAGGGAAGGCAACGAAGAGGATTTGAAAGCAAGTCAGAATTGCAGGAAACAGATTTCAGGAGGTAGATTCGAATCGCCTTTAAAGCACATGAAAAGTGACAAAACATCGACAATGATGCCCTTGGCCAAAAAGGGCGTATGCGTTTTTTCCTGAATATATTCAGGAAAAAACGCATACGCCCTTTTTGGCCAACCAAGCAACCTGGAAAGGCAAATCAGCGCTACAAAGAGGTCTCGCTTCCCATCGGTCAAAAGGGCCATGCTGCAAAAAGTGTCAAAACCAGAAATGCAGGACAGGCCATGGAGAAATGGCAGCCTTGCTACGCTGATGGGCGGGATGTAAATTGCCAACAGCCACTCTGGAGAAGTGTACGGTGTGTCCTGAAACATCGAAAAAACACAGCTTAGGGAGCATAGGGCACGTCCACTCATGGGCGTATAAATTGGGAAAACTAAAAATCAGCAAGACACAGGCACCCCAATGTTTAGGGCTGCTATGTTGACAAGAACCTCCACTTCATGACACCTTAAATATCCCAGGAAAGAGAAAAATGGATAAAGAAGTTGTGGTCCTTATGTACAAAGGAATATCACTCAGACATGAAATCAATGTCATAAGGCTAGTAGAAGCAAGATGAGTGGATTTAGGTATGACGATTCTAAGTGAAATAAGTCACACAGAAAAAGACACTTATCATAAGCTATCACTTATAGAGGGAATGTAAAAACCGCTACACTTGAACTGAATTACAAAACAGAACAGAGTCACACGTTTAGAAAACACACTATGGCTGCTTAACGGGAAAGGTGAGGTGGGGTGATGCATAAAACAAGGGTTTCAAATTCGCTCAGATACTGTTCCATACACCCAATATGTAATAGACAAGACCTACTCCTTGCTCAGTGAACTGGACTCAACACCCCCTATTCACCGCACAAGAATATATGTGACTAGTAAGAATCGTAAAACCTATGTATTGATATCTCTCTGGAAGTGTGTCAAGTGGGTGTAAAGCTGCATAAACACAGCCGTGAAAAGCAGCTAAACCCCATTATAAAAATAAATTACTTTTAAAAACCCGTAAAACAAAGACAGTGAAAGAGAGATAAATTCTTACAAAATTCGTTCAGGGGCTGTGATGCAACCTGGATTGACCATATCTAGACCCACAACTGGATGAGACATAAGGGTGGACAATCTTGGGGCTGAGAGGTTGGGTGAGGTTGGGTGAGCAAACTCAGACCCTTTAAAGTAGTACTGCGTGGTACCCATCCCATGGGTCCCAAATCTCCAGGTTCAAGGGCATCTTCCTACATCGAAAACATGCATGAGAAACCCAGAAGATGGTACACCGTGTGATTTTGAAAGGTTTCTAAAACGCACCCAATTTCTCATCTCCTTGTGCTAGGGTTCGCCTTTCCAGCTACTTTACTAGCAATCTCCCTACTTGGAGAATCAGCACCTTTAAGCTCCTGTTCCCTACAGGTTGCAATTTGTCCTGAGGTTGAACGGGAAGAGGGGCAACCAATGAGAGACTAGATCTAGGTGTTGGGACAGGCCCAGGTCACTCTATTTTCCCATCAGGAAGAAGAATTAACCACAGGCTCAGCCTGCTGCCAGGAACCAGAATAGGGCCTGAGGCAATCCCGCGCTTTTGCGGCCAGCTCCCAAAAAAGCGAGTTGAAAAATGGAGCTCAGGGACACTGCAATTCACAAACCCGCAGAGTTATAAATGATAACTCTCATCCACAGTTATATTGAGGGAAGGCAACGAAGAGGATTTGAAAGCAAGGCAGAATTGCAGGAAACAGGTTTCAGGAGGTAGATTCGAATCGCCTTTAAAGCACATGAAAAGTGGCAAAACGTCGACAGTGATGCCCTTGGCCAAAAAGGGCGTATGCGTTTTTTCCTGAATATATTCAGGAAAAAACGCATACGCCCTTTTTGGCCAACCAAGCAACCTGGAAAGGCAAATCAGCGCTACAAAGAAGTCTCGCTTCCCATCAGTCAAAAGGGCCATGCTGCAAAAAGTGTCAAAACCAGAAATGCAGGACAGGCCATGGAGAAATGGCAGCCTTGCTACGCTGATGGGCGGGATGTAAATTGCCAACAGCCACTCTGGAGAAGTGTACGGTGTGTCCTGAAACATCGAAAAAACACAGCTTAGGGAGCATAGGGCACGTCCACTCATGGGCGTATAAATTGGGAAAACTAAAAATCAGCAAGACACAGGCACCCCAATGTTTAGGGCTGCTCTGTTGACAAGAACCTCCACTTCATGACACCTTAAATATCCCAGGAAAGAGAAAAATGGATAAAGAAGTTGTGGTCCTTATGTACAAAGGAATATCCCTCAGACATGAAATCAATGTCATAAGGCTAGTAGAAGCAAGATGAGTGGATTTAGGTATGACGATGCTAAGTGAAATAAGTGACACAGAAAAAGACACTTATCATAAGCTATCACTTATAGAGGGAATGTAAAAACCGCTACACTTGAAATGAATTACAAAACAGAACAGAGTCACACGTTTAGAAAACACACTATGGCTGCTTAACGGGAAAGGTGAGGTGGGGTGATGCATAAAACAAGGGTTTCAAATTCGCTCAGATACTGTTCCATACACCCAATATGTAATAGACAAGACCTACTCCTTGCTCAGTGAACTGGACTCAACACCCCCTATTCACCGCACAAGAATATATGTGACTAGTAAGAATCTTAAAACCTATGTATTGATATCTGTCTGGAAGTGAGTCAAGTGGGTGTAAAGCCGCATAAACACAGCCGTGAAAAGCAGCTAAACCCCATTATAAAAATAAATTACTTTTAAAAACCCGTAAAACAAAGACAGTGAAAGAGAGAGAAATTCTTACAAAATTCGTTCAGAGGCTGTGATGCAACCTGGATTGACCATATCTAGACCCACAGCTGGATGAGACATAAGGGTGGACACTCTTGGGGCTTAGAGGTTGGGTGAGGTTGGGTGAGCAAACGCAGACCCTTTAAAGTAATACTGTGTGGTACCCATCCCATGGGTCCCAAATCTCCAGGTTCAAGGGCATCTTCCTACATCGAAAACATGCATGAGAAACCCAGAAGATGGTACACCGTGTGATTTTGAAAGGTTTCTAAAACGCACCCAATTTCTCATCTCCTTGTGCTCGGGTTCGCCTTTCCAGCTACTTTACTAGCAATCTCCCTACTTGGAGAATCAGCACCTTTAAGCTCCTGTTCCCTACAGGTTGCAATTTGTCCTGAGGATGAACGGGAAGAGGGGCAACCAATGAGAGACTAGATCTAGGTGTTGGGACAGGCCCAGGTCACTCTATTTTCCCATCAGGAAGAAGAATTAACCACAGGCTCAGCCTGCCGCCAGGAACCAGAATAGGGCCTGAGGCAATCCCGCGCTTTTGCGGCCAGCTCCCAAAAAAGCGAGTTGAAAAATGGAGCTCAGGGACACTGCAATTCACAAACCCGCAGAGTTATAAATGATAACTCTCATCCACAGATATATTGAGGGAAGGCAACGAAGAGGATTTGAAAGCAAGTCAGAATTGCAGGAAACAGATTTCAGGAGGTAGATTCGAATCGCCTTTAAAGCACATGAAAAGTGACAAAACATCGACAATGATGCCCTTGGCCAAAAAGGGCGTATGCGTTTTTTCCTGAATATATTCAGGAAAAAACGCATACGCCCTTTTTGGCCAACCAAGCAACCTGGAAAGGCAAATCAGCGCTACAAAGAGGTCTCGCTTCCCATCGGTCAAAAGGGCCATGCTGCAAAAAGTGTCAAAACCAGAAATGCAGGACAGGCCATGGAGAAATGGCAGCCTTGCTACGCTGATGGGCGGGATGTAAATTGCCAACAGCCACTCTGGAGAAGTGTACGGTGTGTCCTGAAACATCGAAAAAACACAGCTTAGGGAGCATAGGGCACGTCCACTCATGGGCGTATAAATTGGGAAAACTAAAAATCAGCAAGACACAGGCACCCCAATGTTTAGGGCTGCTATGTTGACAAGAACCTCCACTTCATGACACCTTAAATATCCCAGGAAAGAGAAAAATGGATAAAGAAGTTGTGGTCCTTATGTACAAAGGAATATCACTCAGACATGAAATCAATGTCATAAGGCTAGTAGAAGCAAGATGAGTGGATTTAGGTATGACGATTCTAAGTGAAATAAGTCACACAGAAAAAGACACTTATCATAAGATATCACTTATAGAGGGAATGTAAAAACCGCTACACTTGAACTGAATTACAAAACAGAACAGAGTCACACGTTTAGAAAACACACTATGGCTGCTTAACGGGAAAGGTGAGGTGGGGTGATGCATAAAACAAGGGTTTCAAATTCGCTCAGATACTGTTCCATACACCCAATATGTAATAGACAAGACCTACTCCTTGCTCAGTGAACTGGACTCAACACCCCCTATTCACCGCACAAGAATATATGTGACTAGTAAGAATCGTAAAACCTATGTATTGATATCTCTCTGGAAGTGTGTCAAGTGGGTGTAAAGCTGCATAAACACAGCCGTGAAAAGCAGCTAAACCCCATTATAAAATTAAATTACTTTTAAAAACCCGTAAAACAAAGACAGTGAAAGAGAGAGAAATTCTTACAAAATTTGTTCAGGGGCTGTGATGCAACCTGGATTGACCATATCTAGACCCACAACTGGATGAGACATAAGGGTGGACAATCTTGGGGCTGAGAGGTTGGGTGAGGTTGGGTGAGCAAACTCAGACCCTTTAAAGTAGTACTGCGTGGTACCCATCCCATGGGTCCCAAATCTCCAGGTTCAAGGGCATCTTCTTACATCGAAAACATGCATGAGAAACCCAGAAGATGGTACACCGTGTGATTTTGAAAGGTTTCTAAAAAGCACCCAATTTCTCATCTCCTTGTGCTAGGGTTCGCCTTTCCAGCTACTTTACTAGCAATCTCCCTACTTGCAGAATCAGCACCTTTAAGCTCCTGTTCCCTACAGGTTGCAATTTGTCCTGAGGATGAACGGGAAGAGGGGCAACCAATGAGAGACTAGATCTAGGTGTTGGGACAGGCCCAGGTCACTCTATTTTCCCATCAGGAAGAAGAATTAACCACAGGCTCAGCCTGCTGCCAGGAACCAGAATAGGGCCTGAGGCAATCCCGCGCTTTTGTGGCCAGCTCCCAAAAAAGCGAGTTGAAAAATGGAGCTCAGGGACACTGCAATTCACAAACCCGCAGAGTTATAAATGATAACTCTCATCCACAGATATATTGAGGGAAGGCAACGAAGAGGATTTGAAAGCAAGGCAGAATTGCAGGAAACAGGTTTCAGGAGGTAGATTCGAATCGCCTTTAAAGCACATGAAAAGTGGCAAAACGTCGACAGTGATGCCCTTGGCCAAAAAGGGCGTATGCGTTTTTTCCTGAATATATTCAGGAAAAAACGCATACGCCCTTTTTGGCCAACCAAGCAACCTGGAAAGGCAAATCAGCGGTACAAAGAAGTCTCGCTTCCCATCCGTCAAAAGGGCCATGCTGCAAAAAGTGTCAAAACCAGAAATGCAGGACAGGCCATGGAGAAATGGCAGCCTTGCTACGCTGATGGGCGGGATGGAAATTGCCAACAGCCACTCTGGAGAAGTGTTCGGTGTGTCCTGAAACATCGAAAAAACACAGCTTAGGGAGCATAGGGCACGTCCACTCATGGGCGTATAAATTGGGAAAACTAAAAATCAGCAAGACACAGGCACCCCAATGTTTAGGGCTGCTATGTTGACAAGAACCTCCACTTCATGACACCTTAAATATCCCAGGAAAGAGAAAAATGGATAAAGAAGTTGTGGTCCTTATGTACAAAGGAATATCCCTCAGACATGAAATCAATGTCATAAGGCTAGTAGAAGCAAGATGAGTGGATTTAGGTATGACGATTCTAAGTGAAATAAGTGACACAGAAAAAAACACTTATCATAAGCTATCACTTATAGAGGGAATGTAAAAACCGCTACACTTGAACTGAATTACAAAACAGAACAGAGTCACACGTTTAGAAAACACACTATGGCTGCTTAACGGGAAAGGTGAGGTGGGGTGATGCATAAAACAAGGGTTTCAAATTCGCTCAGATACTGTTCCATACACCCAATATGTAATAGACAAGACCTACTCCTTGCTCAGTGAACTGGACTCAACACCCCCTATTCACCGCACAAGAATATATCTGACTAGTAAGAATCGTAAAACCTATGTATTGATATCTCTCTGGAAGTGAGCCAAGTGGGTGTAAAGCCGCATAAACACAGCCGTGAAAAACAGCTAAACCCCATTATAAAAATAAATTACTTTTAAAAACCCGTAAAACAAAGACAGTGAAAGAGAGAGAAATTCTTACAAAATTCGTTCAGGGGCTGTGATGCAACCTGGATTGACCATATCTAGACCCACACCTGGATGAGACATAAGGGTGGACACTCTTGGGGCTGAGAGGTTGGGTGAGGTTGGGTGAGCAAACTCAGACCCTTTAAAGTAATACTGCGTGGTACCCATCCCATGGGTCCCAAATCTCCAGGTTCAAGGGCTTCTTCCTACATCGAAAACATGCATGAGAAACCCAGAAGATGGTACACCGTGTGATTTTGAAAGGTTTCTAAAACGCACCCCATTTCTCATATCCTTGTGCTAGGGTTCGCCTTTCCAGCTACTTTACTAGCAATCTCCCTACGTGGAGAATCAGCACCTTTAAGCTCCTGTTCCCTACAGGTTGCAATTTGTCCTGAGGATGAACGGGAAGAGGGGCAGCCAATGAGAGACTAGATCTAGGTGTTGGTAGAGGCACAGGTCACTCTATTTTCCCATCAGGAAGAAGAATTAACCACAGGCTCAGCCTGCCGCCAGGAACCAGAATAGGGCCTGAGGCAATCTCGCGCTTTTGTGGCCAGCTCCCAAAAAAGCGAGTTGAAAAATGGAGCTCAGGGACACTGCAATTCACAAACTCGCAGAGTTATAAATGATAACTCTCATCCACAGATATATTGAGGGAAGGCAACGAAGAGGATTTGAAAGCAAGGCAGAATTGCAGGAAGCAGATTTCAGGAGGTAGATTCGAATCGCCTTTAAAGCACATGAAAAGCGGCAAAACGTGGACAGTGATGCCCTTGGCCAAAAAGGGCGTATGCGTTTTTTCCTGAATATATTCAGGAAAAAACGCATACGCCCTTTTTGGCCAACCAAGCAACCTGGAAAGGCAAATCAGCGCTACAAAGAAGTCTTGCTTCCCATCGGTCAAAAGGGCCATGCTGCAAAAAGTGTCAAAACCAGAAATGCAGTACAGGCCATGGAGAAATGGCAGCCTTGCTACGCTGATGGGCGGGATGTACATTGCCAAAAGCCACTCTGGAGAAGTGTACGGTGTGTCCTGAAACATCGAAAAAACACAGCTTAGGGAGCATAGGGCACGTCCACTCATGGGCGTATAAATTGGGAAAACTAAAAATCAGCAAGACACAGGCACCCCAATGTTTAGGGCTGCTATGTTGACAAGAACCTCCACTTCATGACACCGTAAATATCCCAGGAAAGAGAAAAATGGATAAAGAAGTTGTGGTCCTTATGTACAAAGGAATATCACTCAGACATGAAATCAATGTCATAAGTATAGTAGAAGCAAGATGAGTGGATTTAGCTATGACGATTCTAAGTGAAATAAGTGATACAGAAAAAGACACTTATCATAAGCTATCACTTATAGAGGGAATGTAAAAACCGCTACACCTGAACTGAATTACAAAACAGAACAGAGTCACACGTTTAGAAAACACACTATGGCTGCTTAACGGGAAAGGTGAGGTGGGGTGATGCATAAAACAAGGGCTTTAAATTCGCTCAGATACCGTTCCATACACCCAATATGTAATAGACAAGACCTACTCCTTGCTCAGTGAACTGGACTCAACACCCCCTATTCACCGCACAAGAATATATGTGACTAGTAAGAATCTTAAAACCTATGTATTGATATCTCTCTGGAAGTGAGCCAAGTGGGTGTAAAGCCGCATAAACACAGCCGTGAAAAACAGCTAAACCCCATTATAAAAATAAATTACTTTTAAAAACCCGTAAAACAAAGACAGTGAAAGAGAGAGAAATTCTTACAAAATTCGTTCAGGGGCTGTGATGCAACCTGGATTGACCATATCTAGACCCACACCTGGATGAGACATAAGGGTGGACACTCTTGGGGCTGAGAGGTTGGGTGAGGTTGGGTGAGCAAACTCAGACCCTTTAAAGTAATACTGCGTGGTACCCATCCCATGGGTCCCAAATCTCCAGGTTCAAGGGCATCTTCCTACATCGAAAACATGCATGAGAAACCCAGAAGATGGTACACCGTGTGATTTTGAAAGGTTTCTAAAACGCACCCCATTTCTCATCTCCTTGTGCTAGGGTTCGCCTTTCCAGCTACTTTACTAGCAATCTCCCTAATTGGAGAATCAGCACCTTTAAGCTCCTGTTCCCTACAGGTTGCAATTTGTCCTGAGGATGAACGGGAAGAGGGGCAACCAATGAGAGACTAGATCTAGGTGTTGGGACAGGCCCAGGTCACTCTATTTTCGCATCAGGAAGAAGAATTAACCACAGGCTCAGCCTGCCGCCAGGAACCAGAATAGGGCCTGAGGCAATCCCGCGCTTTTGCGGCCAGCTCCCAAAAAAGCGAGTTGAAAAATGGAGCTCAGGGACACTGCAATTCACAAACCCGCAGAGTTATAAATGATAACTCTCATCCACAGATATATTGAGGGAAGGCAACGAAGAGGATTTGAAAGCAAGGCAGAATTGCAGGAAACAGATTTCAGGAGGTAGATTCGAATCGCCTTTAAAGCACATGAAAAGTGGCAAAACGTCGACAATGATGCCCTTGGCCAAAAAGGGCGTATGCGATTTTTCCTGAATATATTCAGGAAAAAACGCATACGCCCTTTTTGGCCAACCAAGCAACCTGGAAAGGCAAATCAGCGCTACAAAGAGGTCTCGCTTCCCATCGGTCAAAAGGGCCATGCTGCAAAAAGTGTCAAAACCAGAAATGCAGGACAGGCCATGGAGAAATGGCAGCCTTGCTACGCTGATGGGCGGGATGTAAATTGCCAACAGCCACTCTGGAGAAGTGTACGGTGTGTCCTGAAACATCGAAAAAACACAGCTTAGGGAGCATAGGGCACGTCCACTCATGGGCGTATAAATTGGGAAAACTAAAAATCAGCAAGACACAGGCACCCCAATGTTTAGGGCTGCTATGTTGACAAGAACCTCCACTTCATGACACCTTAAATATCCCAGGAAAGAGAAAAATGGATAAAGAAGTTGTGGTCCTTATGTACAAAGGAATATCACTCAGACATGAAATCAATGTCATAAGGCTAGTAGAAGCAAGATGAGTGGATTTAGGTATGACGATTCTAAGTGAAATAAGTCACACAGAAAAAGACACTTATCATAAGATATCACTTATAGAGGGAATGTAAAAACCGCTACACTTGAACTGAATTACAAAACAGAACAGATTCACACGTTTAGAAAACACACTATGGCTGCTTAACGGGAAAGGTGAGGTGGGGTGATGCATAAAACAAGGGTTTCAAATTCGCTCAGATACTGTTCCATACACCCAATATGTAATAGACAAGACCTACTCCTTGCTCAGTGAACTGGACTCAACACCCCCTATTCACCGCACAAGAATATATGTGACTAGTAAGAATCTTAAAACCTATGTATTGATATCTCTCTGGAAGTGAGCCAAGTGGGTGTAAAGCCGCATAAACACAGCCGTGAAAAACAGCTAAACCCCATTATAAAAATAAATTACTTTTAAAAACCCGTAAAACAAAGACAGTGAAAGAGAGAGAAATTCTTACAAAATTCGTTAAGGGGCTGTGATGCAACCTGGATTGACCATATCTAGACCCACAACTGGATGAGACATAAGGGTGGACAATCTTGGGGCTGAGAGGTTGGGTGAGGTTGGGTGAGCAAACTCAGACCCTTTAAAGTAGTACTGCGTGGTACCCATCCCATGGGTCCCAAATCTCCAGGTTCAAGGGCATCTTCCTACATCGAAAACATGCATGAGAAACCCAGAAGATGGTACACCGTGTGATTTTGAAAGGTTTCTAAAACGCACCCAATTTCTCATCTCCTTGTGCTAGGGTTCGCCTTTCCAGCTACTTTACTAGCAATCTCCCTACTTGGAGAATCAGCACCTTTAAGCTCCTGTTCCCTACAGGTTGCAATTTGTCCTGAGGTTGAACGGGAAGAGGGGCAACCAATGAGAGACTAGATCTAGGTGTTGGGACAGGCCCAGGTCACTCTATTTTCCCATCAGGAAGAAGAATTAACCACAGGCTCAGCCTGCCGCCAGGAACCAGAATAGGGCCTGAGGCAATCCCGCGCTTTTGCGGCCAGCTCCCAAAAAAGCGAGTTGAAAAATGGAGCTCAGGGACACTGCAATTCACAAACCCGCAGAGTTATAAATGATAACTCTCATCCACAGATATATTGAGGGAAGGCAACGAAGAGGATTTGAAAGCAAGGCAGAATTGCAGGAAGCAGATTTCAGGAGGTAGATTCGAATCGCCTTTAAAGCACATGAAAAGCGGCAAAACGTCGACAATGATGCCCTTGGTCAAAAAGGGCGTATGCGTTTTTTCCTGAATATATTCAGGAAAAAACGCATACGCCCTTTTTGGCCAACCAAGCAACCTGGAAAGGCAAATCAGCGCTACAAAGAAGTCTCGCTTCCCATCGGTCAAAAGGGCCATGCTGCAAAAAGTGTCAAAACCAGAAATGCAGTACAGTCCATGGAGAAATGGCAGCCTTGCTACGCTGATGGGCGGGATGTACATTGCCAAAAGCCACTCCGGAGAAGTGTACGGTGTGTCCTGAAACATCGAAAAAACACAGCTTAGGGAGCATAGGGCACGTCCACTCATGGGCGTATAAATTGGGAAAACTAAAAATCAGCAAGACACAGGCACCCCAATGTTTAGGGCTGCTCTGTTGACAAGAACCTCCACTTCATGACACCGTAAATATCCCAGGAAAGAGAAAAATGGATAAAGAAGTTGTGGTCCTTATGTACAAAGGAATATCACTCAGACATGAAATCAATGTCATAAGGCTAGTAGAAGCAAGATGAGAGGATTTAGGTATGACGATTCTAAGTGAAATAAGTGACACAGAAAAAGACACTTATCATAAGCTATCACTTATAGAGGGAATGTAAAAACCGCTACACCTGAACTGAATTACAAAACAGAACAGAGTCACACGTTTAGAAAACACACTATGGCTGCTTAACGGGAAAGGTGAGGTGGGGTGATGCATAAAACAAGGGCTTCAAATTCGCTCAGATACCGTACCATACACCCAATATGTAATAGACAAGACCTACTCCTTGCTCAGTGAACTGGACTCAACACCCCCTATTCACCGCACAAGAATATATGTGACTAGTAAGAATCTTAAAACCTATGTATTGATATCTCTCTGGAAGTGAGTCAAGTGGGTTTAAAGCCGCATAAACACAGCCGTGAAAAGCAGCTAAACCCCATTATAAAAATAAATTACTTTTAAAAACCCGTAAAACAAAGACAGTGAAAGAGAGAGAAATTCTTACAAAATTCGTTCAGAGGCTGTGATGCAACCTGGATTGACCATATCTAGACCCACAGCTGTATGAGACATAAGGGTGGACACTCTTGGGGCTTAGAGGTTGGGTGAGGTTGGGTGAGCAAACTCAGACCCTTTAAAGTAGTACTGCGTGGTACCCATCCCATGGGTCCCAAATCTCCAGGTTCAAGGGCATCTTCCTACATCGAAAACATGCATGAGAAACCCAGAAGATGGTACACCGTGTGATTTTGAAAGGTTTCTAAAACGCACCCAATTTCTCATCTCCTTGTGCTAGGGTTCGCCTTTCCAGCTACTTTACTAGCAATCTCCCTACTTGGAGAATCAGCACCTTTAAGCTCCTGTTCCCTACAGGTTGCAATTTGTCCTGAGGTTGAACGGGAAGAGGGGCAACCAATGAGAGACTAGATCTAGGTGTTGGGACAGGCCCAGGTCACTCTATTTTCCCATCAGGAAGAAGAATTAACCACAGGCTCAGCCTGCTGCCAGGAACCAGAATAGGGCCTGAGGCAATCCCGCGCTTTTGCGGCCAGCTCCCAAAAAAGCGAGTTGAAAAATGGAGCTCAGGGACACTGCAATTCACAAACCCGCAGAGTTATAAATGATAACTCTCATCCACAGATATATTGAGGGAAGGCAACGAAGAGGATTTGAAAGCAAGGCAGAATTGCAGGAAACAGGTTTCAGGAGGTAGATTCGAATCGCCTTTAAAGCACATGAAAAGTGGGAAAACGTCGACAGTGATGCCCTTGGCCAAAAAGGGCGTATGCGTTTTTTCCTGAATATATTCAGGAAAAAACGCATACGCCCTTTTTGGCCAACCAAGCAACCTGGAAAGGCAAATCAGCGCTACAAAGAAGTCTCGCTTCCCATCGGTCAAAAGGGACATGCTGCAAAAAGTGTCAAAACCAGAAATGCAGGACAGGCCATGGAGAAATGGCAGCCTTGCTACGCTGATGGGCGGGATGTAAATTGCCAACAGCCACTCTGGAGAAGTGTACGGTGTGTCCTGAAACATCGAAAAAACACAGCTTAGGGAGCATAGGGCACGTCCACTCATGGGCGTATAAATTGGGAAAACTAAAAATCAGCAAGACACAGGCACCCCAATGTTTAGGGCTGCTATGTTGACAAGAACCTCCACTTCATGACACCTTAAATATCCCAGGAAAGAGAAAAATGGATAAAGAAGTTGTGGTCCTTATGTACAAAGGAATATCCCTCAGACATGAAATCAATGTCATAAGGCTAGTAGAAGCAAGATGAGTGGATTTAGGTATGACGATTCTAAGTGAAATAAGTGACACAGAAAAAGACACTTATCATAAGCTATCACTTATAGAGGGAATGTAAAAACCGCTACACTTGAACTGAATTACAAAACAGAACAGAGTCACACGTTTAGAAAACACACTATGGCTGCTTAACGGGAAAGGTGAGGTGGGGTGATGCATAAAACAAGGGTTTCAAATTCGCTCAGATACTGTTCCATACACCCAATATGTAATAGAAAAGACCTACTCCTTGCTCAGTGAACTGGACTCAACACCCCCTATTCACCGCACAAGAATATATGTGACTAGTAAGAATCTTAAAACCTATGTATTGATATCTGTCAGGAAGTGAGTCAAGTGGGTGTAAAGCCGCATAAACACAGCCGTGAAAAGCAGCTAAACCCCATTATAAAAATAAATTACTTTTTAAAACCCGTAAAACAAAGACAGTGAAAGAGAGAGAAATTCTTACAAAATTCGTTCAGAGGCTGTGATGCAACCTGGATTGACCATATCTAGACCCACAGCTGGATGACACATAAGGGTGGACACTCTTGGGGCTTAGAGGTTGGGTGAGGTTGGGTGAGCAAACGCAGACCCTTTAAAGTAATACTGTGTGGTACCCATCCCATGGGTCCCAAATCTCCAGGTTCAAGGGCATCTTCCTACATCGAAAACATGCATGAGAAACCCAGAAGATGGTACACCGTGTGATTTTGAAAGGTTTCTAAAACGCACCCAATTTCTCATCTCCTTGTGCTTGGGTTCGCCTTTCCAGCTACTTTACTAGCAATCTCCCTACTTGGAGAATCAGCACCTTTAAGCTCCTGTTCCCTACTGGTTGCAATTTGTCCTGAGGATGAACGGGAAGAGGGGCAACCAATGAGAGACTAGATCTAGGTGTTGGGACAGGCCCAGGTCACTCTATTTTCCCATCAGGAAGAAGAATTAACCACAGGCTCAGCCTGCCGCCAGGAACCAGAATAGGGCCTGAGGCAATCCCGCGCTTTTGCGGCCAGCTCCCAAAAAAGCGAGTTGAAAAATGGAGCTCAGGGACACTGCAATTCACAAACCCGCAGAGTTATAAATGATAACTCTCATCCACAGATATATTGAGGGAAGGCAACGAAGAGGATTTGAAAGCAAGGCAGAATTGCAGGAAACAGATTTCAGGAGGTAGATTCGAATCGCCTTTAAAGCACATGAAAAGTGGCAAAACATCGACAATGACGCCCTTGGCCAAAAAGGGCGTATGCGTTTTTTCCTGAATATATTCAGGAAAAAACGCATACGCCCTTTTTGGCCAACCAAGCAACCTGGAAAGGCAAATCAGCGCTACAAAGAGGTCTCGCTTCCCATCGGTCAAAAGGGCCATGCTGCAAAAAGTGTCAAAACCAGAAATGCAGGACAGGCCATGGAGAAATGGCAGCCTTGCTACGCTGATGGGCGGGATGTAAATTGCCAACAGCCACTCTGGAGAAGTGTACGGTGTGTCCTGAAACATCGAAAAAACACAGCTTAGGGAGCATAGGGCACGTCCACTCATGGGCGTATAAATTGGGAAAACTAAAAATCAGCAAGACACAGGCACCCCAATGTTTAGGGCTGCTATGTTGACAAGAACCTCCACTTCATGACACCTTAAATATCCCAGGAAAGAGAAAAATGGATAAAGAAGTTGTGGTCCTTATGTACAAAGGAATATCACTCAGACATGAAATCAATGTCATAAGGCTAGTAGAAGCAAGATGAGTGGATTTAGGTATGACGATTCTAAGTGAAATAAGTCACACAGAAAAAGACACTTATCATAAGATATCACTTATAGAGGGAATGTAAAAACCGCTACACTTGAACTGAATTACAAAACAGAACAGAGTCACAGGTTTAGAAAACACACTATGGCTGCTTAACGGGAAAGGTGAGGTGGGGTGATGCATAAAACAAGGGTTTCAAATTCGCTCAGATACTGTTCCATACACCCAATATGTAATAGACAAGACCTACTCCTTGCTCAGTGAACTGGACTCAACACCCCCTATTCACCGCACAAGAATATATGTGACTAGTAAGAATCGTAAAACCTATGTATTGATATCTCTCTGGAAGTGTGTCAAGTGGGTGTAAAGCTGCATAAACACAGCCGTGAAAAGCAGCTAAACCCCATTATAAAAATAAATTACTTTTAAAAACCCGTAAAACAAAGACAGTGAAAGAGAGAGAAATTCTTACAAAATTCGTTCAGGGGCTATGATGCAACCTGGATTGACCATATCTAGACCCACAACTGGATGAGACATAAGGGTGGACAATCTTGGGGCTGAGAGGTTGGGTGAGGTTGGGTGAGCAAACTCAGACCCTTTAAAGTAGTAGTGCGTGGTACCCATCCCATGGGTCCCAAATCTCCAGGTTCAAGGGCATCTTCCTACATCGAAAACATGCATGAGAAACCCAGAAGATGGTACACCGTGTGATTTTGAAAGGTTTCTAAAATGCACCCCATTTCTCATCTCCTTGTGCTAGGGATCGCCTTTCCAGCTACTTTACTAGCAATCTCCCTACTTGGAGAATCAGCACCTTTAAGCTCCTGTTCCCTACAGGTTGCAATTTGTCCTGAGGTTGAACGGGAAGAGGGGCAACCAATGAGAGACTAGATCTAGGTGTTGGGACAGGCCCAGGTCACTCTATTTTCCCATCAGGAAGAAGAATTAACCACAGGCTCAGCCTGCTGCCAGGAACCAGAATAGGGCCTGAGGCAATCCCGCGCTTTTGCGGCCAGCTCCCAAAAAAGCGAGTTGAAAAATGGAGCTCAGGGACACTGCAATTCACAAACCCGCAGAGTTATAAATGATAACTCTCATCCACAGATATATTGAGGGAAGGCAACGAAGAGGATTTGAAAGCAAGGCAGAATTGCAGGAAACAGGTTTCAGGAGGTAGATTCGAATCGCCTTTAAAGCACATGAAAAGTGGCAAAACGTCGACAGTGATGCCCTTGGCCAAAAAGGGCGTATGCGTTTTTTCCTGAATATATTCGGGAAAAAACGCATACGCCCTTTTTGGCCAACCAAGCAACCTGGAAAGGCAAATCAGCGCTACAAAGAAGTCTCGCTTCCCATCCGTCAAAAGGGCCATGCTGCAAAAAGTGTCAAAACCAGAAATGCAGGACAGGCCATGGAGAAATGGCAGCCTTGCTACGCTGATGGGCGGGATGTAAATTGCCAACAGCCACTCTGGAGAAGTGTACGGTGTGTCCTGAAACATCGAAAAAACACAGCTTAGGGAGCATAGGGCACGTCCACTCATGGGCGTATAAATTGGGAAAACTAAAAATCAGCAAGACACAGGCACCCCAATGTTTAGGGCTGCTATGTTGACAAGAACCTCCACTTCATGACACCTTAAATATCCCAGGAAAGAGAAAAATGGATAAAGAAGTTGTGGTCCTTATGTACAAAGGAATATCCCTCAGACATGAAATCAATGTCATAAGGCTAGTAGAAGCAAGATGAGTGGATTTAGGTATGACGATTCTAAGTGAAATAAGTGACACAGAAAAAGACACTTATCATAAGCTATCACTTATAGAGGGAATGTAAAAACCGCTACACTTGAACTGAATTACAAAACAGAACAGAGTCACACGTTTAGAAAACACACTATGGCTGCTTAACGGGAAAGGTGAGGTGGGGTGATGCATAAAACAAGGGTTTCAAATTCGCTCAGATACTGTTCCATACACCCAATATGTAATAGAAAAGACCTACTCCTTGCTCAGTGAACTGGACTCAACACCCCCTATTCACCGCACAAGAATATATGTGACTAGTAAGAATCTTAAAACCTATGTATTGATATCTGTCAGGAAGTGAGTCAAGTGGGTGTAAAGCCGCATAAACACAGCCGTGAAAAGCAGCTAAACCCCATTATAAAAATAAATTACTTTTTAAAACCCGTAAAACAAAGACAGTGAAAGAGAGAGAAATTCTTACAAAATTCGTTCAGAGGCTGTGATGCAACCTGGATTGACCATATCTAGACCCACAGCTGGATGACACATAAGGGTGGACACTCTTGGGGCTTAGAGGTTGGGTGAGGTTGGGTGAGCAAACGCAGACCCTTTAAAGTAATACTGTGTGGTACCCATCCCATGGGTCCCAAATCTCCAGGTTCAAGGGCATCTTCCTACATCGAAAACATGCATGAGAAACCCAGAAGATGGTACACCGTGTGATTTTGAAAGGTTTCTAAAACGCACCCAATTTCTCATCTCCTTGTGCTTGGGTTCGCCTTTCCAGCTACTTTACTAGCAATCTCCCTACTTGGAGAATCAGCACCTTTAAGCTCCTGTTCCCTACAGGTTGCAATTTGTCCTGAGGATGAACGGGAAGAGGGGCAACCAATGAGAGACTAGATCTAGGTGTTGGGACAGGCCCAGGTCACTCTATTTTCCCATCAGGAAGAAGAATTAACCACAGGCTCAGCCTGCCGCCAGGAACCAGAATAGGGCCTGAGGCAATCCCGCGCTTTTGCGGTCAGCTCCCAAAAAAGCGAGTTGAAAAATGGAGCTCAGGGACACTGCAATTCACAAACCCGCAGAGTTATAAATGATAACTCTCATCCACAGATATATTGAGGGAAGGCAACGAAGAGGATTTGAAAGCAAGGCAGAATTGCAGGAAACAGATTTCAGGAGGTAGATTCGAATCGCATTTAAAGCACATGAAAAGTGGCAAAACATCGACAATGACGCCCTTGGCCAAAAAGGGCGTATGCGTTTTTTCCTGAATATATTCAGGAAAAAACGCATACGCCCTTTTTGGCCAACCAAGCAACCTGGAAAGGCAAATCAGCGCTACAAAGAGGTCTCGCTTCCCATCGGTCAAAAGGGCCATGCTGCAAAAAGTGTCAAAACCAGAAATGCAGGACAGGCCATGGAGAAATGGCAGCCTTGCTACGCTGATGGGCGGGATGTAAATTGCCAACAGCCACTCTGGAGAAGTGTACGGTGTGTCCTGAAACATCGAAAAAACACAGCTTAGGGAGCATAGGGCACGTCCACTCATGGGCGTATAAATTGGGAAAACTAAAAATCAGCAAGACACAGGCACCCCAATGTTTAGGGCTGCTATGTTGACAAGAACCTCCACTTCATGACACCTTAAATATCCCAGGAAAGAGAAAAATGGATAAAGAAGTTGTGGTCCTTATGTACAAAGGAATATCACTCAGACATGAAACCAATGTCATAAGGCTAGTAGAAGCAAGATGAGTGGATTTAGGTATGACGATTCTAAGTGAAATAAGTCACACAGAAAAAGACACTTATCATAAGATATCACTTATAGAGGGAATGTAAAAACCGCTACACTTGAACTGAATTACAAAACAGAACAGAGTCACAGGTTTAGAAAACACACTATGGCTGCTTAACGGGAAAGGTGAGGTGGGGTGATGCATAAAACAAGGGTTTCAAATTCGCTCAGATACTGTTCCATACACCCAATATGTAATAGACAAGACCTACTCCTTGCTCAGTGAACTGGACTCAACACCCCCTATTCACCGCACAAGAATATATGTGACTAGTAAGAATCGTAAAACCTATGTATTGATATCTCTCTGGAAGTGTGTCAAGTGGGTGTAAAGCTGCATAAACACAGCCGTGAAAAGCAGCTAAACCCCATTATAAAAATAAATTACTTTTAAAAACCCGTAAAACAAAGACAGTGAAAGAGAGAGAAATTCTTACAAAATTCGTTCAGGGGCTATGATGCAACCTGGATTGACCATATCTAGACCCACAACTGGATGAGACATAAGGGTGGACAATCTTGGGGCTGAGAGGTTGGGTGAGGTTGGGTGAGCAAACTCAGACCCTTTAAAGTAGTAGTGCGTGGTACCCATCCCATGGGTCCCAAATCTCCAGGTTCAAGGGCATCTTCCTACATCGAAAACATGCATGAGAAACCCAGAAGATGGTACACCGTGTGATTTTGAAAGGTTTCTAAAATGCACCCCATTTCTCATCTCCTTGTGCTAGGGATCGCCTTTCCAGCTACTTTACTAGCAATCTCCCTACTTGGAGAATCAGCACCTTTAAGCTCCTGTTCCCTACAGGTTGCAATTTGTCCTGAGGTTGAACGGGAAGAGGGGCAACCAATGAGAGACTAGATCTAGGTGTTGGGACAGGCCCAGGTCACTCTATTTTCCCATCAGGAAGAAGAATTAACCACAGGCTCAGCCTGCTGCCAGGAACCAGAATAGGGCCTGAGGCAATCCCGCGCTTTTGCGGCCAGCTCCCAAAAAAGCGAGTTGAAAAATGGAGCTCAGGGACACTGCAATTCACAAACCCGCAGAGTTATAAATGATAACTCTCATCCACAGATATATTGAGGGAAGGCAACGAAGAGGATTTGAAAGCAAGGCAGAATTGCAGGAAACAGGTTTCAGGAGGTAGATTCGAATCGCCTTTAAAGCACATGAAAAGTGGCAAAACGTCGACAGTGATGCCCTTGGCCAAAAAGGGCGTATGCGTTTTTTCCTGAATATATTCGGGAAAAAACGCATACGCCCTTTTTGGCCAACCAAGCAACCTGGAAAGGCAAATCAGCGCTACAAAGAAGTCTCGCTTCCCATCCGTCAAAAGGGCCATGCTGCAAAAAGTGTCAAAACCAGAAATGCAGGACAGGCCATGGAGAAATGGCAGCCTTGCTACGCTGATGGGCGGGATGTAAATTGCCAACAGCCACTCTGGAGAAGTGTACGGTGTGTCCTGAAACATCGAAAAAACACAGCTTAGGGAGCATAGGGCACGTCCACTCATGGGCGTATAAATTGGGAAAACTAAAAATCAGCAAGACACAGGCACCCCAATGTTTAGGGCTGCTATGTTGACAAGAACCTCCACTTCATGACACCTTAAATATCCCAGGAAAGAGAAAAATGGATAAAGAAGTTGTGGTCCTTATGTACAAAGGAATATCCCTCAGACATGAAATCAATGTCATAAGGCTAGTAGAAGCAAGATGAGTGGATTTAGGTATGACGATTCTAAGTGAAATAAGTGACACAGAAAAAGACACTTATCATAAGCTATCACTTATAGAGAGAATGTAAAAACCGCTACACTTGAACTGAATTACAAAACAGAACAGAGTCACACGTTTAGAAAACACACTATGGCTGCTTAACGGGAAAGGTGAGGTGGGGTGATGCATAAAACAAGGGTTTCAAATTCGCTCAGATACTGTTCCATACACCCAATATGTAATAGACAAGACCTACTCCTTGCTCAGTGAACTGGACTCAACACCCCCTATTCACCGCACAAGAATATATGTGACTAGTAAGAATCTAAAAACCTATGTATTGATATCTGTCAGGAAGTGAGTCAAGTGCGTGTAAAGCCGCATAAACACAGCCGTGAAAAGCAGCTAAACCCCATTATAAAAATAAATTACTTTTTAAAACCCGTAAAACAAAGACAGTGAAAGAGAGAGAAATTCTTACAAAATTCGTTCAGAGGCTGTGATGCAACCTGGATTGACCATATCTAGACCCACAGCTGGATGAGACATAAGGGTGGACACTCTTGGGGCTTAGAGGTTGGGTGAGGTTGGGTGAGCAAACGCAGACCCTTTAAAGTAATACTGTGTGGTACCCATCCCATGGGTCCCAAATCTCCAGGTTCAAGGGCATCTTCCTACATCGAAAACATGCATGAGAAACCCAGAAGATGGTACACCGTGTGATTTTGAAAGGTTTCTAAAACGCACCCAATTTCTCATCTCCTTGTGCTTGGGTTCGCCTTTCCAGCTACTTTACTAGCAATCTCCCTACTTGGAGAATCAGCACCTTTAAGCTCCTGTTCCCTACAGGTTGCAATTTGTCCTGAGGATGAACGGGAAGAGGGGCAACCAATGAGAGACTAGATCTAGGTGTTGGGACAGGCCCAGGTCACTCTATTTTCCCATCAGGAAGAAGAATTAACCACAGGCTCAGCCTGCCGCCAGGAACCAGAATAGGGCCTGAGGCAATCCCGCGCTTTTGCGGCCAGCTCCCAAAAAAGCGAGTTGAAAAATGGAGCTCAGGGACACTGCAATTCACAAACCCGCAGAGTTATACATGATAACTCTCATCCACAGATATATTGAGGGAAGGCAACGAAGAGGATTTGAAAGCAAGGCAGAATTGCAGGAAACAGATTTCAGGAGGTAGATTCGAATCGCCTTTAAAGCACATGAAAAGTGGCAAAACATCGACAATGATGCCCTTGGCCAAAAAGGGCGTATGCGTTTTTTCCTGAATATATTCAGGAAAAAACGCATACGCCCTTTTTGGCCAACCAAGCAACCTGGAAAGGCAAATCAGCGCTACAAAGAGGTCTCGCTTCCCATCGGTCAAAAGGGCCATGCTGCAAAAAGTGTCAAAACCAGAAATGCAGGACAGGCCATGGAGAAATGGCAGCCTTGCTACGCTGATGGGCGGGATGTAAATTGCCAACAGCCAATCTGGAGAAGTGTACGGTGTGTCCTGAAACATCGAAAAAACACAGCTTAGGGAGCATAGGGCACGTCCACTCATGGGCGTATAAATTGGGAAAACTAAAAATCAGCAAGACACAGGCACCCCAATGTTTAGGGCTGCTATGTTGACAAGAACCTCCACTTCATGACACCTTAAATATCCCAGGAAAGAGAAAAATGGATAAAGAAGTTGTGGTCCTTATGTACAAAGGAATATCCCTCAGACATGAAATCAATGTCATAAGGCTAGTAGAAGCAAGATGAGTGGATTTAGGTATGACGATTCTAAGTGAAATAAGTCACACAGAAAAAGACACTTATCATAAGCTATCACTTATAGAGGGAATGTAAAAACCGCTACACTTGAACTGAATTACAAAACAGAACAGAGTCACACGTTTAGAAAACACACTATGGCTGCTTAACGGGAAAGGTGAGGTGGGGTGATGCATAAAACAAGGGTTTCAAATTCGCTCAGATACTGTTCCATACACCCAATATGTAATAGACAAGACCTACTCCTTGCTCAGTGAACTGGACTCAACACCCCCTATTCACCGCACAAGAATATATCTGACTAGTAAGAATCGTAAAACCTATGTATTGATATCTCTCTGGAAGTGAGCCAAGTGAGTGTAAAGCCGCATAAACACAGCCGTGAAAAACAGCTAAACCCCATTATAAAAATAAATTACTTTTAAAAACCCGTAAAACAAAGACAGTGAAAGAGAGAGAAATTCTTACAAAATTCGTTCAGGGGCTGTGATGCAACCTGGATTGACCATATCTAGACCCACACCTGGATGAGACATAAGGGTGGACACTCTTGGGGCTGAGAGGTTGGGTGAGGTTGGGTGAGCAAACTCAGACCCTTTAAAGTAGTACTGCGTGGTACCCATCCCATGGGTCCCAAATCTCCAGGTTCAAGGGCATCTTCCTACATCGAAAACATGCATGAGAAACCCAGAAGATGGTACACCGTGTGATTTTGAAAGGTTTCTAAAACGCACCCAATTTCTCATCTCCTTGTGCTAGGGTTCGCCTTTCCAGCTACTTTACTAGCAATCTCCCTACTTGGAGAATCAGCACCTTTAAGCTCCTGTTCCCTACAGGTTGCAATTTGTCCTGAGGTTGAACGGGAAGAGGGGCAACCAATGAGAGTCTAGATCTAGGTGTTGGGACAGGCCCAGGTCACTCTATTTTCCCATCAGGAAGAAGAATTAACCACAGGCTCAGCCTGCTGCTAGGAACCAGAATAGGGCCTGAGGCAATCCCGCGCTTTTGCGGCCAGCTCCCAAAAAAGCGAGTTGAAAAATGGAGCTCAGGGACACTGCAATTCACAAACCCGCAGAGTTATAAATGATAACTCTCATCCACAGATATATTGAGGGAAGGCAACGAAGAGGATTGAAAGCAAGGCAGAATTGCAGGAAACAGGTTTCAGGAGGTAGATTCGAATCGCCTTTAAAGCACATGAAAAGTGGCAAAACGTCGACAGTGATGCCCTTGGCCAAAAAGGGCATATGCGTTTTTTCCTGAATATATTCGGGAAAAAACGCATACGCCCTTTTTGGCCAACCAAGCAACCTGGAAAGGCAAATCAGCGCTACAAAGAAGTCTCGCTTCCCATCCGTCAAAAGGGCCATGCTGCAAAAAGTGTCAAAACCAGAAATGCAGGACAGGCCATGGAGAAATGGCAGCCTTGCTACGCTGATGGGCGGGATGTAAATTGCCAACAGCCACTCTGGAGAAGTGTACGGTGTGTCCTGAAACATCGAAAAAACACAGCTTAGGGAGCATAGGGCACGTCCACTCATGGGCGTATAAATTGGGAAAACTAAAAATCAGCAAGACACAGGCACCCCAATGTTTAGGGCTGCTATGTTGACAAGAACCTCCACTTCATGACACCTTAAATATCCCAGGAAAGAGAAAAATGGATAAAGAAGTTGTGGTCCTTATGTACAAAGGAATATCCCTCAGACATGAAATCAATGTCATAAGGCTAGTAGAAGCAAGATGAGTGGATTTAGGTATGACGATTCTAAGTGAAATAAGTGACACAGAAAAAGACACTTATCATAAGCTATCACTTATAGAGAGAATGTAAAAACCGCTACACTTGAACTGAATTACAAAACAGAACAGAGTCACACGTTTAGAAAACACACTATGGCTGCTTAACGGGAAAGGTGAGGTGGGGTGATGCATAAAACAAGGGTTTCAAATTCGCTCAGATACTGTTCCATACACCCAATATGTAATAGACAAGACCTACTCCTTGCTCAGTGAACTGGACTCAACACCCCCTATTCACCGCACAAGAATATATCTGACTAGTAAGAATCGTAAAACCTATGTATTGATATCTCTCTGGAAGTGAGCCAAGTGGGTGTAAAGCCGCATAAACACAGCCGTGAAAAACACCTAAACCCCATTATAAAAATAAATTACTTTTAAAAACCCGTAAAACAAAGACAGTGAAAGAGAGAGAAATTCTTACAAAATTCGTTCAGGGGCTGTGATGCAACCTGGATTGACCATATCTAGACCCACACCTGGATGAGACATAAGGGTGGACACTCTTGGGGCTGAGAGGTTGGGTGAGGTTGGGTGAGCAAACTCAGACACTTTAAAGTAATACTGCGTGGTACCCATCCCATGGGTCCCAAATCTCCAGGTTCAAGGGCATCTTCCTACATCGAAAACATGCATGAGAAACCCAGAAGATGGTACACCGTGTGATTTTGAAAGGTTTCTAAAACGCACCCCATTTCTCATCTCCTTGTGCTAGGGTTCGCCTTTCCAGCTACTTTACTAGCAATCTCCCTACGTGGAGAATCAGCACCTTTAAGCTCCTGTTCCCTACAGGTTGCAATTTGTCCTGAGGATGAACGGGAAGAGGGGCAACCAATGAGAGACTAGATCTAGGTGTTGGTAGAGGCACAGGTCACTCTATTTTCCCATCAGGAAGAAGAATTAACCACAGGCTCAGCCTGCCGCCAGGAACCAGAATAGGGCCTGAGGCAATCCCGTGCTTTTGCGGCCAGCTCCCAAAAAAGCGAGTTGAAAAATGGAGCTCAGGGACACTGCAATTCACAAACCCGCAGAGTTATAAATGATAACTCTCATCCACAGATATATTGAGGGAAGGCAACGAAGAGGAGTTGAAAGCAAGGCAGAATTGCAGGAAACAGATTTCAGGAGGTAGATTCGAATCGCCTTTAAAGCACATGAAAAGCGGCAAAACGTCCACAATGATGCCCTTGGCCAAAAAGGGCGTATGCGTTTTTTCCTGAATATATTCAGGAAAAAACGCATACGCCCTTTTTGGCCAACCAAGCAACCTGGAAAGGCAAATCAGCGCTACAAAGAGGTCTCGCTTCCCATCGGTCAAAAGGGCCATGCTGCAAAAAGTGTCAAAACCAGAAATGCAGGACAGGCCATGGAGAAATGGCAGCCTTGCTACGCTGATGGGCGGGATGTAAATTACCAACAGCCACTCTAGAGAAGTGTACGGTGTGTCCTGAAACATAGAAAAAACACAGCCTAGGGAGCATAGGGCACGTCCACTCATGGGCGTATAAATTGGGAAAACTAAAAATCAGCAAGACACAGGCACCCCAATGTTTAGGGCTGCTATGTTGACAAGAACCTCCACTTCATGACACCTTAAATATCCCAGGAAAGAGAAAAATGGATAAAGAAGTTGTGGTCCTTATGTACAATGGAATATCACTCAGACATGAAATCAATGTCATAAGGCTAGTAGAAGCAAGATGAGTGGATTTAGGTACGACGATTCTAAGTGAAATAAGTCACACAGAAAAAGACACTTATCATAAGCTATCAGTTATAGAGGGAATGTTAAAACCGCTACACTTGAACTGAATTACAAAAAAGAACAGAGTCACACGTTTAGAAAACACACTATGGCTGCTTAAAGGGAAAGGTGAGGTGGGGTGATGCATAAAACAAGGGTTTCAAATTCGCTCAGATACTGTTCCATACACCCAATATGTAATAGACAAGACCTACTCCTTGCTCAGTGAACTGGACTCAACACCCCCTATTCACCGCACAAGAATATATGTGACTAGTAAGAATCTTAAAACCTATGTATTGATATCTGTCTGGAAGTGAGTCAAGTGGGTGTAAAGCCGCATAAACACAGCCGTGAAAAGCAGCTAAACCCCATTATAAAAATAAATTACTTTTAAAAACCCGTAAAACAAAGACAGTGAAAGAGAGAGAAATTCTTACAAAATTCGTTCAGAGGCTGTGATGCAACCTGGATTGACCATATCTAGACCCACAGCTGGATGAGACATAAGGGTGGACACTCTTGGGGCTTAGAGGTTGGGTGAGGTTGGGTGAGCAAATGCAGACCCTTTAAGGTAATACTGTGTGGTACCCATATCATGGGTCCCAAATCTCCAGGTTCAAGGGCATCTTCCTACATCGAAAACATGCATGAGAAACCCAGAAGATGGTACACCGTGTGATTTTGAAAGGTTTCTAAAACGCACCCAATTTCTCATCTCCTTGTACTCGGGTTCGCCTTTCCAGCTACTTTACTAGCAATCTCTCTACTTGGAGAATCAGCACCTTTAAGCTCCTGTTCCCTACAGGTTGCAATTTGTCCTGAGGATGAACGGGAAGAGGGGCAACCAATGAGAGACTAGATCTAGGTGTTGGGACAGGCCCAGGTCACTCTATTTTCCCATCAGGAAGAAGAATTAACCACAGGCTCAGCCTGCCGCCAGGAACCAGAATAGGGCCTGAGGCAATCCCGCGCATTTGCGGCCAGCTCCCAACAAAGCGAGTTGAAAAATGGAGTACGGGACACTGCAATTCACAAACCCGCAGAGTTATAAATGATAACTCTCATCCAGATATATTGAGGGAAGGCAACGAAGAAGATTTGAAAGCAAGGCAGAATTGCAGGAAGCAGATTTCAGGAGGTAGATTCAAATCGCCTTTAAAGCACATGAAAAGCGGCAAAACTTCGATAATGATGCCCTTGGCCAAAAAGGGCGTATGCGTTTTTTCCTGAATATATTCAGGAAAAAACGCATACGCCCTTTTTGGCCAACCAAGCAACCTGGAAAGGCAAATCAGCGCTTCAAAGAAGTTTCACTTCCCATCGGTCAAAAGGGTCATGCTGCAAAAAGTGTCAAAACCAGAAATGCAGGACAGGCCATGGAGAAATGGCAGCCTTGCTACGCTGATGGGCGGGATGTAAATTGCCAACAGCCACTCTGGAGAAGTGTACGGTGTGTCCTGAAACATCGAAAAAACACAGCTTAGGGAGCATAGGGCACGTCCACTCATGGGCGTATAAATTGGGAAAACTAAAAATCAGCAAGACACAGGCACCCCAAAGTTTAGGGCTGCTCTGTTGACAAGAACCTCCACTTCATGACACCTTAAATATCCCAGGAAAGAGAAAAATGGATAAAGAAGTTGTGGTCCTTATGTACAATGGAATATCACTCAGACATGAAATCAATGTCATAAGGCTAGTAGAAGCAAGATGAGTGGATTTAGGAACGACGATTCTAAGTGAAATAAGTCACACAGAAAAAGACACTTATCATAAGCTATCACTTATAGAGGGAATGTAAAACCGCTACACTTGAACTGAATTACAAAACAGAACAGAGTCACACGTTTAGAAAACACACTATGGCTGCTTAACGGGAAAGGTGAGGTGGGGTGATGCATAAAAGAAGGGTTTCAAATTCGCTCAGATACCGTTCCATACACCCAATATGTAATAGACAAGACCTTCTCCTTGCTCAGTGAACTGGACTCAACACCCCCTATTCACCGCAGAAGAATATATCTGACTAGTAAGAATCGTAAAACCTATGTATTGATATCTCTCTGGAAGTGAGTCAAGTGGGTGTAAAGGCGCATTAACACAGCCGTGAAAGGCAGCTAAACCCCATTATAAAAATAAATTACTTTTAAAAACCCGTAAAACAAAGACAGTGAAAGAGAGAGAAATTCTTACATAATTCGTTCAGGGGCTGTGATGCAACCTGGATTGACCATATCTAGACCCACAGCTGGATGAGACATAAGGGTGGACACTCTTGGGTCTGAGAGGTTGGGTGAGGTTGGGTGTGCAAACACAGACCCTTTAAAGTAATACTGCGTGGTACCCATCCCATGGGTCCCAAATCTCCAGGTTCAAGTGCATGTTCCTACATCGAAAACATGCATGAGAAACCCAGAAGAAGGTACACCATGTGATTTTGAAAGGTTTCTAAAACGCACCTCATTTCTCATCTCCTTGTGCTCGGGTTCGCCTTTCCAGCTACTTTACTAGCAATCTCCCTACTTGGAGAATCAGCACCTTTAACCTCGTGTTCCCTACAGGTTGCAATTTGTCCTGAGGATGAACGGGAAGAGGGGCAACCAATGAGAGACTAGATCTAGGTGTTGGGACAGGCACAGGTCACTCTATTTTCCCATCAGGAAGAAGAATTAACCACAGGCTCATCCTGCCGCCCGGAAGCAGAATAGGGCCTGAGGCAATCCCGCGCTCTTGCGGCCAGCTCCCAAAAAAGCGAGTTGAAAAATGGAGCCCAGGGACACTGCCATTCACAAACCCGCAGAGTTATAAATGATAACTCTCGTCCACAAATATATTCAGGGAAGGCAACGAAGAGGATTTGAAAGCAAGGCAGAATTGCAGGAAACAGGTTTCAGGAGGTAGATTCGAATCGCCTTTAAAGCACATGAAAAGTGGCAAAACTTCGACAATGATGCCCTTGGCCAAAAAGGGCGTATGCGTTTTTTCCTGAATATATTCAGGAAAAAACGCATACGCCCTTTTTGGCCAACCAAGCAACCTGGAAAGGCAAATCAGCACTACAAAGAAGTCTCGCTTCCCATCGGTCAAAAGGGCCATGCTGCAAAATGTTTCAAAACCAGAAATGCAGGACAGGCTATGGAGAAATGTCAGCCTTGCTACGCTGATGGGCGGGAAGTTAATTGCCAGCAGCCACTCTGGAGAAGTGTACGGTGTGTCCTGAAACATCGAAAAAACACAGGTTAGGGAGCATAGGGCACGTCCACTCATGGGCGTATAAATTGGGAAAATTAAAAATCAGCAAGACACAGGCACCCCAAAGTTTAGGGCTGCTCTGTTGACAAGAACCTCCACTTCATGACACCTTAAATATCACCAGGAAAGAGAAAAATGGATAAAGAAGTTGTGGTCCTTATGTACAATGGAATATCACTCAGACATGAAATCAATGTCATAAGGCTAGTAGAAGCAAGATGAGTGGATTTAGGTACGACGATTCTAAGTGAAATAAGTCACACAGAAAAAGACACTTATCATAAGCTATCACTTATAGAGGGAATGTAAAAACCGCTACACTTGAACTGAATTACAAAACAGAACAGAGTCACACGTTTAGAAAACACACTATGGCTGCTTAACGGGAAAGGTGAGGTGGGGTGATGCATAAAACAAGGGTTTCAAATTCGTTCAGATACCGTTCCATACACCCAATATGTAATAGACAAGACCTACTCCTTGCTCAGTGAACTGGACTCAACACCCCCTATTCACCGCACAAGAATATATGTGACTAGTAAGAATCTTAAAACCTATGTATTGATATCTCTCTGGAAGTGAGTCAAGTGGGTGTAAAGCCGCATAAACACAGCCGTGAAAAGCAGCTAAACACCATTATAAAAATAAATTACTTTTAAAAACCCGTAAAACAAAGACAGTGAAAGAGAGAGAATTTCTTCCAAAATTCGGTCAGGGGCTGTGATGCAACCTGGATTGACCATATCTAGACACACAGCTGGATGAGAGATAATGGTGGACACTCTTGGGGCTGATAGGTTAGGTGAGGTTGGGTGAGCAAACGCAGAACCTTTAAAGTAATACTGCGTGGTACGCATGCCATGGGTCCCAAATCTCCAGGTTCAAGGGCATCTTCCTACATTGAAAACATACATGAGAAACCCAGAAGATGGTACACCGTTTGATTTTGAAAGGTTTCTAAAACGCACCTCATTTCTCTTCTCCTTGTGCTCGGGTTCGCCATTCCAGGTACTTTACTAGCAATCTCCCTACTTGGAGAATCAGCACCTTTAACCTCCTGTTCCCTACAGGTTGCAATTTGTCCTGAGGATGAACGGGAAGAGGGGCAACAAATGAGAGACTAGATCTAGGTGTTGGGACAGGCACAGGTCACTCTATTTTCCCATCAGGAAGAAGAATTAACCACAGGCTCAGCCTGCGGCCCAGAAGCAGAATAGGGCCTGAGGCAATCCCGCGCTCTTGCGGCCAGCTCCCAAAAAAGCGAGTTGAAAAATGGAGCCCAGGGACACTGCCATTCACAAACCCGCAGAGTTATAAATGATAACTCTCGTCCACAAATATATTGAGGGAAGGCAACGAAGAGGATTTGAAAGCAAGGCAGAATTGCAGGAAACAGGTTTCAGGAGGTAGATTCGAATCGCCTTTAAAGCACATGAAAAGCGGCAAAACGTCCACAATGATGCCCTTGGCCAAAAAGGGCGTATGCGTTTTTTCCTGAATATATTCAGGAAAAAACGCATACGCCCTTTTTGGCCAACCAAGCAACCTGGAAAGGCAAATCAGCGCTACAAAGAGGTCTCGCTTCCCATCGGTCAAAAGGGCCATGCTGCAAAAAGTGTCAAAACCAGAAATGCAGGACAGGCCATGGAGAAATGGCAGCCTTGCTACGCTGATGGGCGGGATGTAAATTGCCAACAGCCACTCTGGAGAAGTGTACGGTGTGTCCTGAAACATCGAAAAAACACAGCTTAGGGAGCATAGGGCACGTCCACTCATGGGCGTATAAATTGGGAAAACTAAAAATCAGCAAGACACAGGCACCCCAATGTTTAGGGCTGCTATGTTGACAAGAACCTCCACTTCATGACACCTTAAATATCCCAGGAAAGAGAAAAATGGATAAAGAAGTTGTGGTCCTTATGTACAATGGAATATCACTCAGACATGAAATCAATGTCATAAGGCTAGTAGAAGCAAGATGAGTGGATTTAGGTACGACGATTCTAAGTGAAATAAGTCACACAGAAAAAGACACTTATCATAAGCTATCAGTTATAGAGGGAATGTTAAAACCGCTACACTTGAACTGAATTACAAAAAAGAACAGAGTCACACGTTTAGAAAACACACTATGGCTGCTTAAAGGGAAAGGTGAGGTGGGGTGATGCATAAAACAAGGGTTTCAAATTCGCTCAGATACTGTTCCATACACCCAATATGTAATAGACAAGACCTACTCCTTGCTCAGTGAACTGGACTCAACACCCCCTATTCACCGCACAAGAATATATGTGACTAGTAAGAATCTTAAAACCTATGTATTGATATCTGTCTGGAAGTGAGTCAAGTGGGTGTAAAGCCGCATAAACACAGCCGTGAAAAGCAGCTAAACCCCATTATAAAAATAAATTACTTTTAAAAACCCGTAAAACAAAGACAGTGAAAGAGAGAGAAATTCTTACAAAATTCGTTCAGAGGCTGTGATGCAACCTGGATTGACCATATCTAGACCCACAGCTGGATGAGACATAAGGGTGGACACTCTTGGGGCTTAGAGGTTGGGTGAGGTTGGGTGAGCAAATGCAGACCCTTTAAGGTAATACTGTGTGGTACCCATATCATGGGTCCCAAATCTCCAGGTTCAAGGGCATCTTCCTACATCGAAAACATGCATGAGAAACCCAGAAGATGGTACACCGTGTGATTTTGAAAGGTTTCTAAAACGCACCCAATTTCTCATCTCCTTGTACTCGGGTTCGCCTTTCCAGCTACTTTACTAGCAATCTCTCTACTTGGAGAATCAGCACCTTTAAGCTCCTGTTCCCTACAGGTTGCAATTTGTCCTGAGGATGAACGGGAAGAGGGGCAACCAATGAGAGACTAGATCTAGGTGTTGGGACAGGCCCAGGTCACTCTATTTTCCCATCAGGAAGAAGAATTAACCACAGGCTCAGCCTGCCGCCAGGAACCAGAATAGGGCCTGAGGCAATCCCGCGCATTTGCGGCCAGCTCCCAACAAAGCGAGTTGAAAAATGGAGTAAGGGACACTGCAATTCACAAACCCGCAGAGTTATAAATGATAACACTCATCCAGATATATTGAGGGAAGGCAACGAAGAAGATTTGAAAGCAAGGCAGAATTGCAGGAAGCAGATTTCAGGAGGTAGATTCAAATCGCCTTTAAAGCACATGAAAAGCGGCAAAACTTCGATAATGATGCCCTTGGCCAAAAAGGGCGTATGCGTTTTTTCCTGAATATATTCAGGAAAAAACGCATACGCCCTTTTTGGCCAACCAAGCAACCTGGAAAGGCAAATCAGCGCTTCAAAGAAGTTTCACTTCCCATCGGTCAAAAGGGTCATGCTGCAAAAAGTGTCAAAACCAGAAATGCAGGACAGGCCATGGAGAAATGGCAGCCTTGCTACGCTGATGGGCGGGATGTAAATTGCCAACAGCCACTCTGGAGAAGTGTACGGTGTGTCCTGAAACATCGAAAAAACACAGCTTAGGGAGCATAGGGCACGTCCACTCATGGGCGTATAAATTGGGAAAACTAAAAATCAGCAAGACACAGGCACCCCAAAGTTTAGGGCTGCTCTGTTGACAAGAACCTCCACTTCATGACACCTTAAATATCCCAGGAAAGAGAAAAATGGATAAAGAAGTTGTGGTCCTTATGTACAATGGAATATCACTCAGACATGAAATCAATGTCATAAGGCTAGTAGAAGCAAGATGAGTGGATTTAGGAACGACGATTCTAAGTGAAATAAGTCACACAGAAAAAGACACTTATCATAAGCTATCACTTATAGAGGGAATGTAAAACCGCTACACTTGAACTGAATTACAAAACAGAACAGAGTCACACGTTTAGAAAACACACTATGGCTGCTTAACGGGAAAGGTGAGGTGGGGTGATGCATAAAACAAGGGTTTCAAATTCGCTCAGATACCGTTCCATACACCCAATATGTAATAGACAAGACCTACTCCTTGCTCAGTGAACTGGACTCAACACCCCCTATTCACCGCAGAAGAATATATCTGACTAGTAAGAATCGTAAAACCTATGTATTGATATCTCTCTGGAAGTGAGTCAAGTGGGTGTAAAGGCGCATTAACACAGCCGTGAAAGGCAGCTAAACCCCATTATAAAAATAAATTACTTTTAAAAACCCGTAAAACAAAGACAGTGAAAGAGAGAGAAATTCTTACATAATTCGTTCAGGGGCTGTGATGCAACCTGGATTGACCATATCTAGACCCACAGCTGGATGAGACATAAGGGTGGACACTCTTGGGTCTGAGAGGTTGGGTGTGCAAACACAGACCCTTTAAAGTAATACTGCGTGGTACCCATCCCATGGGTCCCAAATCTCCAGGTTCAAGTGCATGTTCCTACATCGAAAACATGCATGAGAAACCCAGAAGAAGGTACACCATGTGATTTTGAAAGGTTTCTAAAACGCACCTCATTTCTCATCTCCTTGTGCTAGGGTTCTCCTTTCCAGCTACTTTACTAGCAATCTCCCTACTTGGAGAATCAGCACCTTTAACCTCGTGTTCCCTACAGGTTGCAATTTGTCCTGAGGATGAACGGGAAGAGGGGCAACCAATGAGAGACTAGATCTAGGTGTTGGGACAGGCACAGGTCACTCTATTTTCCCATCAGGAAGAAGAATTAACCACAGGCTCATCCTGCCGCCCGGAAGCAGAATAGGGCCTGAGGCAATCCCGCGCTCTTGCGGCCAGCTCCCAAAAAAGCGAGTTGAAAAATGGAGCCCAGGGACACTGCCATTCACAAACCCGCAGAGTTATAAATGATAACTCTCGTCCACAAATATATTCAGGGAAGGCAACGAAGAGGATTTGAAAGCAAGGCAGAATTGCAGGAAACAGGTTTCAGGAGGTAGATTCGAATCGCCTTTAAAGCACATGAAAAGTGGCAAAACTTCGACAATGATGCCCTTGGCCAAAAAGGGCGTATGCGTTTTTTCCTGAATATATTCAGGAAAAAACGCATACGCCCTTTTTGGCCAACCAAGCAACCTGGAAAGGCAAATCAGCACTACAAAGAAGTCTCGCTTCCCATCGGTCAAAAGGGCCATGCTGCAAAATGTTTCAAAACCAGAAATGCAGGACAGGCTAAGGAGAAATGTCAGCCTTGCTACGCTGATGGGCGGGAAGTTAATTGCCAGCAGCCACTCTGGAGAAGTGTACGGTGTGTCCTGAAACATCGAAAAAACACAGCTTAGGGAGCATAGGGCACGTCCACTCATGGGCGTATAAATTGGGAAAACTAAAAATCAGCAAGACACAGGCACCCCAATGTTTAGGGCTGCTATGTTGACAAGAACCTCCACTTCATGACACCTTAAATATCCCAGGAAAGAGAAAAATGGATAAAGAAGTTGTGGTCCTTATGTACAAAGGAATATCCCTCAGACATGAAATCAATGTCATAAGGCTAGTAGAAGCAAGATGAGTGGATTTAGGTATGACGATTCTAAGTGAAATAAGTGACACAGAAAAAGACACTTATCATAAGCTATCACTTATAGAGGGAATGTAAAAACCGCTACACTTGAACTGAATTACAAAACAGAACAGAGTCACACGTTTAGAAAACACACTATGGCTGCTTAACGGGAAAGGTGAGGTGGGGTGATGCATAAAACAAGGGTTTCAAATTCGCTCAGATACTGTTCCATACACCCAATATGTAATAGACAAGACCTACTCCTTGCTCAGTGAACTGGACTCAACACCCCCTATTCACCACACAAGAATATATGTGACTAGTAAGAATCGTAAAACCTATGTATTGATATCTCTCTGGAAGTGTGTCAAGTGGGTGTAAAGCCGCATAAACACAGCCGTGAAAAGCAGCTAAACCCCATTATAAAAATAAATTACTTTTAAAAACCCGTAAAACAAAGACAGTGAAAGAGAGAGAAATTCTTACAAAATTCGTTCAGAGGCTGTGATGCAACCTGGATTGACCATATCTAGACCCACAGCTGGATGAGACATAAGGGTGGACACTCTTGGGGCTTAGAGGTTGGGTGAGGTTGGGTGAGCAAATGCAGACCCTTTAAGGTAATACTGTGTGGTACCCATATCATGGGTCCCAAATCTCCAGGTTCAAGGGCATCTTCCTACATCGAAAACATGCATGAGAAACCCAGAAGATGGTACACCGTGTGATTTTGAAAGGTTTCTAAAACGCACCCAATTTCTCATCTCCTTGTACTCAGGTTCGCCTTTCCAGCTACTTTACTAGCAATCTCTCTACTTGGAGAATCAGCACCTTTAAGCTCCTGTTCCCTACAGGTTGCAATTTGTCCTGAGGATGAACGGGAAGAGGGGCAACCAATGAGAGACTAGATCTAGGTGTTGGGACAGGCCCAGGTCACTCTATTTTCCCATCAGGAAGAAGAATTAACCACAGGCTCAGCCTGCCGCCAGGAACCAGAATAGGGCCTGAGGCAATCCCGCGCATTTGCGGCCAGCTCCCAACAAAGCGAGTTGAAAAATGGAGTAAGGGACACTGCAATTCACAAACCCGCAGAGTTATAAATGATAACTCTCATCCAGATATATTGAGGGAAGGCAACGAAGAAGATTTGAAAGCAAGGCAGAATTGCAGGAAGCAGATTTCAGGAGGTAGATTCAAATCGCCTTTAAAGCACATGAAAAGCGGCAAAACTTCGATAATGATGCCCTTGGCCAAAAAGGGCGTATGCGTTTTTTCCTGAATATATTCAGGAAAAAACGCATACGCCCTTTTTGGCCAACCAAGCAACCTGGAAAGGCAAATCAGCGCTTCAAAGAAGTTTCACTTCCCATCGGTCAAAAGGGTCATGCTGCAAAAAGTGTCAAAACCAGAAATGCAGGACAGGCCATGGAGAAATGGCAGCCTTGCTACGCTGATGAGCGGGATGTAAATTGCCAACAGCCACTCTGGAGAAGTGTACGGTGTGTCCTGAAACATCGAAAAAACACAGCTTAGGGAGCATAGGGCACGTCCACTCATGGGCGTATAAATTGGGAAAACTAAAAATCAGCAAGACACAGGCACCCCAAAGTTTAGGGCTGCTCTGTTGACAAGAACCTCCACTTCATGACACCTTAAATATCCCAGGAAAGAGAAAAATGGATAAAGAAGTTTTGGTCCTTATGTACAATGGAATATCACTCAGACATGAAATCAATGTCATAAGGCTAGTAGAAGCAAGATGAGTGGATTTAGGAACGACGATTCTAAGTGAAATAAGTCACACAGAAAAAGACACTTATCATAAGCTATCACTTATAGAGGGAATGTAAAACCGCTACACTTGAACTGAATTACAAAACAGAACAGAGTCACACGTTTAGAAAACACACTATGGCTGCTTAACGGGAAAGGTGAGGTGGGGTGATGCATAAAACAAGGGTTTCAAATTCGCTCAGATACCGTTCCATACACCCAATATGTAATAGACAAGACCTACTCCTTGCTCAGTGAACTGGACTCAACACCCCCTATTCACCGCAGAAGAATATATCTGACTAGTAAGAATCGTAAAACCTATGTATTGATATCTCTCTGGAAGTGAGTCAAGTGGGTGTAAAGGCGCATTAACACAGCCGTGAAAGGCAGCTAAACCCCATTATAAAAATAAATTACTTTTAAAAACCCGTAAAACAAAGACAGTGAAAGAGAGAGAAATTCTTACATAATTCGTTCAGGGGCTGTGATGCAACCTGGATTGACCATATCTAGACCCACAGCTGGATGAGACATAAGGGTGGACACTCTTGGGTCTGAGAGGTTGGGTGAGGTTGGGTGTGCAAACACAGACCCTTTAAAGTAATACTGCGTGGTACCCATCCCATGGGTCCCAAATCTCCAGGTTCAAGTGCATGTTCCTACATCGAAAACATGCATGAGAAACCCAGAAGAAGGTACACCATGTGATTTTGAAAGGTTTCTAAAACGCACCTCATTTCTCATCTCCTTGTGCTAGGGTTCTCCTTTCCAGCTACTTTACTAGCAATCTCCCTACTTGGAGAATCAGCACCTTTAACCTCGTGTTCCCTACAGGTTGCAATTTGTCCTGAGGATGAACGGGAAGAGGGGCAACCAATGAGAGACTAGATCTAGGTGTTGGGACAGGCACAGGTCACTCTATTTTCCCATCAGGAAGAAGAATTAACCACAGGCTCATCCTGCCGCCCGGAAGCAGAATAGGGCCTGAGGCAATCCCGCGCTCTTGCGGCCAGCTCCCAAAAAAGCGAGTTGAAAAATGGAGCCCAGGGACACTGCCATTCACAAACCCGCAGAGTTATAAATGATAACTCTCGTCCACAAATATATTCAGGGAAGGCAACGAAGAGGATTTGAAAGCAAGGCAGAATTGCAGGAAACAGGTTTCAGGAGGTAGATTCGAATCGCCTTTAAAGCACATGAAAAGTGGCAAAACTTCGACAATGATGCCCTTGGCCAAAAAGGGCGTATGCGTTTTTTCCTGAATATATTCAGGAAAAAACGCATACGCCCTTTTTGGCCAACCAAGCAACCTGGAAAGGCAAATCAGCACTACAAAGAAGTCTCGCTTCCCATCGGTCAAAAGGGCCATGCTGCCTAAAGTGTCAAAACCAGAAATGCAGGACAGGCCATGGAGAAATGGCAGCCTTGCTACGCTGATGGGCGGGATGTAAATTGCTAACAGCCACTCTGAAGAAGTGTACGGTGTGTCCTGAAACATCGAAAAAACACAGCTTAGGGAGCATAGGGCACGCCCACTCATGGGCGTATAAATTGGGAAAACTAAAAATCAGCAAGACACAGGCACCCCAAAGTTTAGGGCTGCTCTGTTGACAAGAACCTCCACTTCATGACACCTTAAATATCCCAGGAAAGAGAAAAATGGATAAAGAAGTTGTGGTCCTTATGTACAATGGAATATCACTCAGACATGAAATCAATGTCATAAGGCTAGTAGAAGCAAGATGAGTGGATTTAGGTATGACAATTCTAAGTGAAATAAGTCACACAGAAAAAGACACTTATCATAAGCTATCACTTATAGAGGGAATGTAAAAACCGCTACACTTGAACTGAATTACAAAACAGAACAGAGTCACACGTTTAGAAAACACACTATGGCTGCTTAACGGGAAAGGTGAGGTGGGGTGATGCATAAAACAAGGGTTTCAAATTCGTTCAGATACCGTTCCATACACCCAATATGTAATAGACAAGACCTACTCCTTGCTCAGTGAACTGGACTCAACACCCCCTATTCACCGCACAAGAATATATGTGACTAGTAAGAATCTTAAAACCTATGTATTGATATCTCTCTGGAAGTGAGTCAAGTGGGTGTAAAGCCGCATAAACACAGCCGTGAAAAGCAGCTAAACACCATTATAAAAATAAATTACTTTTAAAAACCCGTAAAACAAAGACAGTGAAAGAGAGAGAATTTCTTCCAAAATTCGGTCAGGGGCTGTGATGCAACCTGGATTGACCATATCTAGACACACAGCTGGATGAGAGATAATGGTGGACACTCTTGGGGCTGATAGGTTAGGTGAGGTTGGGTGAGCAAACGCAGAACCTTTAAAGTAATACTGCGTGGTACGCATGCCATGGGTCCCAAATCTCCAGGTTCAAGGGCATCTTCCTACATTGAAAACATACATGAGAAACCCAGAAGATGGTACACCGTGTGATTTTGAAAGGTTTCTAAAACGCACCTCATTTCTCTTCTCCTTGTGCTCGGGTTCGCCATTCCAGGTACTTTACTAGCAATCTCCCTACTTGGAGAATCAGCACCTTTAACCTCCTGTTCCCTACAGGTTGCAATTTGTCCTGAGGATGAACGGGAAGAGGGGCAACAAATGAGAGACTAGATCTAGGTGTTGGGACAGGCACAGGTCACTCTATTTTCCCATCAGGAAGAAGAATTAACCACAGGCTCAGCCTGCGGCCCAGAAGCAGAATAGGGCCTGAGGCAATCCCGCGCTCTTGCGGCCAGCTCCCAAAAAAGCGAGTTGAAAAATGGAGCCCAGGGACACTGCCATTCACAAACCCGCAGAGTTATAAATGATAACTCTCGTCCACAAATATATTGAGGGAAGGCAACGAAGAGGATTTGAAAGCAAGGCAGAATTGCAGGAAACAGGTTTCAGGAGGTAGATTCGAATCGCCTTTAAAGCACATGAAAAGCGGCAAAACGTCCACAATGATGCCCTTGGCCAAAAAGGGCGTATGCGTTTTTTCCTGAATATATTCAGGAAAAAACGCATACGCCCTTTTTGGCCAACCAAGCAACCTGGAAAGGCAAATCAGCGCTACAAAGAGGTCTCGCTTCCCATCGGTCAAAAGGGCCATGCTGCAAAAAGTGTCAAAACCAGAAATGCAGGACAGGCCATGGAGAAATGGCAGCCTTGCTACGCTGATGGGCGGGATGTAAATTGCCAACAGCCACTCTGGAGAAGTGTACGGTGTGTCCTGAAACATCGAAAAAACACAGCTTAGGGAGCATAGGGCACGTCCACTCATGGGCGTATAAATTGGGAAAACTAAAAATCAGCAAGACACAGGCACCCCAATGTTTAGGGCTGCTATGTTGACAAGAACCTCCACTTCATGACACCTTAAATATCCCAGGAAAGAGAAAAATGGATAAAGAAGTTGTGGTCCTTATGTACAATGGAATATCACTCAGACATGAAATCAATGTCATAAGGCTAGTAGAAGCAAGATGAGTGGATTTAGGTACGACGATTCTAAGTGAAATAAGTCACACAGAAAAAGACACTTATCATAAGCTATCAGTTATAGAGGGAATGTTAAAACCGCTACACTTGAACTGAATTACAAAAAAGAACAGAGTCACACGTTTAGAAAACACACTATGGCTGCTTAAAGGGAAAGGTGAGGTGGGGTGATGCATAAAACAAGGGTTTCAAATTCGCTCAGATACTGTTCCATACACCCAATATGTAATAGACAAGACCTACTCCTTGCTCAGTGAACTGGACTCAACACCCCCTATTCACCGCACAAGAATATATGTGACTAGTAAGAATCTTAAAACCTATGTATTGATATCTGTCTGGAAGTGAGTCAAGTGGGTGTAAAGCCGCATAAACACAGCCGTGAAAAGCAGCTAAACCCCATTATAAAAATAAATTACTTTTAAAAACCCGTAAAACAAAGACAGTGAAAGAGAGAGAAATTCTTACAAAATTCGTTCAGAGGCTGTGATGCAACCTGGATTGACCATATCTAGACCCACAGCTGGATGAGACATAAGGGTGGACACTCTTGGGGCTTAGAGGTTGGGTGAGGTTGGGTGAGCAAATGCAGACCCTTTAAGGTAATACTGTGTGGTACCCATATCATGGGTCCCAAATCTCCAGGTTCAAGGGCATCTTCCTACATCGAAAACATGCATGAGAAACCCAGAAGATGGTACACCGTGTGATTTTGAAAGGTTTCTAAAACGCACCCAATTTCTCATCTCCTTGTACTCGGGTTCGCCTTTCCAGCTACTTTACTAGCAATCTCTCTACTTGGAGAATCAGCACCTTTAAGCTCCTGTTCCCTACAGGTTGCAATTTGTCCTGAGGATGAACGGGAAGAGGGGCAACCAATGAGAGACTAGATCTAGGTGTTGGGACAGGCCCAGGTCACTCTATTTTCCCATCAGGAAGAAGAATTAACCACAGGCTCAGCCTGCCGCCAGGAACCAGAATAGGGCCTGAGGCAATCCCGCGCATTTGCGGCCAGCTCCCAACAAAGCGAGTTGAAAAATGGAGTAAGGGACACTGCAATTCACAAACCCGCAGAGTTATAAATGATAACTCTCATCCAGATATATTGAGGGAAGGCAACGAAGAAGATTTGAAAGCAAGGCAGAATTGCAGGAAGCAGATTTCAGGAGGTAGATTCAAATCGCCTTTAAAGCACATGAAAAGCGGCAAAACTTCGATAATGATGCCCTTGGCCAAAAAGGGCGTATGCGTTTTTTCCTGAATATATTCAGGAAAAAACGCATACGCCCTTTTTGGCCAACCAAGCAACCTGGAAAGGCAAATCAGCGCTTCAAAGAAGTTTCACTTCCCATCGGTCAAAAGGGTCATGCTGCAAAAAGTGTCAAAACCAGAAATGCAGGACAGGCCATGGAGAAATGGCAGCCTTGCTACGCTGATGGGCGGGATGTAAATTGCCAACAGCCACTCTGGAGAAGTGTACGGTGTGTCCTGAAACATCGAAAAAACACAGCTTAGGGAGCATAGGGCACGTCCACTCATGGGCGTATAAATTGGGAAAACTAAAAATCAGCAAGACACAGGCACCCCAAAGTTTAGGGCTGCTCTGTTGACAAGAACCTCCACTTCATGACACCTTAAATATCCCAGGAAAGAGAAAAATGGATAAAGAAGTTTTGGTCCTTATGTACAATGGAATATCACTCAGACATGAAATCAATGTCATAAGGCTAGTAGAAGCAAGATGAGTGGATTTAGGAACGACGATTCTAAGTGAAATAAGTCACACAGAAAAAGACACTTATCATAAGCTATCACTTATAGAGGGAATGTAAAACCGCTACACTTGAACTGAATTACAAAACAGAACAGAGTCACACGTTTAGAAAACACACTATGGCTGCTTAACGGGAAAGGTGAGGTGGGGTGATGCATAAAACAAGGGTTTCAAATTCGCTCAGATACCGTTCCATACACCCAATATGTAATAGACAAGACCTACTCCTTGCTCAGTGAACTGGACTCAACACCCCCTATTCACCGCAGAAGAATATATCTGACTAGTAAGAATCGTAAAACCTATGTATTGATATCTCTCTGGAAGTGAGTCAAGTGGGTGTAAAGGCGCATTAACACAGCCGTGAAAGGCAGCTAAACCCCATTATAAAAATAAATTACTTTTAAAAACCCGTAAAACAAAGACAGTGAAAGAGAGAGAAATTCTTACATAATTCGTTCAGGGGCTGTGATGCAACCTGGATTGACCATATCTAGACCCACAGCTGGATGAGACATAAGGGTGGACACTCTTGGGTCTGAGAGGTTGGGTGAGGTTGGGTGTGCAAACACAGACCCTTTAAAGTAATACTGCGTGGTACCCATCCCATGGGTCCCAAATCTCCAGGTTCAAGTGCATGTTCCTACATCGAAAACATGCATGAGAAACCCAGAAGAAGGTACACCATGTGATTTTGAAAGGTTTCTAAAACGCACCTCATTTCTCATCTCCTTGTGCTAGGGTTCTCCTTTCCAGCTACTTTACTAGCAATCTCCCTACTTGGAGAATCAGCACCTTTAACCTCGTGTTCCCTACAGGTTGCAATTTGTCCTGAGGATGAACGGGAAGAGGGGCAACCAATGAGAGACTAGATCTAGGTGTTGGGACAGGCACAGGTCACTCTATTTTCCCATCAGGAAGAAGAATTAACCACAGGCTCATCCTGCCGCCCGGAAGCAGAATAGGGCCTGAGGCAATCCCGCGCTCTTGCGGCCAGCTCCCAAAAAAGCGAGTTGAAAAATGGAGCCCAGGGACACTGCCATTCACAAACCCGCAGAGTTATAAATGATAACTCTCGTCCACAAATATATTGAGGGAAGGCAACGAAGAGGATTTGAAAGCAAGGCAGAATTGCAGGAAACAGGTTTCAGGAGGTAGATTCGAATCACCTTTAAAGCACATGAAAAGTGGCAAAACTTCGACAATGATGCCCTTGGCCAAAAAGGGCGTATGCGTTTTTTCCTGAATATATTCAGGAAAAAACGCATACGCCCTTTTTGGCCAACCAAGCAACCTGGAAAGGCAAATCAGCACTACAAAGAAGTCTCGCTTCCCATCGGTCAAAAGGGCCATGCTGCAAAATGTTTCAAAACCAGAAATGCAGGACAGGCTATGGAGAAATGTCAGCCTTGCTACGCTGATGGGCGGGAAGTTAATTGCCAGCAGCCACTCTGGAGAAGTGTACGGTGTGTCCTGAAACATCGAAAAAACACAGGTTAGGGAGCATAGGGCACGTCCACTCATGGGCGTATAAATTGGGAAAATTAAAAATCAGCAAGACACAGGCACCCCAAAGTTTAGGGCTGCTCTGTTGACAAGAACCTCCACTTCATGACACCTTAAATATCACCAGGAAAGAGAAAAATGGATAAAGAAGTTGTGGTCCTTATGTACAATGGAATATCACTCAGACATGAAATCAATGTCATAAGGCTAGTAGAAGCAAGATGAGTGGATTTAGGTACGACGATTCTAAGTGAAATAAGTCACACAGAAAAAGACACTTATCATAAGCTATCACTTATAGAGGGAATGTAAAAACCGCTACACTTGAACTGAATTACAAAACAGAACAGAGTCACACGTTTAGAAAACACACTATGGCTGCTTAACGGGAAAGGTGAGGTGGGGTGATGCATAAAACAAGGGTTTCAAATTCGTTCAGATACCGTTCCATACACCCAATATGTAATAGACAAGACCTACTCCTTGCTCAGTGAACTGGACTCAACACCCCCTATTCACCGCACAAGAATATATGTGACTAGTAAGAATCTTAAAACCTATGTATTGATATCTCTCTGGAAGTGAGTCAAGTGGGTGTAAAGCCGCATAAACACAGCCGTGAAAAGCAGCTAAACACCATTATAAAAATAAATTACTTTTAAAAACCCGTAAAACAAAGACAGTGAAAGAGAGAGAATTTCTTCCAAAATTCGGTCAGGGGCTGTGATGCAACCTGGATTGACCATATCTAGACACACAGCTGGATGAGAGATAATGGTGGACACTCTTGGGGCTGATAGGTTAGGTGAGGTTGGGTGAGCAAACGCAGAACCTTTAAAGTAATACTGCGTGGTACGCATGCCATGGGTCCCAAATCTCCAGGTTCAAGGGCATCTTCCTACATTGAAAACATACATGAGAAACCCAGAAGATGGTACACCGTGTGATTTTGAAAGGTTTCTAAAACGCACCTCATTTCTCTTCTCCTTGTGCTCGGGTTCGCCATTCCAGGTACTTTACTAGCAATCTCCCTACTTGGAGAATCAGCACCTTTAACCTCCTGTTCCCTACAGGTTGCAATTTGTCCTGAGGATGAACGGGAAGAGGGGCAACAAATGAGAGACTAGATCTAGGTGTTGGGACAGGCACAGGTCACTCTATTTTCCCATCAGGAAGAAGAATTAACCACAGGCTCAGCCTGCGGCCCAGAAGCAGAATAGGGCCTGAGGCAATCCCGCGCTCTTGCGGCCAGCTCCCAAAAAAGCGAGTTGAAAAATGGAGCCCAGGGACACTGCCATTCACAAACCCGCAGAGTTATAAATGATAACTCTCGTCCACAAATATATTGAGGGAAGGCAACGAAGAGGATTTGAAAGCAAGGCAGAAATGCAGGAAACAGGTTTCAGGAGGTAGATTCGAATCGCCTTTAAAGCACATGAAAAGTCTCAAAACGTCGACAATGATGCCCTTGGCCAAAAAGGGCGTATTCGTTTTTTCCTGAATATATTCAGGAAAAAACGCATACGCCCTTTTTGGCCAACCAAGCAACCTGGAAAGGCAAATCAGCGCTACAAAGAAGTCTCGCTTCCCATCGGTCAAAAGGGCCATGCTGCAAAAAGTGTCAAAACCAGAAATGCAGGACAGTCCATGGAGAAATGGCAGCCTTGCTATGCTGATGGGCGGGATGTAAATTGCCAACAGCCACTCTGGAGAAGTGTATGGTGTGTCCTGAAACATCGAAAAAACACAGCTTAGGGAGCATAGGGCACGTCCACTCATGGGCGTATAAATTGGGAAAACTAAAAATCAGCAAGACACAGGCACCCCAAAGTTTAGGGCTGCTCTGTTGACAAGAACCTCCACTTCATGACACCTTAAATATCCTAGGAAAGAGAAAAATGTATAAAGAAGTTGTGGTCCTTATGTACAATGGAATATCACTCAGACATGAAATCAATGTCATAAGGCTAGTAGAAGCAAGATGAGTGGAGTTAGGTACGACGATTCTAAGTGAAATAAGACACGCAGAAAAAGACACTTATCATAAGCTATCACTTATAGAGGGAATGTAGAAACCGCTACACTTGAACTGAATTACAAAACAGAACAGAGTCACACGTTTAGAAAACACACTATGGCTGCTTAACGGGAAAGGTGAGGTGGGGTGATGCATAAAACAAGGGTTTCAAATTCGCTCAGATACCGTTCCATACACCCAATATGTAATAGACAAGACCTACTCCTTGCTCAGTGAACTGGACTCAACACCCCCTATTCACCGCACAAGAATATATGTGAGTAGTAAGAATCTTAAAACCTATGTATTGATATCTGTCTGAAAGTGAGTCAAGTGGGTGTAAAGCCGCATAAACACAGCCGTGAAAAGCAGCTAAACCCCATTATAAAAATAAATTACTTTTAAAAACCCGTAAAACAAAGAGAGTGAAAGAGAGAGAAATTCTTACAAAATTCGTTCAGGGGCTGTGATGCAACCTGGATTGACCATATCTAGACCCACAGCTGGATGAGACATAAGGGTGGACACTCTTGGGGTTGAGAGGTTGGGTGAGGTTGGGTGAGCAAACACAGACCCTTTAAAGTAATACTGCGTGGTACCCATCCCATGGGTCCCAAATCTCCAGATTCAAGGGCATTTTCCTACATCGAAAACATGCATGAGAAACCCAGAAGATGGTACACCGTGTGATTTTGAATGGTTTCTAAAACGCACCTCATTTCTCATCTCCTTGTGTTCGGGTTCGCCATTCCAGCTACTTTACTAGCAATCTCCCTACTTTGAGAATCAGCACCTTTAACCTCCTGTTCCGTACAGGTTGCAATTTGTCCTGAGGATGAACGGCAAGAGGGGCAACCAATGAGAGACTAGATCTTGGTGTTGGGACCGGCAGAGGTCACTCTATTTTCCCATCAGGAAGAAGAATTAACCACAGGCTCAGCCTGCCCCCCAGAAGCAGAATAGGGCCTGAGGCAATACCGCGCTTTTGCGGCCAGCTCCCAAAAAAGCGAGTTGAAAAATGGAACTCAGGCACACTGCAGTTCACAAACCCGCAGAGTTATAAATGATAACTCTCATCCACAAATATATTGAGGGAAGGCAACGAAGAGTATTTGAAAGCAAGGCAGAATTGCAGGAAACAGGTTTCAGGAGGTAGATTCGAATCGCCTTTAAAGCACATGAAAAGTGGCAAATCTTCGACAATGATGCCCTTGGCCAAAAAGGGCGTATGTGTTTTTTCCTGAATATATTCAGGAAAAAAACGCATACACCCTTTTTTGCCAACCAAGCAACCTGGAAAGGCAAATCAGCGCTACAATGAAGTCTCGCTTCCCATCGGTCAAAAGGGCCATGCTGCCTAAAGTGTCAAAACCAGAAATGCAGGACAGGCCATGGAGAAATGGCAGCCTTGCTACGCTGATGGGCGGGATGTAAATTGCCAACAGCCACTCTGAAGAAGTGTACGGTGTGTCCTGAAACATCGAAAAAACACAGCTTAGGGAGCATAGGGCACGCCCACTCATGGGCGTATAAATTGGGAAAACTAAAAATCAGCAAGACACAGGCACCCCAAAGTTTAGGGCTGCTCTGTTGACAAGAACCTCCACTTCATGACACCTTAAATATCCCAGGAAAGAGAAAAATGGATAAAGAAGTTGTGGTCCTTATGTACAATGGAATATCACTCAGACATGAAATCAATGTCATAAGGCTAGTAGAAGCAAGATGAGTGGATTTAGGTATGACAATTCTAAGTGAAATAAGTCACACAGAAAAAGACACTTATCATAAGCTATCACTTATAGAGGGAATGTAAAAACCGCTACACTTGAACTGAATTACAAAACAGAACAGAGTCACACGTTTAGAAAACACACTATGGCTGCTTAACGGGAAAGGTGAGGTGGGGTGATGCATAAAACAAGGGTTTCAAATTCGCTCAGATACCGTTCCATACACCCAATATGTAATAGACAAGACCTACTCCTTGCTCAGTGAACTGGACTCAACACCCCCTATTCACCGCACAAGAATATATGTGACTAGTAAGAATCTTAAAACCTATGTATTGATATCTGTCTGGAAGTGAGTCAAGTGGGTGTAAAGCGGCATAAACACAGCAGTGAAAAGTAGCGAATCCCCATTTTAAATTAAATAACTTTAAAAAACCCAAAAAAATAAGACAGTGATAGAGAGAGGAAATTTTACATAATTCGTTCCTGGGCTGTGATGCAACCTTGTTTGATCATATCTAGACCCACAGCTGGATGAGAAATAAAGCTGGACACTCTTGCAGCTGAAGGACTCTTTCCCTAGTTACCAGATTGGGGAACGTAAAAAGGCTGCCGCCCTCTGGCCGTTACCTGCAAATGCAGCTTTAAAATCTGTGTTAATGGTCACTTCATATGAACAAGTACTTCAGGGCTGTAAATGAAACCTGCCCTCAAAATGTCTTGAGGGAAGTAGTGGCCAAAACTTTTCAAAATGTGACACTTACTTTAAGAAAACAATTTGAATAACTAAGCTGTAATCACAGTTTGATAAATAAAAAGAGCATGCTTTAAAGATCAATTTCAACAGATTATGGGACACATGCAAATTCAGCCACACAGAGGTATCAGCTCGCACCTGTTAGAATAACCAGCAGGAAGCAAACTACAAACAATAAATATTGAAGGTGTTTTGGAGAAATGCATACCCTCAATTTTAAGTGGGACATAACCTGGAAAGAGCCACTAATGAGAACTGAATGGTGGTGCCTTTAAAACGTACACACTGAGCTACCATATGATACAGCAAGCCCACTCCTTGGCCTATAACATAAGGAGATAGAACTGGAAAGACACAGGCAAGCAAATGTGCATTGCAGCAGTATTACAATAACCAAGACATGGAGGCAACCAAAAAGTCCATCAAGAGGTGCGTGGCCAAAGAATAACTGGTACACGTACAGATGGAATATTAGCCAGGGAAAAAACCAAAACAATGCCATTTGCAGCACTGTGTATGATTCTTGAGTTAATCAGGCAAATTGTACTAAGTCAGAAAGCAAAAGACACATATCCTATAATATCACTTATAGGTCTTAGCTAAAAATTGATACCAATGAAGATATTTCCACAGAGAAATGCAATCACAGATTCATTAAACAAACTTAGGGTTCACCAAATGGAAAGGTGTGAGGATTGGATACATTAGGATATTGGGGTTAAGATAGATATAGAAACACATGTGAAATATGTAATCACCAAAGACCTACGTAATACCAAGACAAGACTACTCAACATGGTGTCATAACCTACATGGGAAAATGATCCAAAGAAGAATAGATATATGTATATGTTTAAAAGAACCACATCTTGCACACCTAGAAGAAACAAAACATTTTAATCAAATTTGCTCTGACAAAAAATAAAAATTAAATTAAAAAAAGAACAAGAAGTAATGAGACATAAACTTAAGGGGCTTTGTGCTGGCACATTGCATTCTAATTTACAACCAGAACATGACTTCCATTAAGGCTCTGTCATCACTAATAAAGCAGCTTTATAAGCAATGTTGAAGGTAGCTTAAAAGAAGTCTCACTAATTATTGATAGTAACAAGGAAACAAAGAAAAGTAAAAATCTCACTGCAAAAAGTATACATAGGGTAAGGATAGTAGATCAAACACTGATTAAACTTCTGTAAAGAATAAAAGACAACAGTAGTATGTTTTGTTAAAAAAGAGAGGGCCCAAATAAATCTGAAATGAAAGAGATGATGTTACAACAGACACCACAGAAATACAAAGTATCCTAAGATACACACAGGGTAACTCAGGGCTCAGACTGGACAGAGCCCACTCTCCAGTCCCCTGTACATGACTTACAGGAGCCTCAGGAACTGAGGAGGAGGTCCCTGAGGAGAGGCTCAAGATAGAATATGGTAGGCATTAACATGACTGCATTCATCTTAAACATGCCTGAACTACATTCACACGAGATGATTTTGTCCTGTATGTACATCGGCACCTCTAGCCGGAACTGCAGATCTTTGGCTTCAACACCTCTACTGACAACATTAGCTTCACCTGCTGTGGACCGTCTCCTATAGGATTTCTAGAATCACAAAACATCGAAGCTTCACAGGACCCAGAGTCTGTGCGACTCCACACAGAGTCTCAGAGTCTCAACTCCACTCAGATACTCCACTCTTGGAGGGCACACACAAAGTAGTGTGCACATCAGGACCCAGGGGAAGGAGCAGTGACCCCGTAGGAGAATGACCAGAACTACCTGCTACTTTTAGAGGGTCTCCTGCAGAGGCAGCTGGTGGCTGTGGCTGTGGCTCACCGTGAGGACAACAACACTGGCAGCAGAAGTTCTGGGAAATACTCCTTGGTGTGAGCCCTCCCAGAGTCCGCCATTAGCCCCACCAAGAGCAAGGTAGGCTCCAGTGCTGGGTCGCCTCAGGCCAAACAACCAACAGGGAGGGAACCCAGCCCCATGCATCAGCAGACAAGCAGATTCAACTTTTTATTAAAGTTTTATTTAATCCGTAGACAAGTGGATTAAAGCTCTGCCCACCAAAGCAACACCCAGCTCTACCCACCACCAGTCCCTCCCATCAGGAAGCTTGCACAAGCCTCTAAGATAGACTCATCCACCAGAGAGCAGACAGCAGAAGCAAGAAGAACTACAATTCTGCAGCCTGTGGAAGGAAAACCACATTCACAGAAAGATAGACAAAATGAAAAGGCAGAGGACTTTATACCAGATCAAGGAACAAGATTAAACCCCAGAAAAAAAACGGAATGAGGTGGAGATAGGGAACCTTCCAGAAAAAGAATTCAGAATAATGATAGTGAAGTTGAGCCAAGACCTTAGAAAAAGAAAGGAGGCAAAGATCGAGAAGACACAAGAAATGCTTAACAAAGACCTAGAAGAATTAAGGAACAAACACCTAGAAGAATTAAAGAACAAACAAACAGAGGTGAACAATGTAATAACTGAAATGAAAAATACACTAGAAGGAATCAGTAGCAGAATAACTGTGGCAGAAGAACGGATAAGTGGCCTGGAAGACAGAAAGGTGGAAATCACTGCCATGGAACAGAATAAAGAAAAAGAATGAAAATAAATGAAGACACCCCAAGAGTCCTCTGGGACAACATTAAACGCAACAACATTCGCATTATAGGGGTCCCAGAAGGAGAAGAGAGAGAGAAAGGACCCGAGAATATATTTGAAGAGATTATGGTCAAAAACTTCCCTAGCATGGGAAAAGAAATAGCCACCCAAGTCCAGAAGCACAGAGTGTCCCAGGCAGGAGAAACCAAAGGAGAAAAATGACAAGACACATAGTAATCAAATTGACAAAAATTAACGACAAAGAAAAATTATTGAAAGCAGCAAGGGAAAAATGACAAATAACATACAAGGGAAATCCCATAAGGATAACAGCTGATTTCTCAGCAGAAAATCTACAAGCCAGAAGGAAGTGGCATGATAAATTTAAAGTGATGAAAGGGAAGAACCTACAACCAAGGGTACTGCACCCTGCAAAGAGCTCATTCAGATTTGATGGAGAAATCAAAAGCCTTACAGACAAGCAAAAGCTAAGAGAATTCAGCACCATGCAACCAGCTCTACACCAAATGCTAAAAGAACTTCTCTAAGTGGGAAACACAAGAGAAGAAAAGGACCCACCAAGACAAACCCATAACAATTAAGAAAATAGTAGTAGGAACATACATATCGATAATTACCTTAAACGTGAATGCACTAAATGTTCCAACCAAAAGACATAGACTGGCTGAATGGATACAAAAACAAGACCCATATATATGCTGTCTACAAGAGACCCATTTCAGACCTAGGGACACATACAGACTGAAAGTGAGGCGATGGAAAAATATATTCTATGCTAATGAAAATCAAAAGAAAGCTGGAGTAGCAATACTCATATCAGATAAAATAGACTTTAAAATAAAGAATGTTACAAGAGACAAGGAAAGACACTACATAATGGTCAAGGGATCAATCCAAGAAGAAGATATAACAATTATAAATATATATGTACCCAACATAGGAGCACCTCAATGTATAAGGCAACTGCTAACAGCTATAAAAGAGGAAATCGACAGTAACACAATAATAGCGGGGGACTTTAACAGCTCACTTACACCAGTGGAGATCAGCCAGACAGAAAATTAATAAGGAAACACAAGCTTTAAATGACACAATAGACCAGATAGAGTTCATTGATATTTATAGGACATTCCATCCAAAAACAGCAGATTACACGTTCTTCTCAACTGCACACGGAACATTCTCCAGGATAGATCACATCTTGGGTCACAGATAAAGCCTCAGTAAATTTAAGAAAACTGAAATCATATCAAGCAGCTGTTCCGACCACAATGCTATGAGATTAGAAATCAATTACATGGAAAAAACTGTAAAAAACACAAACACATGGAGGCTAAACAATACGTTACTAAATAACCAAGAGATCACTGAAGAAATCAAAGGGGAAATCAAAAACTACCTAGAGACAAATGACAACAAAAACACGATGATCCAAAACCTATGGGATGCAGCAAAAGGAGTTCTAAGAGGGAAGTTTATAGCAATACAAGCCTACCTCAAGAAACAAGAAAAATCTCAAATAAACAATCTAACCTTACACCTAGAGGAACTAGAGAAAGAAGAACAACACCCAAAGTTAGTAGAAGGAAAGAAATCCTAAAGATCAGAGCAGAAATAAATGAAATAGAAACAAAGAAAACGGAAGCAAAGATCATCAAAACTAAAAGCTGGTTCTTTGAGAAGATAAGCAAAAATGATCAACCTTTAGCCACACTCAAGAAAAAGAGGGAGAGGACGCAAATCAACAAAATTAGAAGTGAAAAAGGAGAAGTTACAACAGACACCACAGGAATACAAAGCATCCTAAGAGACTACTACAAGCAACTCTGTGCCAATAAAATGGACAATCTGGAAGAAATGGACAAATTCTTAGAAAGGTATAACCTTCTAAGACTGAACCAGGAAGAAATAGAAAATATGAACAAACCTATCACAAGCAATGAAATTGAAACTGTGATTAAAAATCTTCCAACAAACAAAAGTCCAGAACCAGATGGCATTACAGGTGAATTCTATCAAACATTTAGAGAAGAGCTAACACCCAACCTTCTCAAATTCTTCAAAACAATTGCAGGGGAAGGAACACACCCAAACTCATTCTATGAGACCACCATCACCCTGATACCAAAATCAGACAGAGATACTACAAGGAAAGAAAATTATAGACCAATATCCCTGATGAATATAGATGCAAAAATCCTCAACAAAATACTAGCAAACAGAATCGAACAACACATTAAAAGGATCATACACCATGATCAAGTGGGGTTTATCCCAGGGATGCAAGGATTCTTCAATATACACAAATCAATGTGATACACCATATTAACAAATTGTAGAATAAAACCATATGGTCATCTCAATAGATGAAGGAAAAGATTTTGAGAAAATTCAACACTCATTTACGATAAAAACTCTGCAGAGTGTGGGCATAGAGGGAAACTACCTCAACATAATAAAGGCCATATATGACAAACCCACAGCAAACAGCATTCTCAATGGTGAAAAACTGAAAGCGTTTCCTCTAAGATCAGGAACAAGACGAGGATGTCCACTCTCACCACTGCTATTCAACATAGTTTTGGAAGTCCTAGCCATGGCAATCAGAGAAGAAAAAGAAATAAAAGGAATACAAAACGGAAAAGAAGAAGTAAAATTGTCACTGTTTGCAGATGACATGATATCATAGATAGAGAATCTTAAAGATGCCACCAGAAAACCACTGGAGCTAATCAATGAATTTGGTAAAGTTGCAGGATACAAAATTAATGCACAGAAATTGCTTGCATTCCTATACACTAACAATGAAAGATCAGAAAGAGAAATTAAGGAAACAATCCCATTACCACTGCAACAAAAAGAATAAAATACCTAGGAATAAACCTACCTAAGGAAGTAAAAGACCTGTACTCAGAAAACTATAAGACACTGATGAAAGAAATCAAAGATGATATAAACAGATGGAGACATATACCATGTCCTTGGATTAGAAGAATCAATATTGTGAAAATGACTATACTACCCAAAGCAATCTACAGATTCAATGCAATCCCGATCAAAATACCTTTGGCATTTTCTACAGAACAAGAAAAAAAATCTTAAAATTTGTAGGGAGACACAAAAGACCCTGGATAGCCAAAGCAGTCTTGAGGGGGAAAAAAAAGAGCTGGAGGAATCAGACTTCCAGACTTCAGACTATATTACAAAGCTACAGTAATCAAGATAATATGGTACTGACACAAACACAGAAATATAGGTCAATAGAAAAGGATAGAAAGCACAGAGATAAACCCACGTACCTATGGTTAACTAATCTATGACAAAGGAGGCAAGGGTATACAATGGAGAAAAGACAGTGTCTTCAGTAAGTGGTGCTGGGAAAACTGGACAGCTACATGTAAAAGAATGAAATTAGTACACTCCCTAACACCATACACAAAAGTAACTCAAAATGGATTAGAGACCTAAATATAAGACCAGCCACTATAAAACTCTTAGAAGAAAACATAAGCAGAACAGTCTATGACATAAATCACAGCAAGATCCTTTTTGACCCACCTCCTAGAGAAATGGAAATAAAAACAAAAATTAAAAAATGGGACCGAATGAAACATAAATTCTTTTGCACAGCAAAGGAAAACTTAAGCAAGATGAAAAGACAACCATCAGAATGGGAGAAAATATTTTCAAATGAAGCAAATGGCAAAGGATTAATCTACAAAAAGCAGCTCATGTAGCTCAATATCACAAAACCAAACAACCCAATCCAAAAATGGGCAGAAGACCTAAATAGAAATTTCTCCAAAGAAGATATACAGGTTGCCAACAAACACATGAAACGATGCTGAGCATCACTAATCATTAGAGAAATGCAAATCAAAACTACAGTGAGGTATCACCTCACACCAGTCAGAATGGCCATCATCAAAAAATCTACCAACAGTAAATGCTGGAGAGGCATTTATTGGAGAAAAGGGAACCCTCTTGCACTGTAGGTGGGAATGTAAATTGATATAGCCACTAGGGAGAACGGTATGGGGCTTCCTTAAAAACTAAAAATAGAACTACCATACAACCCAGCAAACCCACTCCTGGACATTTACCCTGAGAAAACCATAATTCAAAAAGAGTCATGTACCACAATGTTCACTGTAGCTCTATTTACAATAGCCAGGACATGGAAGCAACCTAAGTGTCCATCAACAGATAAATGGAAAAAGAAGATGTGGCACATATATACGATGGAACATTATTCAGCCATAAAAAGAAACGAAATTGAGTTATTTTTAGTGAGGTGGATGGATCTAGAGTCTGTCCTACAGAGTGAAGTAAGTCAGAAAGAGAAAAACAAATACCGTATGCTAACACATATATATGGAATCTAAAAAAAAAAAGTTTATGAAGAACCTAGGGGCAGGAAAGGATTAAGGACACAGACGTAGAGAAAGGACTTGAGGACATGGGGAGAGGGAAGGGTAAGCTGGGACAAAGTGAGAGAGTGGTATGGACATATATACACTACCAAATGTAAAATTGATAGCTACTGGGAAGCAGCCACATAGCACAGGGAGATCAGCTCTGTGCTTTGTGACCACCTAAAAGGGTGGGATAAGGGAGTGAGAGGGAGGTGCAAGAGGGAGGGGATATGGTGTTATATGTATACGCATAGCTGATTCACTTTTTTATACAGCAGAAACTAACACACAATTGTAAAGCAATTATACTCCAATAAAGATGTAAAAGAAAAAAAAAAAAAAAAAAGAAAGAAAGCCCAGAGATAAACCTACACACCTATGGCCCACTAATCTATGACAAAGGAGGCAAGGGTATAAAATGGAGAAAAGACAGTCTCTTCAATAAGTGGTGCTGGGAAAAATGGACAGCTACATGTAAAAGAATGAAATTAGAACACTCCCTAACACCATACACAAAAAATAAACTCCAAATGGATTAGAGACCGAAATGTAAGACCGGACACTATAAAACTCTTAGAGGAAAACATAGGAAGAATACTCTTTGACATAAATCACAGCAAGATATTTTTTGATCCACCTCCTAGAGTAATGGAATAAAAAAAAAAAAAAAAAAAAACACAAATGGGAGCAAATGAAACCTAAAAGCTTTTGCAAAGCAAAGGAAACTACAAACAAGACGAAAAGACAACGCTCAGAATGGGAGAAAATATTTGCAAACGAATCAATGGACAAAGGATTAATCTCCAATGTATATAAACAGCTCATGCAGCTCAACAGTAAAAAAACAAACAAACCAATCCAAAAATGGGCAGATGACGTAAATAGACATTTGTCCCAAGAAGACATACAGATGACCAAGAAACACATGAAAAGCTACTCAACATCACTAATTATTAGAGAAATATAAACCAAAACTACAATGAGGTATCACCTCACACGAGTTAGAATGGGCATCATCAGAAAATCTACAAACAACAAATGCTGGAGAGGGTGTGGAGAAAAGGGAACCCTCTTACACTATTTGTGGGAATGTAAATTGATACAGTCACTATGGAGAACAGTATGGAGGTTCCTTAAAAAACTAAAAATAGAATTACCATATGACCCAGCAATCCCACTACTGGCCATATACCCAGAGAAAACCATAATTCAAAAAGACATATTCACCACAATATTCATTGCAGCACTATTTACAATAGCCAGGTCATGGAAGCAACCTAAATGCCCATAGACAGACGAACGGAAAAGATGTGCTACATATATAAAATGGAATATTACTCAGCCATAAAAAGGAATGAAATTGGGTCATTTGTAGAGACGTGGATAGATCTAGAGACTGTCATACAGAGTGAAGTAAGTCAGAAAGAGAAAAACAAATATCGTATATTAACGCATACATGTAGAACCTAGAAAAATGGTAAAGATGAACTGGTTTGCAAGGCAGAAATAGAGACACAGATGTAGAGAACAAATGTATGGACACCAAGGGGGGAAAGTGGCAGGGTGGTGGTGGTGGGATGAATTGCAACCCTGGGATTGACATATATACACTTATATGTATAAAATAGATAACCAATAAGAGCCTGCTGTATAAAAAAATGAATAAAATAAATTCAAAAATTAAAAAATAAATAATACTTAAGAAAATAAAACAGAAAAAAAAGTTCTGTCCTTCCCATAGACGTATTTATATGAATGAATGATTTCCATGCTTATATCCATAAATACAAAAAGAGGAATAAAACTTACCTTGAACCAAAAAAGAAAAAAAAAAAAACTGAACCCACTGGTCATACAGAGGAAAACCCTATCAGTGCACTTGCTCCAGTGGTAAACAATTCTTAAGTTGGTCACAGGTGGGGAATCATCTCCCATGCAGCCAGCAGCCCCCACACAAGGAGCGTCCTCATTGCAAAGCTGGGGGACCGTGAGGAGGCGTCTCTGACTAAACGTGAGCTGAGCCCCAGGCCAGCTGCTGCTGAACTTTTCCCACCGTTCCCAGGTAAAACACCTGAATGTGTGCAAAGACTAAAAACTAGAGGAAGGGGCTTGGAGTCACACCAGCGACAGCACGCAGGCCGACTTGGTGCCTGCAGGCCAGCCAGGATGGTCCTGGCCCCGGGCGCTCGTCTGGAAACTTTCCATTTCCCTGCCTGAGGTACCCCTCCTGTCCCGGCCCCCACTGCTTTTTTCCTTCCTTACCTCTGCCCGGGGAGAAATTCCAGCAGCAAGTATGGGTGACACATCCTCTTCTTTAGCAGGTGGCAGCCCGGCAACTCCTGCAGAAAGTCCAGTAGAGCCCCAGTCACAACGGGCCACTCATAGAGCCGTGGGCCCTACTGCCTCCCACCAGCCCAACCCCGAGACTGCTGACGGGGCAGAGAATATGGCGTCAGGCACAGCTGCAGAGGCTTTTGCTGCCTGGAGGGGTGTTTATATTGACCTCAACCCAGGCACACCTGGGAAGGGCTGGCCGGCCGGGTCAGGCTGCCCAGGTCAGCCAATCCTCGCCCCTCAGGGGCTCAGATTTGCAGAAAATGGGCCTTGCTGCACCGGCCAGATCCAAGGAACAGGTGTAGGGTCCCGAGAGTCAGGATAGATAAGGGGCGGCAGCCCTGGCTTGTTTTCTAATCATTTTATCTGGTCCAGGAGTGGGAGACAACTTCAAGAAGACCCTCTGCTAATGAGAGGAACCCAGGAGTCAGGGAGAGGAGGGGTGGTGGGTGGAGACAGAGGCCTGGTGCCCCGGCTGCTGTGGAAGCCCCTAGAAGACCAGGCAGAGGGAGGCCACACAGAGTGAAGCCTAGGGTCACAGACCTGTTGGAGCTGCTGTTTATTAGTTCAAGCTCTGCTCTGAGGTGCTCTGTGTCAGCTCTGAGTGACAGGTGTGCTGGGGGTGCTCTGCAATGAGGGCTATATGCACAGTTCCTGTGTGCCCAGCCCTGTCGGGGTACCTGTCCACGGGAGCTCCATATCCAGGGAGGGGCATGCCCACGAGAGCCCCGTGGGCTGCTGCGTACCTGCCCAGGTGAGCTCCATATCCTGGGAGGGGCCTGACCATGATGGCCCCATGGGCTGCTGGGTACCTGCCCAGGTGAGCTCCATATCCTGGGAGGGGCCTAACCACCACAGCCCCGTGGGCTGCTGTGTACCTGCCCAGGTGAGCTCCATATCCTGGGAGGGACCTGACCACAAGAGCCCCGTGAGCTGCTGGGGACCTGGTAGAGGACGCCAGGACAGTCAGTGAAGCCACAGAGGATATACATCTAGTAGTTCCTAATTCCTACACCCTGCTGGTCATTCTACCATCCACCAGGACATGGTATTCTGTATTAGACTTCAATGATGCCTTCTTCTGTATTCCATTCGTCCCAGAGTCACAAGAAATTTTGGCTGTGAGTGGCAGGACTCAACATACAACAAAAACAATACTGCTGGGCCGTCCTGCCCCAGGGGTTCAAAAATTCCCACACCATCTTTGGGGAAACGTTAGCTAAAGACCTAAAAAATCTACCTCTGGAGAAGGGAACCCTCCTTCAATATGCAGATGACATTCTGATCACCAGCCCGACTAAGGAGGCCTCTGAACTACCTAGCCAATAAAAGATAGAAGGTGTCCAAGAAAAAGGCTCAAATATCACAAACTAAGGTGACCTTCCTGGGCTTCATTCGCTCAGAATGTCGGAGAAGCCCACCCCAGGAAAGGGAAGAAGCCATTTGCAGCCTCACCCTTCCTGAAACTAGAAGACAGCTTAGGGGTTCCTGGGGAGACCGGGGTTTGCTGCATCTGGATCCCTAACTACAGTCTAATAGCTGGGCCTCTATATGAAACACTGAAAGGAAAAGATGATGATTCTTTTGAATAGAATCCAGAAGCGGCCTTTCAAGAATGGAAAGAGCAGTCAGTTCAGATCCTTGCCCTGGACCTCCCTAAGTTAGCTAAACCCTTTGACCTTTACATTCCTGGTCCAAGGCGAATCGCCCTTGGAGTATTAGTGCAAAAACTGGGACCACTTGAAATGGAACAATGCAAGAATGCCCTCCAGGCATTGGCCAGCCACCCCATCCGACCAGGATACTGGGGGTATCTAAAAACCTGGAAATCAGCAGCCCGCAAGGCCAGCTCCCTCCTAAGGGAAAAGGACGCCACTTGGTGATCCTAACCACCCACCATGCCCTGAAGTTGCAGGGATTGCTCCGTGGGCACAATGACCTCGAGTGAGGAGGCCCTCCAACACCAACCTCCAGAGAGAAAACCTGGAGCAATGGGCCCCCATGACGACTCGTTTGACCATCACTTGACCTGGAGCTTCTCTCAGAAAACAACAAGAGTGTGTCCCAAAAGAGCAGACTATTGCTTACAGGACTTACTGCACCCAGAGCGGAGCTAATAAACTTGGCAGGGGAACCGTAAATAACGCTGCCACCATAGAAAAGCCTACAGACACCGCGGTGACGGCGGCCAATGAGACCGGCTGTACTCCTGGCTACTTCAAAAGGCCGTTGACTGAGTGGCCGTCAAGGTCCTGGATCACCACCGGCCCTGGACTGTCTGGGAGTTGAGCAAGCAGGGCTCTGACACCTGGTGTTGTTTGTACGTTAATTCAGTGGCCTAACTGAAGAAAGCGCAGAGTACTGGTCAGAGCATCTAGGCTAGCAGGAACTGTCAGCCTAAGGGGGCCGAACCAATGTGGAGCAGGGTAAAACGGCCCACCCCCCCCCCCCCAGCGTCTCTGCACATCTCTTTCCTGGACCCTTAAAGGTCATTAGAATCTATAAAACTTCCAATGCTGGTGCTCAGGCAGACGAGCAGTGAGGGAGGAGGCCTGGGGACAATCAACCTCACCTGGAGGCTGCTTGGGAGAAGTCCTCCCCCTCGCCCCGGGTATGAGGACACCCAACTCAGCACGAAGCATTTACAGAAGAGGTTTCTGCACCCTCAGCACCCCAAGAATGAGGAATGGGACAAAAGGCAGAGGAGGGCTTTGTCACTGGCAAAGCCCATGAAAAATTCCTGGGAGATGAAAATAGAATCTGGGCAATAAAATAAAGTCTAACCATTTTTTCCTTTGTGCTTTGTCTAATTTCACTTGCTCCTAGGTTTCCACATGCAGAGGTCCCACACCCGACACTTCAGACCCGATTTCCTAGTGCAAAATGGCTGGGCCGACACCTCAGCTCGTGGGGCCCCGTGCAGACTCTGCGACATAGAGCCTGAGCTCCAGCCAACCCGGCCCTCGAGAGCTCCGCCCCCTCCCTCCCGCTGACGGTGCCAGGATCTCTACACAGCAGCCCGGCCCACAACCCGCAGGGAAGCACACACTCTCACCTCTCCATTCTCTGATCAAAATATAAAGTTTTCCTTTGCTTCTGAACCAAAGTCAGTCTCGATCTGTTGGCTCCAATGACACTAGGCAGGGAGACCCTTGTTGGGGCCCACTCTGCAGGATCAGTAACAGAATTTGAGAACATTGTAACTTCAAAGAACAGATGTGCGAGCCAAACTGTAATTAACATAGAGCAGTGTATAAGGCTCGTGTAAAATAAGATGTTTCTAACACTTCCATTTGATATTTCCATCACTTTATTATAAGCAAGTTCAGTGGAGGGGTTTGTCTTATTTGTCAGGTCAACAGTAGAGAAATGCAGTGATTTCTTTCCAAGGATGTACATCTAATAATCTTGGTTGAAGTTTCAACCTTGTTTTGACTGATTTTCCATTGAAAATGATACCTCTCTTTCAGCTCCTAGATTTCTGAGAAGTATAAAATCTTATATTTTTTATTACCAAAGGGGAAAGGTGGGAGGAGGGATAAATTAACAGTTTCAGATTAACATATACACACTGCTATGTATAAAATATATCATCAACAAGGAACTACTGTATAACACAGGGAACTATACTCAATATTTTGTAATGACCCCTAAGGGGAAATAATCTGAAAAACAATAGATATCTATATCGACATCATCTATCAACTACAGATAAAATGGAAACTAAAGGAGGCCGATGGTGAGCGTTTCTGAACCTGAAGACTTCAATCATCTAAAGTTCGGACTCTGCCTACGGCCCAAGTCCCTTAATGAACACACATGTACCAGTAGCTTAAAAATTCCCCAGATTGGAGTTCGGGGAGACACTGATTTGGAAAAATCCCTGGTGTTCTCCTTACATACACGGGACCTTTCCTACAGCTAAAACATGCCTGTGACACCCAGAAGATGGAACACGGTTGGATCAGGGAGATTTTGGAAAAGGCACCAAAACTCCTAATTTCCTGGTTGTTGGGGTCACACCTCCAGCCTTTTTCCTTAAAATCTCCCCACCTGAGGATGTCAGCACCTTCAACATCCAGTTGCACAAAATTTGGAATTTTTCGAAAGGAAGAAGGGGAAGGAGGAGAAACAAGGAGAGCCAAGCCCTAGATGTTCGGACAGGCACATGTCACTCTAATTTCCAATCAGGAAGAAGAATTAAGCAAAGGCTTAGCCTGCCACCGGGAACCAGAGTAGGGCCAGAAGCAAAGCAGCGGTTCTGCGGACAGCTCCCAAAAAAGCGAGTTGAAAAATGGAGCTCAGGGGCACTGCAATTCACAAACCTGCAAAGTTATAAATTATAACTATCGTCCAAAACTATATTGAGGGAAGGCAACGAACAGGATTGGAAAGCAAGGCAGAATTGCAGGAAACAGATTTCAGGAGTTAGATTCGAATAGCCCCTAAAGCACATGAAAAGCGGCCAAAAGTCGACAACGATGCACATGGCCAAAAAGAGCATATGTGTTTTTTTTCTGAATAAATTCAGGAAAAAACGCATAGGCCCTTTTTGGCCAACCAAGCAAGCCGGAAATGCAATGCAGCACTACAAAGAAGTCTCACTTCCCATCGGTCAAAAGGGCCTTCCTAAAAAAGTGTAAAAAAAATACAGGAGAGGCCAGGGAGGAAAGGGAGCATTGTTACACTGATGGTCGGGATGTAAATTGCCAATGGCGACTCTGGAGAACGGTACGGTGTTTCCTAAAACATCTAAAAAACACAGCTAGAGAGAAAGGGGCACATCCATTCATGGGCGTATAAATTGGGAAAACTAAAAATCAGCAAGACACAGGCACCCCAAAGTTTAGGGCTGCTCTGTTGACAAGAACCTCCACTTCATGACACCTTAAATATCCCAGGAAAGAGAAAAATGGATAAAGAAGTTGTGGTCCTTATGTACAATGGAATATCACTCAGCCATGAAATCAATGTCATAAGGCTAGTAGAAGCAAGATGGGTGGACTTAGGTACGACGATTCTAAGTGAAATAAGTCACACAGAAAAGGACACTTATCAAAAGCTATAACTTATACAGGGAATGTAAAAACCGCTACATTTGAACTGAATTACAAAACAGAACAAAGTCACACATTTAGAAAAAAATCTATGGTTGCTTAACGGGAAAGGTGAGGTGGGGTGATGCATAAAACAAGGGTTTCAAATTAGCTCAGATACCGTTCCATACACCCAATACGTAATAGACAAGACCTACTCCTTGCTCAGTGAACTGGACACAACACCCCCTATTCACCGAACAAGTATATATCTGACTAGTAAGAATCTTAAAACCTATGTATTGATATCTCTCTGGAAGTGTGTCAAGTGGGTGTAAAGCCGCATAAACACAGCCGTGAAAAGCAGCTAAACCCCATTATAAAAATAAATTACTTTTAAAAACCCGTAAAACAAAGACAGTGAAAGAGAGAGAAATTCTTACCCAATTGGTTCAGGGGCTGTGATGCAACCTGGATTGAACATATCTAGACCCACAGCTGGATGAGACCTAAGGGTGGACACTCTTGGGGCTGAGAGGTTGGGTGAGGTTGGGTGAGCCAACGCAGACCCTTTAAAGTAATACTGCGTGGTACCCATCCCATGGGTCCCAAATCTCCAGGTTCAAGGCCATCTTCCTACATCGAAAACATGCATGAGAAACCCAGAAAATGGTACACCGTGTGATTTTGAAAGGTTTCTAAAACGCACCTCATTTCTCATCTCCTTGTGCTCGGGTTCGCCATTCCAGCTACTTTCCTAGCAATCTCCCTACTTGGAGAATCAGCACCTTTAACCTCCTGTTCCGTACAGGTTGCAATTTGTTCTGAGGATGAACGGGAAGAGGGGCAACCAATGAGAGACTAGATCTAGGTGTTGGGACAGGCACAGGTCACTCTATTTTCCCATCAGGAAGAAGAAAATACCACAGGCTCAGCCTGCCACCCGGAACCAGAATAGGGCCTGAGGCAATCCCGCGCTTTTGCGGCCAGATCCCAAAAAAGCGAGTTGAAAAATGGACCTCAGGGACACTGCAATTCACAAACCTGCAGACTTATAAATGATAATTCTCGTCAACAAATATATTGAGGGAAAGCAACGAAGAGGATTTGAAAGCAAGGCAGAACTGCAGGAAACAGATTTCAGGAGGTAGATTCGAATCGCCTTTAAAGCACATGAAAAGCGGCAAAACGTTGACAATGATGACCTTGGCCAAAAAGGGCGTATGCGTTTTTTCCTGAATATATTCAGGAAAAAACGCATACGCCCTTTTTGGCCAACCAAGCAACCTGGAAAGGCAAATCAGCGCTACAAAGAAGTCTCGCTTCCCATCCGTCTAAAGGGCCATGCTGATAAAAGTGTCAAAACCACAAATGCAGGACAGGCCATGGAGAAATGGCAGCCTTGCTACGCTGATGGGCGGGATGTAAACTGCCAACAGCCACTCTGGAGAAGTGTACGGTGAGGCCTGAAACTTCGAAAAAACCCAGCTTAGGGAGCATAGGGCACTTCCACTCATGCGCGTATAAATTTTGAAAACTAAAAATCAGCAAGACACAGGCACCCCAAAGTTTAGGGCTGCTCTGTTGAAAAGAACCTCCACTTCATGACACCTTAAATATCCCAGGAAAGAGAAAAATGGATAAAGAAGTTGTGGTCCTTATGTACAATGGAATATCACTCAGCCATGAAATCAATGTCATAAGGCTAGTAGAAGCAAGATGGGTGGACTTAGGTACGACGATTCTAAGTGAAATAAGTCACACAGAAAAAGACACTTATCATAAGCTATCACTTATAGAGGGAATGTAAAAACCGCTACACTTGAACTGAATTACAAAACAGAACAGAGTCACACGTTTAGAAAACACACTATGGCTGCTTAACGGGAAAGGTGAGGTGGGGTGAGGCATAAAACAAGGGTTTCAAATTAGCTCAGATACCGTTCCATACACCCAATACGTAATAGAAAAGACCTACTCCTTGCTCAGTGAACTGGACTCAACACCCCCTATTCACCGCACAAGAATATATGTGACTAGTAAGAATCTTAAAACCTATGTATTGATATCTCTCTGGAAGTGTGTCAAGTGGGTGTAAAGCCGCATAAACACAGCCGTGAAAAGCAGCTAAACCCCATTATAAAAATAAATTAGTTTTAAAAACCCAGGAAACAAAGACAGTGAAAGAGACAGAAATTCTTACAAAATTCATTCAGTGGCTGTGACGCAACCTGGATTGACCATATCTAGACCCACAGCTGGATGAGACATAAGGGTGGACATTCTTGGGGCTGAGAGGTTTGGTGAGGTTGGGTGAGCCAACGCAGACCCTTTAAGGTAATACTGCGTGGTACCCATCCCATGGGTCCTAAATCTCCAGGTTCAAGGGCATCTTCCTACATCGAAAACTTGCATGAGGAACCCAGAAGATGGTACACCATGTGATTTTGAAAGGTTTCTAAAACGCACCTCATTTCTCATCTCCTTGTGCTCGGGTTCGCCATTCCAGCTACTTTACTAGCAATCTCCCTTCTTGGAGAATCAGCACCTTTAACCTCCTGTTCTGTACAGGTTGCAATTTGTCCTGAGGATGAACGGGAAGAGGGGCAACCAATGAGAGACTAGATGTAGGTGTTGGCACAGGCACAGGTCACTCTATTTTCCCATCAGGAAGAAGAATTAAGCACAGGCTCAGCCTGCCGCCTGGAAGCAGAATAGTGCCTGAGGCAATCCCGCGCTTCTGCGGCCAGCTCCCAAAAAAGCCAGTTGAAAAATGGAGCACATGGGCACTGAAATTCACAACCCTGCAGAGTTATAAATGATAACTCTCGTCCACAAATATATTGAGCGAAGGCAATGAAGAGGATTTGAAAGCAAGGCAGAATTGCAGGAAACAGGTTTCAGGAGGTAGATTCGAATCGCCTTTAAAGCACATGAAAAGCGGCAAAACGTGGACAATGATGCCCTTAGCCAAAAAGGGCGTATGCGTTTTTTCCTGAATATATTCAGGAAAAAACGCATACGCCCTTTTTGGCTAACCAAGCAACCTGGAAAGGCAAATCAGCGCTACAAAGAAGTCTCGCTTCCCATCCGTCAAAAGGGCGATGCTGATAAAAGTGTCAAAACCACAAATGCAGGACAGGCCATGGAGAAATGGGAGCCTTGCTACGCTGATGGGCGGGATGTAAATTGCCAACAGCCACTCTGGAGAAGTGTACGGTGATACCTGAAACATCGAAAAAACACAGCTTAGGGAGCATAGGGCACGTCCACTCATGGGCGTATAAATTTTGAAAACTAAAAATCAGCAAGACACAGGCACCCCAAAGTTTAGGGCTGCTCTTTTGACAAGAACCTCCACTTCATGACACCTTAAATATCCCAGGAAAGAGAAAAATGGATAAAGAAGTTGTGGTCCTTATGTACAATGGAATATCACTCAGCCATGAAATCAATGTCATAAGGCTAGTAGAAGCAAGATGGGTGGACTTAGGTACGACGATTCTAAGTGAAATAAGTCACACAGAAAAGGACACTTATCAAAAGCTATAACTTATACAGGGAATGTAAAAACCGCTACATTTGAACTGAATTACAAAACAGAACAAAGTCACACATTTAGAAAAAAATCTATGGTTGCTTAACGGGAAAGGTGAGGTGGGGTGATGCATAAAACAAGGGTTTCAAATTAGCTCAGATACCGTTCCATACACCCAATACGTAATAGACAAGACCTACTCCTTGCTCAGTGAACTGGACTCAACACCCCCTATTCACCGCACAAGAATATATGTGACTAGTAAGAATCTTAAAACCTATGTATTGATATCTCTCTGGAAGTGTGTCAAGTGGGTGTAAAGCCGCATAAACACAGCCGTGAAAAGCAGCTAAACCCCATTATAAAAATAAATTAGTTTTAAAAACCCATGAAACAAAGACAGTGAAAGAGACAGAAATTCTTAGAAAATTCATTCAGGGGCTGTGACGCAACCTGGATTGACCATATCTAGACCCACAGCTGGATGAGACATAAGGGTGAACATTCTTGGGGCTGAGAGGTTTGGTGAGGTTGGGTGAGCCAACGCAGACCCTTCAAGGTAATACTGCGTGGTTCCCATCCCTTGGGTCCCAAATCTCCAGGTTCAAGGGCATCTTCCTACATGGAAAACTTGCATGAGGAACCCAGAAGATGGTACACCGTGTGATTTTGAAAGGTTTCTAAAACGCACCTCATTTCTCATCTCCTTGTGCTCGGGTTCCCCATTCCAGCTACTTCACTAGCAATCTCCCTACTTGGAGAATCAGCACCTTTAACCTCCTGTTCCGTACAGGTTGCAATTTGTCCTGAGGATGAACATGAAGAGGGGCAGCCAATGAGAGACTAGATCTAGCTGTTGGGACAGGCACAGGTCACTCTATTTTCTCATCAGGAAGAAGAAATAACCACAGTCTCAGCCTGCCGCCGGGAACCAGAATAGGGCCTGAGGCAATCCCGTGATTTTGCAGCCAGCTCCCAAACAAGACAGTTGAAAAATGGAGCACATGGGCACTGCAATTCACAACCCTGCAGAGTTATAAATGATAACTCTCGTCCACAAATATATTGAGGGAAGGCAACGAAGAGGATTTGAAAGCAAGGCAGAATTGCAGGAAACAGGTTTCAGGAGGTAGATTCGAATCGCCTTTAAAGCAGATGAAAAGCGGCAAAACGTGGACAATGATGCCCTTGGCCAAAAAGGGTGTATGCGTTTTTTCCTGAATATATTCAGGAAAAAACGCATACGCCCTTTTTGGCCAACCAAGCAACCTGGAAAGTCAAATCAGCGCTACAAAGAAGTCTCGCTTCCCATCCGTCAAAAGGGCCATGCTGATAAAAGTGTCAAAACCACAAATGCAGGACAGGCCATGGAGAAATTGGAGCCTTGCTACGCTGATGGGCGGGATGTAAATTGCCAACAGCCACTCTGGAGAAGTGTACGGTGAGGCCTGAAACATCGAAAAAACACAGCTTAGGGAGCATAGGGCACTTCCACTCATGGGCGTATAAATTTTGAAAACTAAAAATCAGCAAGACACAGGCACCCCAAAGTTTAGGGCTGCTCTGTTGACAAGAACCTCCACTTCATGACACCTTAAATATCCCAGGAAAGAGAAAAATGGATAAAGAAGTTGTGGTCCTTATGTACAATGGAATATCACTCAGCCATGAAATCAATGTCATAAGGCTAGTAGAAGCAAGATGGGTGGACTTAGGTACGACGATTCTAAGTGAAATAAGTCACACAGAAAAAGACACTTATCAAAAGCTATAACTTATACAGTGAATGTAAAAACCGCTACATTTGAACTGAATTACAAAACAGAACAAAGTCACACATTTAGAAAAAAATCTATGGTTGCTTAACGGGAAAGGTGAGGTGGGGTGATGCATAAAACAAGGGTTTCAAATTAGCTCAGATACCGTTCCATACACCCAATACGTAATAGACAAGACCTACTCCTTGCTCAGTGAACTGGACTCAACACCCCCTATTCACCGCACAAGAATATATGTGACTAGTAAGAATCTTAAAACCTATGTATTGATATCTCTCTGGAAGTGTGTCAAGTGGGTGTAAAGCCGCATAAACACAGCCGTGAAAAGCAGCTAAACCCCATTATAAAAATAAATTAGTTTTAAAAACCCATGAAACAAAGACAGTGGAAGAGACAGAAATTCTTACAAAATTCATTCAGTGGCTGTGACGCAACCTGGATTGACCATATCTAGACCCACAGCTGGATGAGACATAAGGGTGAACATTCTTGGGGCTGAGAGGTTTGGTGAGGTTGGGTGAGCCAACGCAGACCCTTTAAGGTAATACTGCGTGGTACCCATCCCTTGGGTCCCAAATCTCCAGGTTCAAGGGCATCTTCCTACATCGAAAACTTGCATGAGGAACCCAGAAGATGGTACACCGTGTGATTTTGAAAGGTTTCTAAAACGCACCTCATTTCTCATCTCCTTGTGCTCGGGTTCGCCATTCCAGCTACTTCACTAGCAATCTCCCTACTTGGAGAATCAGCACCTTTAACCTCCTGTTCCGTACAGGTTGCAATTTGTCCTGAGGATGAACGGGAAGAGGGGCAGCCAATGAGAGACTAGATCTAGGTGTTGGGACAGGCACAGGTCACTCTATTTTCTCATCAGGAAGAAGAAATAACCACAGGCTCAGCCTGCCACCCGGAACCAGAATAGGGCCTGAGGCAATCCCGCGCTTCTGCGGCCAGCTCCCAAAAAAGCCAGTTGAAAAATGGAGCACATGGGCACTGCAATTCACAACCCTGCAGAGTTATAAATGATAACTCTCGTCCACAAATATATTGAGGGAAGGCAACGAAGAGGATTTGAAAGCAAGGCAGAATTGCAGGAAACAGGTTTCAGGAGGTAGATTCGAATCGCCTTTAAAGCACATGAAAAGCGGCAAAACGTCGACAATGATGCCCTTGGCCAAAAAGGGCGTATGCGTTTTTTCCTGAATATATTCAGGAAAAAACGCATACGCCCTTTTTGGCCAACCAAGCAACCTGGAAAGGCAAATCAGCGCTACAAAGAAGTCTCGCTTCCCATCGGTCAAAAGGGTCATGCTGCAAAAAGTGTCAAAACCAGAAATGCAGGACAGGCCATGGAGAAATGGCAGCCTTGCTACGCTGATGGGCGGGATGTTAATTGCCAGCAGCCACTCTGGAGAAGTGTACGGTGTGTCCTGAAACATCGAAAAAACACAGCTTAGGGAGCATAGGGCACGTCCACTCATGGGCGTATAAATTGGGAAAAAGAAAAAATCAGCAAGACACAGGCACCCCAAAGTTTAGGGCTGCTCTGTTGACAAGAACCTCCACTTCATGAAAACTTAAATATCCCAGGAAAGAGAAAAATGGATAAAGAAGTCGTGGTCCTTATGTACAATGGAATATCACTCAGACATGAAATCAATGTCATAAGGCTAGTAGAAGCAAGATGAGTGGAGTTAGGTACGACGATTCTAAGTGAAATAAGTCACACAGAAAAAGACACTTATCATAAGCTATCACTTATAGAGGGAATGTAAAAACCGCTACACTTGAACTGAATTACAAAACAGAACAGAGTCACACGTTTAGAAAACACACTATGGCTGCTTAACGGGAAAGGTGAGGTGGGGTGATGCATAAAACAAGGATTTCAAATTCGCTCAGATACCGTTCCATACACCCAATATGTAATAGACAAGACCTACTCCTTGCTCAGTGAACTGGACTCAACACCCCCTATTCACCGCACAAGAATATATGTGACTAGTAAGAATCTTAAAAGCTATGTATTGATATATGTCTGGAAGTGAGTCAAGTGGGTGTAAAGCCGCATAAACACAGCCGTGAAAAGCAGCTAAACCCCATTATAAAAATAAATTACTTTTAAAAACCCATGAAACAAAGACAGTGAAAGAGAGAGAAATTCTTACAAAATTCGTTCAGTGGCTGTGACGCAACCTGGATTGACCATATCTAGACCCACAGCTGGATGAGACATAAGGGTGAACATTCTTGGGGCTGAGAGGTTTGGTGAGGTTGGGTGAGCCAACGCAGACCCTTTAAGGTAATACTGCGTGGTACCCATCCCTTGGGTCCCAAATCTCCAGGTTCAAGGGCATCTTCCTACATCGAAAACTTGCATGAGGAACCCAGAAGATGGTACACCGTGTGATTTTGAAAGGTTTCTAAAACGCACCTCATTTCTCATCTCCTTGTGCTCGGGTTCGCCATTCCAGCTACTTCACTAGCAATCTCCCTACTTGGAGAATCAGCACCTTTAACCTCCTGTTCCGTACAGGTTGCAATTTGTCCTGAGGATGAACGGGAAGAGGGGCAGCCAATGAGAGACTAGATCTAGGTGTTGGGACAGGCACAGGTCACTCTATTTTCTCATCAGGAAGAAGAAATAACCACAGGCTCAGCCTGCCACCCGGAACCAGAATAGGGCCTGAGGCAATCCCGCGCTTCTGCGGCCAGCTCCCAAAAAAGCCAGTTGAAAAATGGAGCACATGGGCACTGCAATTCACAACCCTGCAGAGTTATAAATGATAACTCTCGTCCACAAATATATTGAGGGAAGGCAACGAAGAGGATTTGAAAGCAAGGCAGAATTGCAGGAAACAGGTTTCAGGAGGTAGATTCGAATCGCCTTTAAAGCACATGAAAAGCGGCAAAACGTCGACAATGATGCCCTTGGCCAAAAAGGGCGTATGCGTTTTTTCCTGAATATATTCAGGAAAAAACGCATACGCCCTTTTTGGCCAACCAAGCAACCTGGAAAGGCAAATCAGCGCTACAAAGAAGTCTCGCTTCCCATCGGTCAAAAGGGTCATGCTGCAAAAAGTGTCAAAACCAGAAATGCAGGACAGGCCATGGAGAAATGGCAGCCTTGCTACGCTGATGGGCGGGATGTTAATTGCCAGCAGCCACTCTGGAGAAGTGTACGGTGTGTCCTGAAACATCGAAAAAACACAGCTTAGGGAGCATAGGGCACGTCCACTCATGGGCGTATAAATTGGGAAAAAGAAAAAATCAGCAAGACACAGGCACCCCAAAGTTTAGGGCTGCTCTGTTGACAAGAACCTCCACTTCATGAAAACTTAAATATCCCAGGAAAGAGAAAAATGGATAAAGAAGTCGTGGTCCTTATGTACAATGGAATATCACTCAGACATGAAATCAATGTCATAAGGCTAGTAGAAGCAAGATGAGTGGAGTTAGGTACGACGATTCTAAGTGAAATAAGTCACACAGAAAAAGACACTTATCATAAGCTATCACTTATAGAGGGAATGTAAAAACCGCTACACTTGAACTGAATTACAAAACAGAACAGAGTCACACGTTTAGAAAACACACTATGGCTGCTTAACGGGAAAGGTGAGGTGGGGTGATGCATAAAACAAGGATTTCAAATTCGCTCAGATACCGTTCCATACACCCAATATGTAATAGACAAGACCTACTCCTTGCTCAGTGAACTGGACTCAACACCCCCTATTCACCGCACAAGAATATATGTGACTAGTAAGAATCTTAAAAGCTATGTATTGATATATGTCTGGAAGTGAGTCAAGTGGGTGTAAAGCCGCATAAACACAGCCGTGAAAAGCAGCTAAACCCCATTATAAAAATAAATTACTTTTAAAAACCCGTAAAACAAAGACAGTGAAAGAGAGAGAAATTCTTACAAAATTCGTTCAGAGGCTGTGATGCAACCTGGATTGACCATATCTACACGCACAGCTGGATGAGACATAAGGGTGGACACTCTTGGGGCTGAAAGGTTGGGTTAGGTTGGGTGAGCAAACGCAGACCCTTTAAAGTAATACTGCGTGGTACCCATCCCATGGGTCCCAAGTCTCCAGGTTCAAGGGCATCTTCCTACATCGAAAACATGCATGAGAAACTCAGAAGATGGTACACCGTGTGATTTTGAAAGGTTTCTAAAACGCACCTCATTTCTCATCTCCTTGTGCTCGGGTTCGCCATTCCAGCTACTTTACTAGCAATCTCCCTACTTGGAGAATCAGCACCTTTAACCTCCTGTTCTGTACAGGTTGCAATTTGTCCTGAGGATGAACGGGAAGAGGGGCAACCAATGAGAGACTAGATCTAGGTGTTGGGACAGGCACAGGTCACTCTATTTTCCCATCAGGAAGAAGAATTAATCACAGGCTCAGCCTGCCGCCCAGAAGCACAATAGGGCCTGAGGCAATCCCACGCTTTTGTGGCCAGCTCCCATAAAAGCGAGTTGAAAAATGGAGCTCAGGGACACGGCAATTCACAAACCCGCAGAGTTATAAATGATAACTCTCATCCACAGATATATTGAGGGAAGGCAACGAAGAGGATTTGAAAGCAAGGCAGAATTGCAGAAAACAGATTTCAGGAGGTAGATTCGAATCGCCTTTAAAGCACATGAAGAGCAGCAAAACGTCGACAATGATGCCCTTGGCCAAAAAGGGCGTATGCGTTTATTCCTGAATATATTCAGGAAAAAACGCATACGCCCTTTTTGGCCAACCAAGCAACCTGGAAAGGCAAATCAGCGCTACAAAGAAGTCTCGCTTCCCATCGGCCAAAAGGGCCAGGCTGCAAAAAGTGTCAAAACCAGAAATGCAGGACAGGCCATGGAGAAATGGCAGCCTTGCTACACTGATGAGCGGGATGTAAATTGACAACAGCCACTCTGGAGAAGTGTACGGTGTGTCCTGAAACATCGAAAAAACACAGCTTAGGGAGCATAGGGCACATCCACTCATGGGCGTATAAATTGGGAAAACTAAAAATCAGCAAGACACAGGCACCCCAAAGTTTAGGGCTGCTCTGTTGACAAGAACCTCCACTTCATGACACCTTAAATATCCCAGGAAAGAGAAAAATGGATAAAGAAGTTGTGGTCCTTATGTACAATGCAATATCACTTAGACATGAAATCAATGTCATAAGGCTAGTAGAAGCAAGATGAGTGGACTTAGGTACGACGATTCTAAGTGAAATAAGTCACACAGAAAAAGACACTTATCATAAGCTATCACTTATAGAGGGAATGTAAAAACCGCTACACTTGAACTGAATTACAGAACAGAACAGAATCACACGTTTAGAAAACACACTATGGCTGCTTAACGGGAAAGGTGAGGTGGGGTGATGCATAAAACAAGGGGTTCAAATTCGCTCAGATACCGTTCCATACACCCAATATGTAATAGACAAGACCTACTCCTTGCTCAGTGAACTGGACTCAACACCCCCTATTCACCGCACAAGAATATATGTGACTAGTAACAATCTTAAAACCTATGTATTGATATATGTCTGGAAGTGAGTCAAGTGGGTGTAAAGCCGCATAAACACAGCCGTGAAAAGCAGCTAAACCCCATTATAAAAATAAATTACTTTTAAAAACCCGTAAAACAAAGACAGTGAAAGAGAGAGAAATTCTTACAAAATTCGTTCAGGGGCTGTGATGCAACCTCGATTGACCATATCTACACGCACAGCTGGATGAGACATAAGGGTGGACACTCTTGGGGCTGAAAGGTTGGGTTAGGTTGGGTGAGCAAACGCAGACCCTTTAAAGTAATACTGCGTGGTACCCATCCCATGGGTCCCAAGTCTCCAGGTTCAAGGGCATCTTCCTACATCGAAAACATGCATGAGAAACTCAGAAGATGGTACACCGTGTGATTTTGAAAGGTTTCTAAAACGCACCTCATTTCTCATCTCCTTGTGCTCGGGTTCGCCATTCCAGCTACTTCACTAGAAATCTCCCTACTTGGAGAATCAGCACCTATAAGCTCCTGTTCCCTACAGGTTGCAATTTGTCCTGAGGATGAACGGGAAGAGGGGCAACCAATGAGAGACTAGATCTAGGTGTTGGGACAGGCATAGGTCACTCTATTTTCCCATCAGGAAGAAGAATTAACCACAGGCTCAGCCTGCAGCGGGGAACCAGAATAGGGCCTGAGGCAATCCCGTGCTTTTGCGGCCAGCTCCCAAACAAGACACTTGAAAAATGGAGCTCAGGGGCACTGCCATTCACAAACCTGCTGAGTTATAAATGATAACTCTCGTCCACAAATATATTGAGGGAAGGCAACGAAGAGGATTTGAAAGCAAGGCAGAATTGCAGGAAACAGGTTTCAGGAGGTAGATTCGAATCACCTTTAAAGCACATGAAAAGCGGCAAAACGTCGACAATTATGCCCTTGGCCAAAAAGGGCGTATGCGTTTTTTCCTGAATATATTCAGGAAAAAACGCATATGCCCTTTTTGGCCAACCAAGCAACCTGGAAAGGCAAATCAGCGCTACAAAGAAGTCTCGCTTCCCATCGGTCAAAAGGGTCATGCTGCAAAAAGTGTCAAAACCAGAAATGCAGGACTGGCCATGGAGAAATGGCAGCCTTGCTACGCTGATGGGCGGGATGTTAATTGCCAGCAGCCACTCTGGAGAAGTGTACGGTGTGTCCTGAAACATCGAAAAAACACAGCTTAGGGAGCATAGGGCACGTCCACTCATGGGCGTATAAATTGGGAAAAAGAAAAATCAGCAAGACACAGGCACCCCAAAGTTTAGGGCTGCTCTGTTGACAAGAACCTCCACTTCATGAAAACTTAAATATCCCAGGAAAGAGAAAAATGGATAAAGAAGTCGTGGTCCTTATGTACAATGGAATATCACTCAGAAATGAAATCAATGTCATAAGGCTAGTAGAAGCAAGATGAGTGGAGTTAGGTACGACGATTCTAAGTGAAATAAGTCACACAGAAAATGACACTTATCATAAGCTTTCATTTATAGAGGGAATGTAAAAACCGCTACACTTGAACTGAATTACAAAACAGAACAGAGTCACACGTTTAGAAAACACACTATGGCTGCTTAACGGGAAAGGTGAGGTGGGGTGATGCATAAAACAAGGGGTTCAAATTCGCTCAGATACCGTTCCATACACCCAATATGTAATAGACAAGACCTACTCCTTGCTCAGTGAACTGGACTCAACACCCCCTATTCACCGCACAAGAATATATGTGACTAGTAAGAATCTTAAAACCTATGTATTGATATATGTCTGGAAGTGAGTCAAGTGGGTGTAAAGCCGCATAAACACAGCCGTGAAAAGCAGCTAAACCCCATTATAAAAATAAATTACTTTTAAAAACCTGTAAAACAAAGACAGTGAAAGAGAGAGAAATTCTTACAAAATTCGTTCAGAGGCTGTGATGCAACCTCGATTGACCATATCTACACGCACAGCTGGATGAGACATAAGGGTGGACACTCTTGGGGCTGAAAGGTTGGGTTAGGTTGGGTGAGCAAACGCAGACCCTTTAAAGTAATACTGCGTGGTACCCATCCCATGGGTCCCAAGTCTCCAGGTTCAAGGGCATCTTCCTACATCGAAAACATGCATGAGAAACTCAGAAGATGGTACACCGTGTGATTTTGAAAGGTTTCTAAAACGCACCTCATTTCTCATCTCCTTGTGCTCGGGTTCGCCATTCCAGCTACTTCACTAGAAATCTCCCTACTTGGAGAATCAGCACCTTTAACCTCCTGTTCTGTACAGGTTGCAATTTGTCCTGAGGATGAACGGGAAGAGGGGCAACCAATGAGAGACTAGATCTAGGTGTTGGGACAGGCACAGGTCACTCTATTTTCCCATCAGGAAGAAGAATTAACCACAGGCTCAGCCTGCAGCGGGGAACCAGAATAGGGCCTGAGGCAATCCCGTGCTTTTGCGGCCAGCTCCCAAACAAGACACTTGAAAAATGGAGCTCAGGGGCACTGCCATTCACAAACCTGCTGAGTTATAAATGATAACTCTCGTCCACAAATATATTGAGGGAAGGCAACGAAGAGGATTTGAAAGCAAGGCAGAATCGCAGGAAACAGGTTTCAGGAGGTAGATTCGAATCACCTTTAAAGCACATGAAAAGCGGCAAAACGTCGACAATTATGCCCTTGGCCAAAAAGGGCGTATGCGTTTTTTCCTGAATATATTCAGGAAAAAACGCATATGCCCTTTTTGGCCAACCAAGCAACCTGGAAAGGCAAATCAGCGCTACAAAGAAGTCTCGCTTCCCATCGGTCATAAGGGTCATGCTGCAAAAAGTGTCAAAACCAGAAATGCAGGACTGGCCATGGAGAAATGGCAGCCTTGCTACGCTGATGGGCGGGATGTTAATTGCCAGCAGCCACTCTGGAGAAGTGTACGGTGTGTCCTGAAACATCGAAAAAACACAGCATAGGGAGCATAGGGCACGTCCACTCATGGGCGTATAAATTGGGAAAAAGAAAAATCAGCAAGACACAGGCACCCCAAAGTTTAGGGCTGCTCTGTTGACAAGAACCTCCACTTCATGAAAACTTAAATATCCCAGGAAAGAGAAAAATGGATAAAGAAGTCGTGGTCCTTATGTACAATGGAATATCACTCAGACATGAAATCAATGTCATAAGGCTAGTAGAAGCAAGATGAGTGGAGTTAGGTACGACGATTCTAAGTGAAATAAGTCACACAGAAAATGACACTTATCATAAGCTATCATTTATAGAGGGAATGTAAAAACCGCTACACTTGAACTGAATTACAAAACAGAACAGAGTCACACGTTTAGAAAACACACTATGGCTGCTTAACGGGAAAGGTGAGGTGGGGTGATGCATAAAACAAGGGGTTCAAATTCGCTCAGATACCGTTCCATACACCCAATATGTAATAGACAAGACCTACTCCTTGATCAGTGAACTGGACTCAACACCCCCTATTCACCGCACAAGAATATATGTGACTAGTAAGAATCTTAAAACCTATGTATTGATATATGTCTGGAAGTGAGTCAAGTGGGTGTAAAGCCGCATAAACACAGCCGTGAAAAGCAGCTAAACCCCATTATAAAAATAAATTACTTTTAAAAACCTGTAAAACAAAGACAGTGAAAGAGAGAGAAATTCTTACAAAATTCGTTCAGAGGCTGTGATGCAACCTCGATTGACCATATCTACACGCACAGCTGGATGAGACATAAGGGTGGACACTCTTGGGGCTGAAAGGTTGGGTTAGGTTGGGTGAGCAAACGCAGACCCTTTAAAGTAATACTGCGTGGTACCCATCCCATGGGTCCCAAGTCTCCAGGTTCAAGGGCATCTTCCTACATCGAAAACATGCATGAGAAACTCAGAAGATGGTACACCGCGTGATTTTGGAAGGTTTCTAAAACGCACCTCATTTCTCATCTCCTTGTGCTCGGGTTCGCCATTCCAGCTACTTTACTAGCAATCTCCCTACTTGGAGAATCAGCACCTTTAACCTCCTGTTCTGTACAGGTTGCAATTTGTCCTGAGGATGAACGGGAAGAGGGGCAACCAATGAGAGACTAGATCTAGGTGTTGGGACAGGCACAGGTCACTCTAATTTCCCATCAGGAAGAAGAATTAATCACAGGCTCAGCCTGCCGCCCAGAAGCACAATAGGGCCTGAGGCAATCCCGCGCTTTTGCGGCCAGCTCCCAAAAAAGCGAGTTGAAAAATGGAGCTCAGGGACACTGCAATTCACAAACCCGCAGAGTTATAAATGATAACTCTCATCCACAGATATATTGAGGGAAGGCAACGAAGAGGATTTGAAAGCAAGGCAGAATTGCAGAAAACAGATTTCAGGAGGTAGATTCGAATCGCCTTTAAAGCACATGAAAAGCAGCAAAACGTCGACAATGATGCCCTTGGCCAAAAAGGGCGTATGCGTTTTTTCCTGAATATATTCAGGAAAAAACGCATACGCCCTTTTTGGCCAACCAAGCAACCTGGAAAGGCAAATCAGCGCTACAAAGAAGTCTCGCTTCCCATCGGCCAAAAGGGCCAGGCTGCAAAAAGTGTCAAAACCAGAAATGCAGGACAGGCCATGGAGAAATGGCAGCCTTGCTACGCTGATGAGCGGGATGTAAATTGCCAACAGCCACTCTGGAGAAGTGTACGGTGTGTCCTGAAACATCGAAAAAACACAGCTTAGGGAGCATAGGGCACATCCACTCATGGGCGTATAAATTGGGAAAACTAAAAATCAGCAAGACACAGGCACCCCAAAGTTTAGGGCTGCTCTGTTGACAAGAACCTCCACTTCATGACACCTTAAATATCCCAGGAAAGAGAAAAATGGATAAAGAAGTTGTGGTCCTTATGTACAATGCAATATCACTCAGACATGAAATCAATGTCATAAGGCTAGTAGAAGCAAGATGAGTGGACTTAGGTACGACGATTCTAAGTGAAATAAGTCACACAGAAAAAGACACTTATCATAAGCTATCACTTATAGAGGGAATGTAAAAACCGCTACACTTGAACTGAATTACAGAACAGAACAGAATCACACGTTTAGAAAACACACTATGGCTGCTTAACGGGAAAGGTGAGGTGGGGTGATGCATAAAACAAGGGGTTCAAATTCGCTCAGATACCGTTCCATACACCCAATATGTAATAGACAAGACCTACTCCTTGCTCAGTGAACTGGACTCAACACCCCCTATTCACCGCACAAGAATATATGTGACTAGTAACAATCTTAAAACCTATGTATTGATATCTGTCTGGAAGTGAGTCAAGTGGGTGTAAATCCGCATAAACACAGCCGTGAAAAGCAGCTAAACCCCATTATAAAAATAAATTACTTTTAAAAACCCGTAAAACAAAGACAGTGAAAGAGAGAGAAATTCTTACAAAATTCGTTCAGGGGCTGTGATGCAACCTGGATTGACCATATCTAGACCCACAGCTGGATGAGACATAAGGGTGGACACTCTTGGGGCTGAGAGGTTGGGTGAGGTTGGGTGAGCAAACGCAGACCCTTTAAAGTAATACTGCATGGTACCCATCCCATGGGTCCCAAATCTCCAGGTTCAAGGGCATCTTCCTACATCGAAATCTTGCATGAGGAACCCAGAAGAAGGTACACCGTGTGATTTTGAAAGGTTTCTAAAACGCACCTCATTTCTCATCTCCTTGTGCTCGGGTTCGCCATTCCAGCTACTTCACTAGAAATCTCCCTACTTGGAGAATCAGCACCTTTAACCTCCTGTTCTGTACAGGTTGCAATTTGTCCTGAGGATGAACGGGAAGAGGGGCAACCAATGAGAGACTAGATCCAGGTGTTGGGACAGGCACAGGTCACTCTACTTTCCCATCAGGAAGAAGAATTAACCACAGGCTCAGCCTGCCGCAGGGAACCAGAATAGGGCCTGAGGCAATCCCGTGCTTTTGCGGCCAGCTCCCAAACAAGACAGTTGAAAAATGGAGCTCAGGGGCACTGCCATTCACAAACCTGCTTAGTTATAAATGATAACTCTCGTCCAAAAATATATTGAGGGAAGGCAACGAAGAGGATTTGAAATCAAGGCAGAATTGCAGGAAACAGGTTTCAGGAGGTAGATTCGAATCGCCTTTAAAGCACATGAAAAGCGGCAAAACGTCGACAATGATGCCCTTGGCCAAGAAGGGCGTATGCGTTTTTTCCTGAATATATTCAGGAAAAAACGCATACGCCCTTTTTGGCCAACCAAGCAACCTGGAAAGGCAAATCAGCGCTACAAGAATTCTCGCTTCCCATTGGTCAAAAGGGTCATGCTGCAAAAAGTGTCAAAACCAGAAATGCAGGACAGGCCATGGAGAAATGGCAGCCTTGCTACGCTGATGGGCGGGATGTTAATTGCCAGCAGCCACTCTGGAGAAGTGTACGGTGTGTCCTGAAACATCGAAAAAACACAGCTTAGGGAGCATTGGGCACGTCCACTCATGGGCGTATAAATTGGGAAAAAGAAAAAATCAGCAAGACACAGGCACCCCAAAGTTTAGGGCTGCTCTGTTGACAAGAACCTCCACTTCATGAAAACTTAAATATCCCAGGAAAGAGAAAAATGGATAAAGAAGTCGTGGTCCTTATGTACAATGGAATATCACTCAGACATGAAATCAATGTCATAAGGCTAGTAGAAGCAAGATGAGTGGAGTTAGGTACGACGATTCTAAGTGAAATAAGTCACACAGAAAAAGACACTTATCATAAGCTATCATTTATAGAGGGAATGTAAAAACCGCTACACTTGAACTGAATTACAAAACAGAACAGAGTCACACGTTTAGAAAACACACTATGGCTGCTTAACGGGAAAGGTGAGGTGGGGTGATGCATAAAACAAGGGGTTCAAATTCGCTCAGATACCGTTCCATACACCCAATATGTAATAGACAAGACCTACTCCTTGCTCAGTGAACTGGACTCAACACCCCCTATTCACCGCACAAGAATATATGTGACTAGTAAGAATCTTAAAACCTATGTATTGATATATGTCTGGAAGTGAGTCAAGTGGGTGTAAAGCCGCATAAACACAGCCGTGAAAAGCAGCTAAACCCCATTATAAAAATAAATTACTTTTAAAAACCCGTAAAACAAAGACAGTGAAAGAGAGAGAAATTCTTACAAAATTCGTTCAGAGGCTGTGATGCAACCTGGATTGACCATATCTACACGCACAGCTGGATGAGACATAAGGGTGGACACTCTTGGGGCTGAAAGGTTGGGTTAGGTTGGGTGAGCAAACGCAGACCCTTTAAAGTAATACTGCGTGGTACCCATCCCATGGGTCCCAAGTCTCCAGGGTCAAGGGCATCTTTCTACATCGAAAACATGCATGAGAAACTCAGAAGATGGTACACCGTGTGATTTTGAAAGGTTTCTAAAACGCACCTCATTTCTCATCTCCTTGTGCTCGGGTTCGCCATTCCAGCTACTTTACTAGCAATCTCCCTACTTGGAGAATCAGCACCTTTAACCTCCTGTTCTGTCCAGGTTGCAATTTGTCCTGAGGATGAACGGGAAGAGGGGCAACCAATGAGAGACTAGATCTAGGTGTTGGGACAGGCACAGGTCACTCTAATTTCCCATCAGGAAGAAGAATTAACCACAGGCTCAGCCTGCCGCGGGGAACCAGAATAGGGCCTGAGGCAATCCCGCGCTTTTGCGGCCAGCTCCCAAAAAAGCGAGTTGAAAAATGGAGCTCAAGGACACTGCAATTCACAAACCCGCAGAGTTATAAATGATAACTCTCATCCACAGATATATTGAGGGAAGGCAACGAAGAGGATTTGAAAGCAAGGCAGAATTGCAGAAAACAGATTTCAGGAGGTAGATTCGAATCGCCTTTAAAGCACATGAAAAGCAGCAAAACGTCGACAATGATGCCCTTGGCCAAAAAGGGCGTATGCGTTTTTTCCTGAATATATTCAGGAAAAAACGCATACGCCCTTTTTGGCCAACCAAGCAACCTGGAAAGGCAAATCAGCGCTACAAAGAAGTCTCGCTTCCCATCGGCCAAAAGGGCCAGGCTGCAAAAAGTGTCAAAACCAGAAATGCAGGACAGGCCATGGAGAAATGGCAGCCTTGCTACGCTGATGAGCGGGATGTAAATTGCCAACAGCCACTCTGGAGAAGTGTACGGTGTGTCCTGAAACATCGAAAAAACACAGCTTAGGGAGCATAGGGCACATCCACTCATGGGCGTATAAATTGGGAAAACTAAAAATCAGCAAGACACAGGCACCCCAAAGTTTAGGGCTGCTCTGTTGACAAGAACCTCCACTTCATGACACCTTAAATATCCCAGGAAAGAGAAAAATGGATAAAGAAGTTGTGGTCCTTATGTACAATGCAATATCACTCAGACATGAAATCAATGTCATAAGGCTAGTAGAAGCAAGATGAGTGGACTTAGGTACGACGATTCTAAGTGAAATAAGTCACACAGAAAAAGACACTTATCATAAGCTATCACTTATAGAGGGAATGTAAAAACCGCTACACTTGAACTGAATTACAGAACAGAACAGAATCACACGTTTAGAAAACACACTATGGCTGCTTAACGGGAAAGGTGAGGTGGGGTGATGCATAAAAGAAGGGGTTCAAATTCGCTCAGATACCGTTCCATACACCCAATATGTAATAGACAAGACCTACTCCTTGCTCAGTGAACTGGACTCAACACCCCCTATTCACCGCACAAGAATATATGTGACTAGTAACAATCTTAAAACCTATGTATTGATATCTGTCTGGAAGTGAGTCAAGTGGGTGTAAATCCGCATAAACACAGCCGTGAAAAGCAGCTAAACCCCATTATAAAATTAAATTACTTTTAAAAACCCGTAAAACAAAGACAGTGAAAGAGAGAGAAATTCTTACAAAATTCGTTCAGGGGCTGTGATGCAACCTGGATTGACCATATCTAGACCCACAGCTGGATGAGACATAAGGGTGGACACTCTTGGGGCTGAGAGGTTGGGTGAGGTTGGGTGAGCAAACGCAGACCCTTTAAAGTAATACTGCATGGTACCCATCCCATGGGTCCCAAATCTCCAGGTTCAAGGGCATCTTCCTACATCGAAATCTTGCATGAGGAACCCAGAAGAAGGTACACCGTGTGATTTTGAAAGGTTTCTAAAACGCACCTCATTTCTCATCTCCTTGTGCTCGGGTTCGCCATTCCAGCTACTTCACTAGAAATTTCCCTACTTGGAGAATCAGCACCTTTAACCTCCTGTTCTGTACAGGTTGCAATTTGTCCTGAGGATGAACGGGAAGAGGGGCAACCAATGAGAGACTAGATCTAGGTGTTGGGACAGGCACAGGTCACTCTATTTTCCCATCAGGAAGAAGAATTAACCACAGGCTCAGCCTGCCGCGGGGAACCAGAATAGGGCCTGAGGCAATCCCGTGCTTTTGCGGCCAGCTCCCAAACAAGACACTTGAAAAATGGAGCTCAGGGGCACTGCCATTCACAAACCTGCAGAGTTATAAATGATAACTCTCGTCCACAAATATATTGAGGGAAGGCAACGAAGAGGATTTGAAAGCAAGGCAGAATTGCAGGAAACAGGTTTCAGGAGGTAGATTCGAATCGCCTTTAAAGCACATGAAAAGCGGCAAAACGTCGACAATGATGCCCTTGGCCAAGAAGGGCGTATGCGTTTTTTCCTGAATATATTCAGGAAAAAACGCATACGCCCTTTTTGGCCAACCAAGCAACCTGGAAAGGCAAATCAGCGCTACAAGAATTCTCGCTTCCCATTGGTCAAAAGGGTCATGCTGCAAAAAGTGTCAAAACCAGAAATGCAGGACAGGCCATGGAGAAATGGCAGCCTTGCTACGCTGATGGGCGGGATGTTAATTGCCAGCAGCCACTCTGGAGAAGTGTACGGTGTGTCCTGAAACATCGAAAAAACACAGCTTAGGGAGCATTGGGCACGTCCACTCATGGGCGTATAAATTGGGAAAAAGAAAAAATCAGCAAGACACAGGCACCCCAAAGTTTAGGGCTGCTCTGTTGACAAGAACCTCCACTTCATGAAAACTTAAATATCCCAGGAAAGAGAAAAATGGATAAAGAAGTCGTGGTCCTTATGTACAATGGAATATCACTCAGACATGAAATCAATGTCATAAGGCTAGTAGAAGCAAGATGAGTGGAGTTAGGTACGACGATTCTAAGTGAAATAAGTCACACAGAAAAAGACACTTATCATAAGCTATCATTTATAGAGGGAATGTAAAAACCGCTACACTTGAACTGAATTACAAAACAGAACAGAGTCACACGTTTAGAAAACACACTATGGCTGCTTAACGGGAAAGGTGAGGTGGGGTGATGCATAAAACAAGGGGTTCAAATTCGCTCAGATACCGTTCCATACACCCAATATGTAATAGACAAGACCTACTCCTTGCTCAGTGAACTGGACTCAACACCCCCTATTCACCGCACAAGAATATATGTGACTAGTAAGAATCTTAAAACCTATGTATTGATATATGTCTGGAAGTGAGTCAAGTGGGTGTAAAGCCGCATAAACACAGCCGTGAAAAGCAGCTAAACCCCATTATAAAAATAAATTACTTTTAAAAACCCGTAAAACAAAGACAGTGAAAGAGAGAGAAATTCTTACAAAATTCGTTCAGAGGCTGTGATGCAACCTGGATTGACCATATCTACACGCACAGCTGGATGAGACATAAGGGTGGACACTCTTGGGGCTGAAAGGTTGGGTTAGGTTGGGTGAGCAAACGCAGACCCTTTAAAGTAATACTGCGTGGTACCCATCCCATGGGTCCCAAGTCTCCAGGTTCAAGGGCATCTTTCTACATCGAAAACATGCATGAGAAACTCAGAAGATGGTACACCGTGTGATTTTGAAAGGTTTCTAAAACGCACCTCATTTCTCATCTCCTTGTGCTCGGGTTCGCCATTCCAGCTACTTTACTAGCAATCTCCCTACTTGGAGAATCAGCACCTTTAACCTCCTGTTCTGTCCAGGTTGCAATTTGTCCTGAGGATGAACGGGAAGAGGGGCAACCAATGAGAGACTAGATCTAGGTGTTGGGACAGGCACAGGTCACTCTAATTTCCCATCAGGAAGAAGAATTAACCACAGGCTCAGCCTGCCGCGGGGAACCAGAATAGGGCCTGAGGCAATCCCGCGCTTTTGCGGCCAGCTCCCAAAAAAGCGAGTTGAAAAATGGAGCTCAAGGACACTGCAATTCACAAACCCGCAGAGTTATAAATGATAACTCTCATCCACAGATATATTGAGGGAAGGCAACGAAGAGGATTTGAAAGCAAGGCAGAATTGCAGAAAACAGATTTCAGGAGGTAGATTCGAATCGCCTTTAAAGCACATGAAAAGCAGCAAAACGTCGACAATGATGCCCTTGGCCAAAAAGGGCGTATGCGTTTTTTCCTGAATATATTCAGGAAAAAACGCATACGCCCTTTTTGGCCAACCAAGCAACCTGGAAAGGCAAATCAGCGCTACAAAGAAGTCTCGCTTCCCATCGGCCAAAAGGGCCAGGCTGCAAAAAGTGTCAAAACCAGAAATGCAGGACAGGCCATGGAGAAATGGCAGCCTTGCTACGCTGATGAGCGGGATGTAAATTGCCAACAGCCACTCTGGAGAAGTGTATGGTGTGTCCTGAAACATCGAAAAAACACAGCTTAGGGAGCATAGGGCACATCCACTCATGGGCGTATAAATTGGGAAAACTAAAAATCAGCAAGACACAGGCACCCCAAAGTTTAGGGTTGCTCTGTTGACAAGAACCTCCACTTCATGACACCTTAAATATCCCAGGAAAGAGAAAAATGGATAAAGAAGTTGTGGTCCTTATGTACAATGCAATATCACTCAGACATGAAATCAATGTCATAAGGCTAGTAGAAGCAAGATGAGTGGACTTAGGTACGACGATTCTAAGTGAAATAAGTCACACAGAAAAAGACACTTATCATAAGCTATCACTTATAGAGGGAATGTAAAAACCGCTACACTTGAACTGAATTACAGAACAGAACAGAATCACACGTTTAGAAAACACACTATGGCTGCTTAACGGGAAAGGTGAGGTGGGGTGATGCATAAAAGAAGGGGTTCAAATTCGCTCAGATACCGTTCCATACACCCAATATGTAATAGACAAGACCTACTCCTTGCTCAGTGAACTGGACTCAACACCCCCTATTCACCGCACAAGAATATATGTGACTAGTAAGAATCTTAAAACCTATGTATTGATATATGTCTGGAAGTGAGTCAAGTGGGTGTAAAGCCGCATAAACACAGCCGTGAAAAGCAGCTAAACCCCATTATAAAAATAAATTACTTTTAAAAATCTGTAAAACAAAGACAGTGAAAGAGAGAGAAATTCTTACAAAATTCGTTCAGAGGCTGTGATGCAACCTGGATTGACCATATCTACACGCACAGCTGGATGAGACATAAGGGTGGACACTCTTGGGGCTGAAAGGTTGGGTTAGGTTGGGTGAGCAAACGCAGACCCTTTAAAGTAATACTGCGTGGTACCCATCCCATGGGTCCCAAGTCTCCAGGTTCAAGGGCATCTTCCTACATCGAAAACATGCATGAGAAACTCAGAAGATGGTACACCGTGTGATTTTGAAAGGTTTCTAAAACGCACCTCATTTCTCATCTCCTTGTGCTCGGGTTCGCCATTCCAGCTACTTCACTAGAAATCTCCCTACTTGGAGAATCAGCACCTTTAACCTCCTGTTCTGTACAGGTTGCAATTTGTCCTGAGGATGAACGGGAAGAGGGGCAACCAATGAGAGACTAGATCTAGGTGTTGGGACAGGCACAGGTCACTCTATTTTCCCATCAGGAAGAAGAATTAACCACAGGCTCAGCCTGCCGCGGGGAACCAGAATAGGGCCTGAGGCAATCCCGTGCTTTTGCGGCCAGCTCCCAAACAAGACACTTGAAAAATGGAGCTCAGGGGCACTGCCATTCACAAACCTGCAGAGTTATAAATGATAACTCTCGTCCACAAATATATTGAGGGAAGGCAACGAAGAGGATTTGAAAGCAAGGCAGAATTGCAGGAAACAGGTTTCAGGAGGTAGATTCGAATCGCCTTTAAAGCACATGAAAAGCGGCAAAACGTCGACAATTATGCCCTTGGCCAAAAAGGGCGTATGCGTTTTTTCCTGAATATATTCAGGAAAAAACGCATACGCCCTTTTTGGCCAACCAAGCAACCTGGAAAGGCAAATCAGCGCTACAAAGAAGTCTCGCTTCCCATCGGTCAAAAGGGTCATGCTGCAAAATGTGTCAAAACCAGAAATGCAGGACTGGCCATGGAGAAATGGCAGCCTTTCTACGCTGATGGGCGGGATGTTAATTGCCAGCAGCCACTCTGGAGAAGTGTACGGTGTGTCCTGAAACATCGAAAAAACACAGCTTAGGGAGCATAGGGCACGTCCACTCATGGACGTATAAATTGGGAAAAAGAAAAATCAGCAAGACACAGGCACCCCAAAGTTTAGGGCTGCTCTGTTGACAAGAACCTCCACTTCATGACAACTTAAATATCCCAGGAAAGAGAAAAATGGATAAAGAAGTCGTGGTCCTTATGTACAATGGAATATCACTCAGACATGAAATCAATGTCATAAGGCTAGTAGAAGCAAGATGAGTGGAGTTAGGTACGACGATTCTAAGTGAAATAAGTCACACAGAAAATGACACTTATCATAAGCTATCATTTATAGAGGGAATGTAAAAACCGCTACACTTGAACTGAATTACAAAACAGAACAGAGTCACACGTTTAGAAAACACACTATGGCTGCTTAACGGGAAAGGTGAGGTGGGGTGATGCATAAAACAAGGGGTTCAAATTCGCTCAGATACCGTTCCATACACCCAATATGTAATAGACAAGACCTACTCCTTGCTCAGTGAACTGGACTCAACACCCCCTATTCACCGCACAAGAATATATGTGACTAGTAAGAATCTTAAAACCTATGTATTGATATATGTCTGGAAGTGAGTCAAGTGGGTGTAAAGCCGCATAAACACAGCCGTGAAAAGCAGCTAAACCCCATTATAAAAATAAATTACTTTTAAAAATCTGTAAAACAAAGACAGTGAAAGAGAGAGAAATTCTTACAAAATTCGTTCAGAGGCTGTGATGCAACCTGGATTGACCATATCTACACGCACAGCTGGATGAGACATAAGGGTGGACACTCTTGGGGCTGAAAGGTTGGGTTAGGTTGGGTGAGCAAACGCAGACCCTTTAAAGTAATACTGCGTGGTACCCATCCCATGGGTCCCAAGTCTCCAGGTTCAAGGGCATCTTCCTACATCGAAAACATGCATGAGAAACTCAGAAGATGGTACACCGTGTGATTTTGAAAGGTTTCTAAAACGCACCTCATTTCTCATCTCCTTGTGCTCGGGTTCGCCATTCCAGCTACTTCACTAGAAATCTCCCTACTTGGAGAATCAGCACCTTTAACCTCCTGTTCTGTACAGGTTGCAATTTGTCCTGAGGATGAACGGGAAGAGGGGCAACCAATGAGAGACTAGATCTAGGTGTTGGGACAGGCACAGGTCACTCTATTTTCCCATCAGGAAGAAGAATTAACCACAGGCTCAGCCTGCCGCGGGGAACCAGAATAGGGCCTGAGGCAATCCCGTGCTTTTGCGGCCAGCTCCCAAACAAGACACTTGAAAAATGGAGCTCAGGGGCACTGCCATTCACAAACCTGCAGAGTTATAAATGATAACTCTCGTCCACAAATATATTGAGGGAAGGCAACGAAGAGGATTTGAAAGCAAGGCAGAATTGCAGGAAACAGGTTTCAGGAGGTAGATTCGAATCGCCTTTAAAGCACATGAAAAGCGGCAAAACGTCGACAATTATGCCCTTGGCCAAAAAGGGCGTATGCGTTTTTTCCTGAATATATTCAGGAAAAAACGCATACGCCCTTTTTGGCCAACCAAGCAACCTGGAAAGGCAAATCAGCGCTACAAAGAAGTCTCGCTTCCCATCGGTCAAAAGGGTCATGCTGCAAAATGTGTCAAAACCAGAAATGCAGGACTGGCCATGGAGAAATGGCAGCCTTTCTACGCTGATGGGCGGGATGTTAATTGCCAGCAGCCACTCTGGAGAAGTGTACGGTGTGTCCTGAAACATCGAAAAAACACAGCTTAGGGAGCATAGGGCACGTCCACTCATGGGCGTATAAATTGGGAAAAAGAAAAAATCAGCAAGACACAGGCACCCCAAAGTTTAGGGCTGCTCTGTTGACAAGAACCTCCACTTCATGAAAACTTAAATATCCCAGGAAAGAGAAAAATGGATAAAGAAGTCGTGGTCCTTATGTACAATGGAATATCACTCAGACATGAAATCAATGTCATAAGGCTAGTAGAAGCAAGATGAGTGGAGTTAGGTACGACGATTCTAAGTGAAATAAGTCACACAGAAAAAGACACTTATCATAAGCTATCATTTATAGAGGGAATGTAAAAACCGCTACACTTGAACTGAATTACAAAACAGAACAGAGTCACACGTTTAGAAAACACACTATGGCTGCTTAACGGGAAAGGTGAGGTGGGGTGATGCATAAAACAAGGGGTTCAAATTCGCTCAGATACCGTTCCATACACCCAGTATGTAATAGACAAGACCTACTCCTTGCTCAGTGAACTGGACTCAACACCCCCTATTCACCGCACAAGAATATATGTGACTAGTAAGAATCTTAAAACCTATGTATTGATATATGTCTGGAAGTGAGTCAAGTGGGTGTAAAGCCGCATAAACACAGCCGTGAAAAGCAGCTAAACCCCATTATAAAAATAAATTACTTTTAAAAACCCGTAAAACAAAGACAGTGAAAGAGAGAGAAATTCTTACAAAATTCGTTCAGAGGCTGTGATGCAACCTGGATTGACCATATCTACACGCACAGCTGGATGAGACATAAGGGTGGACACTCTTGGGGCTGAAAGGTTGGGTTAGGTTGGGTGAGCAAACGCAGACCCTTTAAAGTAATACTGCGTGGTACCCATCCCATGGGTCCCAAGTCTCCAGGTTCAAGGGCATCTTTCTACATCGAAAACATGCATGAGAAACTCAGAAGATGGTACACCGTGTGATTTTGAAAGGTTTCTAAAACGCACCTCATTTCTCATCTCCTTGTGCTCGGGTTCGCCATTCCAGCTACTTTACTAGCAATCTCCCTACTTGGAGAATCAGCACCTTTAACCTCCTGTTCTGTACAGGTTGCAATTTGTCCTGAGGATGAACGGGAAGAGGGGCAACCAATGAGAGACTAGATCTAGGTGTTGGGACAGGCACAGGTCACTCTAATTTCCCATCAGGAAGAAGAATTAATCACAGGCTCAGCCTGCCGCCCAGAAGCACAATAGGGCCTGAGGCAATCCCGCGCTTTTGCGGCCAGCTCCCAAAAAAGCGAGTTGAAAAATGGAGCTCAGGGACACTGCAATTCACAAACCCGCAGAGTTATAAATGATAACTCTCATCCACAGATATATTGAGGGAAGGCAACGAAGAGGATTTGAAAGCAAGGCAGAATTAGAGAAAACAGATTTCAGGAGGTAGATTCGAATCGCCTTTAAAGCACATGAAAAGCAGCAAAACGTCGACAATGATGCCCTTGGCCAAAAAGGGCGTATGCGTTTTTTCCTGAATATATTCAGGAAAAAACGCATACGCCCTTTTTGGCCAACCAAGCAACCTGGAAAGGCAAATCAGCGCTACAAAGAAGTCTCGCTTCCCATCGGCCAAAAGGGCCAGGCTGCAAAAAGTGTCAAAACCAGAAATGCAGGACAGGCCATGGAGAAATGGCAGCCTTGCTACGCTGATGAGCGGGATGTAAATTGCCAACAGCCACTCTGGAGAAGTGTACGGTGTGTCCTGAAACATCGAAAAAACACAGCTTAGGGAGCATAGGGCACATCCACTCATGGGCGTATAAATTGGGAAAACTAAAAATCAGCAAGACACAGGCACCCCAAAGTTTAGGGCTGCCCTGTTGACAAGAACCTCCACTTCATGACACCTTAAATATCCCAGGAAAGAGAAAAATGGATAAAGAAGTTGTGGTCCTTATGTACAATGCAATATCACTCAGACATGAAATCAATGTCATAAGGCTAGTAGAAGCAAGATGAGTGGACTTAGGTACGACGATTCTAAGTGAAATAAGTCACACAGAAAAAGACACTTATCATAAGCTATCACTTATAGAGGGAATGTAAAAACCGCTACACTTGAACTGAATTACAGAACAGAACAGAATCACACGTTTAGAAAACACACTATGGCTGCTTAACGGGAAAGGTGAGGTGGGGTGATGCATAAAACAAAGGGTTCAAATTCGCTCAGATACCGTTCCATACACCCAATATGTAATAGACAAGACCTACTCCTTGCTCAGTGAACTGGACTCAACACCCCCTATTCACCGCACAAGAATATATGTGACTAGTAACAATCTTAAAACCTATGTATTGATATCTGTCTGGAAGTGAGTCAAGTGGGTGTAAATCCGCATAAACACGGCCGTGAAAAGCAGCTAAACCCCATTATAAAAATAAATTACTTTTAAAAACCCGTAAAACAAAGACAGTGAAAGAGAGAGAAATTCTTACAAAATTCGTTCAGGGGCTGTGATGCAACCTGGATTGACCATATCTAGACCCACAGCTGGATGAGACATAAGGGTGGACACTCTTGGGGCTGAGAGGTTGGGTGAGGTTGGGTGAGCAAACGCAGACCCTTTAAAGTAATACTGCATGGTACCCATCCCATGGGTCCCAAATCTCCAGGTTCAAGGGCATCTTCCTACATCGAAATCTTGCATGAGGAACCCAGAAGAAGGTACACCGTGTGATTTTGAAAGGTTTCTAAAACGCACCTCATTTCTCATCTCCTTGTGCTCGGGTTCGCCATTCCAGCTACTTCACTAGAAATCTCCCTACTTGGAGAATCAGCACCTTTAACCTCCTGTTCTGTACAGGTTGCAATTTGTCCTGAGGATGTACGGGAAGAGGGGCAACCAATGAGAGACTAGATCTAGGTGTTGGGACAGGCACAGGTCACTCTATTTTCCCATCAGGAAGAAGAATTAACCACAGGCTCAGCCTGCCGCCGGGAACCAGAATAGGGCCTGAGGCAATCCCGTGCTTTTGCGGCCAGCTCCCAAACAAGACAGTTGAAAAATGGAGCTCAGGGGCACTGCCATTCACAAACCTGCTTAGTTATAAATGATAAGTCTCGTCCAAAAATATATTGAGGGAAGGCAACGAAGAGGATTTGAAATCAAGGCAGAATTGCAGGAAACAGGTTTCAGGAGGTAGATTCGAATCGCCTTTAAAGCACATGAAAAGCGGCAAAACGTCGACAATGATGCCCTTGGCCAAGAAGGGCGTATGCGTTTTTTCCTGAATATATTCAGGAAAAAACGCATACGCCCTTTTTGGCCAACCAAGCAACCTGGAAAGGCAAATCAGCGCTACAAAGAAGTCTCGCTTCCCATCGGTCAAAAGGGTCATGCTGCAAAAAGTATCAAAACCAGAAATGCAGGACTGGCCATGGAGAAATGGCAGCCTTGCTACACTGATGGGCGGGATGTAAATTGCCAACAGCCACTCTGGAGAAGTGTACGTTGTGTCCTGAAACATCGAAAAAACACAGCTTAGGGAGCATAGGGCACGTCCACTCATGGGCGTATAAATTGGAAAAACTAAAAATCAGCAAGACACAGGCACCCGAAAGTTTAGGGCTGCTCTGTTGACAAGAACCTCCACTTCATGAAACCTTAAATATCCCAGGAAAGAGAAAAATGGATAAAGAAGTTGTGGTCCTTATGTACAATGGAATATCACTCAGACATGAAATCAATGTTATAAGGCTAGTAGAAGCAAGATGAGTGGAGTTAGGTACGACGATTCTAAGTGAAATAAGTCACACAGAAAAAGACACTTATCATAAGCTATCACTTATAGAGGGAATGTAAAAACCGCTACACTTGAACTGAATTACAAAACAGAACAGAGTCACACGTTTAGAAAACACACTATGCCTGCTTAACGGGAAAGATGAGGTGGGGTGATGCATAAAACAAGGGTTTCAAATTAGCTCAGATACCGTTCCATACACCCTATACGTAATAGACAAGACCTACTCCTTGCTCAGTGAACTGGACTCAACACCCCCTATTCACCGCACAAGAATATATGTGACTAGTAATAATCTTAAAACCTATGTATTGATATATGTCTGGAAGTGAGTCAAGTGGGTGTAAAGCCGCATAAACACAGCCGTGAAAAGCAGCTAAACCCCATTATAAAAATAAATTACTTTTAAAAACCCGTAAAACAAAGACAGTGAAAGAGAGAGAAATTCTTACAAAATTCGTTCAGAGGCTGTGATGCAACCTGGATTGACCATATCTACACGCACAGCTGGATGAGACATAAGGGTGGACACTCTTGGGGCTGAAAGTTTGGGTTAGGTTGGGTGAGCAAACGCAGACCCTTTAAAGTAATACTGCGTGGTACCCATCCCATGGGTCCCAAGTCTCCAGGTTCAAGGGCATCTTCCTACATCGAAAACATGCATGAGAAACTCAGAAGATGGTACACCGTGTGATTTTGGAAGGTTTCTAAAACGCACCTCATTTCTCATCTCCTTGTGCTCGGGTTCGCCATTCCAGCTACTTTACTAGCAATCTCCCTACTTGGAGAATCAGCACCTTTAACCTCCTGTTCTGTACAGGTTGCAATTTGTCCTGAGGATGAACGGGAAGAGGGGCAACCAATGAGAGACTAGATCTAGGTGTTGGGACAGGCACAGGTCACTCTAATTTCCCATCAGGAAGCAGAATTAATCACAGGCTCAGCCTGCCGCCCAGAAGCACAATAGGGCCTGAGGCAATCCCGCGCTTTTGCGGCCAGCTCCCAAAAAAGCGAGTTGAAAAATGGAGCTCAGGGACACTGCAATTCACAAACCCGCAGAGTTATAAATGATAACTCTTATCCACAGATATATTGAGGGAAGGCAACGAAGAGGATTTGAAAGCAAGGCAGAATTGCAGAAAACAGATTTCAGGAGGTAGATTCGAATCGCCTTTAATGCACATGAAAAGCAGCAAAACGTCGACAATGATGCCCTTGGCCAAAAAGGGGGTATGCGTTTTTTCCTGAATATATTCAGGAAAAAACGCATACGCCCTTTTTGGCCAACCAAGCAACCTGGAAAGGCAAATCAGCGCTACAAAAAGTCTCGCTTCCCATCGGCCAAAAGGGCCAGGCTGCAAAAAGTGTCAAAACCAGAAATGCAGGACAGGCCATGGAGAAATGGCAGCCTTGCTACGCTGATGAGCGGGATGTAAATTGCCAACAGCCACTCTGGAGAAGTGTACGGTGTGTCCTGAAACATCGAAAAAACACAGCATAGGGAGCATAGGGCACATCCACTCATGGGCGTATAAATTGGGAAAACTAAAAATCAGCAAGACACAGGCACCCCAAAGTTTAGGGCTGCTCTGTTGACAAGAACCTCCACTTCATGACACCTTAAATATCCCAGGAAAGAGAAAAATGGATAAAGAAGTTGTGGTCCTTATGTACAATGCAATATCACTCAGACATGAAATCAATGTCATAAGGCTAGTAGAAGCAAGATGAGTGGATTTAGGTACGACGATTCTAAGTGAAATAAGTCACACAGAAAAAGACACTTATCATAAGCTATCACTTATAGAGGGAATGTAAAAACCGCTACACTTGAACTGAATTACAGAACAGAACAGAATCACACGTTTAGAAAACACACTATGGCTGCTTAACGGGAAAGGTGAGGTGGGGTGATGCATAAAACAAGGGGTTCAAATTCGCTCAGATACCGTTCCATACACCCAATATGTAATAGACAAGACCTACTCCTTGCTCAGTGAACTGGACTCAACACCCCCTATTCACCGCACAGGAATATATGTGACTAGTAACAATCTTAAAACCTATGTATTGATATCTGTCTGGAAGTGAGTCAATTGGGTGTAAATCCGCATAAACACGGCCGTGAAAAGCAGCTAAACCCCATTATAAAAATAAATTACTTTTAAAAACCCGTAAAACAAAGACAGTGAAAGAGAGAGAAATTCTTACAAAATTCGTTCAGGGGCTGTGATGCAACCTGGATTGACCATATCTAGACCCACAGCTGGATGAGACATAAGGGTGGACACTCTTGGGGCTGAGAGGTTGGGTGAGGTTGGGTGAGCAAACGCAGACCCTTTAAAGTAATACTGCATGGTACCCATCCCATGGGTCCCAAATCTCCAGGTTCAAGGGCATCTTCCTACATCGAAATCTTGCATGAGGAACCCAGAAGAAGGTACACCGTGTGATTTTGAAAGGTTTCTAAAACGCACCTCATTTCTCATCTCCTTGTGCTCGGGTTCGCCATTCCAGCTACTTCACTAGCAATCTCCCTACTTGGAGAATCAGCACCTTTAACCTCCTGTTCTGTACAGGTTGCAATTTGTCCTGAGGATGAACGGGAAGAGGGGAAACCAATGAGAGACTAGATCTAGGTGTTGGGACAGGCACAGGTCACTCTATTTTCCCATCAGGAAGAAGAATTAACCACAGGCTCAGCCTGCCGCCGGGAACCAGAATAGGGCCTGAGGCAATCCCGTGCTTTTGCGGCCAGCTCCCAAACAAGACACTTGAAAAATGGAGCTCAGGGGCACTGCCATTCACAAACATTCAGAGTTATAAATGATAACTCTCGTCCACAAATATATTGAGGGAAGGCAACGAAGAGGATTTGAAAGCAAGGCAGAATTGCAGGAAACAGGTTTCAGGAGGTAGATTCGAATCGCCTTTAAAGCACATGAAAAGCGGCAAAACGTCGACAATTATGCCCTTGGCCAAAAAGGGCGTATGCGTTTTTTCCTGAATATATTCAGGAAAAAACGCATACGCCCTTTTTGGCCAACCAAGCAACCTGGAAAGGCAAATCAGCGCTACAAAGAAGTCTCGCTTCCCATCGGTCAAAAGGGTCATGCTGCAAAAAGTGTCAAAAACAGAAATGCAGGACTGGCCATGGAGAAATGGCAGCCTTGCTACGCTGATGGGCGGGATGTTAATTGCCAGCAGCCACTCTGGAGAAGTGTACGGTGTGTCCTGAAACATCGAAAAAACACAGCTTAGGGAGCATAGGGCACGTCCACTCATGGGCGTATAAATTGGGAAAAAGAAAAATCAGCAAGACACAGGCACCCCAAAGTTTAGGGCTGCTCTGTTGACAAGAACCTCCACTTCATGACAACTTAAATATCCCAGGAAAGAGAAAAATGGATAAAGAAGTCGTGGTCCTTATGTACAATGGAATATCACTCAGATATGAAATTAATGTCATAAGGCTAGTAGAAGCAAGATGAGTGGAGTTAGGTACGACGATTCTAAGTGAAATAAGTCACACAGAAAATGACACTTATCATAAGCTATCATTTATAGAGGGAATGTAAAAACCGCTACACTTGAACTGAATTACAAAACAGAACAGAGTCACACGTTTAGAAAACACACTGTGGGTGCTTAACGGGAAAGGTGAGGTGGGGTGATGCATAAAACAAGGGGTTCAAATTCGCTCAGATACCGTTCCATACACCCAATATGTAATAGACAAGACCTACTCCTTGCTCAGTGAACTGGACTCAACACCCCCTATTCACCGCACAAGAATATATGTGACTAGTAACAATCTTAAAACCTATGTATTGATATCTGTCTGGAAGTGAGTCAAGTGGGTGTAAAGCCGCATAAACACAGCCGTGAAAAGCAGCTAAACCCCATTATAAAAATAAATTACTTTTAAAAACCTGTAAAACAAAGACAGTGAAAGAGAGAGAAATTCTTACAAAATTCGTTCAGAGGCTGAGATGCAACCTCGATTGACCATATCTACATGCACAGCTGGATGAGACATAAGGGTGGACACTCTTGGGGCTGAAAGGTTGGGTTAGGTTGGGTGAGCAAACGCAGACCCTTTAAAGTAATACTGCGTGGTACCCATCCCATGGGTCCCAAGTCTCCAGGTTCAAGGGCATCTTCCTACATCGAAAACATGCATGAGAAACTCAGAAGATGGTACATCGTGTGATTTTGAAAGGTTTCTAAAACGCACCTCATTTCTCATCTCCTTGTGCTCGGGTTCGCCATTCCAGCTACTTTACTAGCAATCTCCCTACTTGGAGTATCAGCACCTTTAACCTCCTGTTCTGTACAGGTTGCAATTTGTCCTGAGGATGAACGGGAAGAGGGGCAACCAATGAGAGACTAGATCTAGGTGTTGGGACAGGCACAGGTCACTCTAATTTCCCATCAGGAAGAAGAATTAATCACAGGCTCAGCCTGCCGCCCAGAAGCACAATAGGGCCTGAGGCAATCCCGCGCTTTTGCGGCCAGCTCCCAAAAAAGCGAGTTGAAAAATGGAGCTCAGGGACACTGCAATTCACAAACCCGCAGAGTTATAAATGATAACTCTCATCCACAGATATATTGAGGGAAGGCAACGAAGAGGATTTGAAAGCAAGGCAGAATTGCAGAAAACAGATTTCGGGAGGTAGATTCGAATCGCCTTTAACGCACTTGAAAAGCAGCAAAACGTCGACAATGATGCCCTTGGCCAAAAACGGCGTATGCGTTTTTTCCTGAATATATTCAGGAAAAAACGCATACGCCCTTTTTGGCCAACCAAGCAACCTGGAAAGGCAAATCAGCGCTACAAAGAAGTCTCGCTTCCCATCGGCCAAAAGGGCCAGGCTGCAAACAGTGTCAAAACCAGAAATGCAGGACAGGCCATGGAGAAATGGCAGCCTTGCTACGCTGATGAGCGGGATGTAAATTGCCAACAGCCACTCTGGAGAAGTGTACGGTGTGTCCTGAAACATCGAAAAAACACAGCTTAGGGAGCATAGGGCACGTCCACTCATGGGCGTATAAATTGGGAAAACTAAAAATCAGCAAGACACAGGCACCCCAAAGTTTAGGGCTGCTCTGTTGACAAGAACCTCCACTTCATGACACCTTAAATATCCCAGGAAAGAGAAAAATGGATAAAGAAGTTGTGGTCCTTATGTACAATGCAATATCACTCAGACATGAAATCAATGTCATAAGGCTAGTAGAAGCAAGATGAGTGGACTTAGGTACGACGATTCTAAGTGAAATAAGTCACACAGAAAAAGACACTTATCATAAGCTATCACTTATAGAGGGAATGTAAAAACCGCTACACTTGAACTGAATTACAGAACAGAACAGAATCACACGTTTAGAAAACACACTATGGCTGCTTAACGGGAAAGGTGAGGTGGGGTGATGCATAAAACAAGGGGTTCAAATTCGCTCAGATACCGTTCCATACACCCAATATGTAATAGACAAGACCTACTCCTTGCTCAGTGAACTGGACTCAACACCCCCTATTCACCGCACAAGAATATATGGGACTAGTAACAATCTTAAAACCTATGTATTGATATCTGTCTGGAAGTGAGTCAAGTGGGTGTAAATCCGCATAAACACAGCCGTGAAAAGCAGCTAAACCCCATTATAAAAATAAATTACTTTTAAAAACCCGTAAAACAAAGACAGTGAAAGAGAGAGAAATTCTTACAAAATTCGTTCAGGGGCTGTGATGCAACCTGGATTGACCATATCTAGACCCACAGCTGGATGAGACATAAGGGTGGACACTCTTGGGGCTGAGAGGTTGGGTGAGGTTGGGTGAGCAAACGCAGACCCTTTAAAGTAATACTGCATGGTACCCATCCGATGGGTCCCAAATCTCCAGGTTCAAGGGCATCTTCCTACATCGAAATCTTGCATGAGGAACCCAGAAGAAGGTACACCGTGTGATTTTGAAAGGTTTCTAAAACGCACCTCATTTCTCATCTCCTTGTGCTCGGGTTCGCCATTCCAGCTACTTCACTAGCAATCTCCCTACTTGGAGAATCAGCACCTTTAACCTCCTGTTCTGTACAGGTTGCAATTTGTCCTGAGGATGAACGGGAAGAGGGGAAACCAATGAGAGACTAGATCTAGGTGTTGGGACAGGCACAGGTCACTCTATTTTCCCATCAGGAAGAAGAATTAACCACAGGCTCAGCCTGCCACTGGGAACCAGAATAGGGCCTGAGGCAATCCCGTGATTTTGCGGCCAGCTCCCAAACAAGACAGTTGAAAAATGGAGCTCAGGGGCACTGCCATTCACAAATCTGCTGAGTTATAAATGATAACTCTCGTCCAAAAATATATTGAGGGAAGGCAACGAAGAGGATTTGAAATCAAGGCAGAATTGCAGGAAACAGGTTTCAGGAGGTAGATTCGAATCGCCTTTAAAGCACATGAAGAGCGGCAAAACGTCGACAATGATGCCCTTGGCCAAGAAGGGCGTATGCGTTTTTTCCTGAATATATTCAGGAAAAAACGCATACGCCCTTTTTGGCCAACCAAGCAACCTGGAAAGGCAAATCAGCGCTACAAAGAAGTCTCGCTTCCCATTGGTCAAAAGGGTCATGCTGCAAAAAGTGTCAAAACCAGAAATGCAGGACTGGCCATGGAGAAATGGCAGCCTTGCTACGCTGATGGGCGGGATGTTAATTGCCAGCAGCCACTCTGGAGAAGTGTACGGTGTGTCCTGAAACATCGAAAAAACACAGCTTAGGGAGCATAGGGCACGTCCACTCATGGGCGTATAAATTGGGAAAAAGAAAAATCAGCAACACACAGGCACCCCAAAGTTTAGGGCTGCTCTGTTGACAAGAACCTCCACTTCATGACAACTTAAATATCCCAGGAAAGAGAAAAATGGATAAAGAAGTCGTGGTCCTTATGTACAATGGAATATCACTCAGACATGAAATCAATGTCATAAGGCTAGTAGAAGCAAGATGAGTGGAGTTAGGTACGACGATTCTAAGTGAAATAAGTCACACAGAAAAAGACACTTATCATAATCTATCACTTATAGAGGGAATATAAAAACCGCTACACTTGAACTGAATTACAAAACAGAACAGAGTCACACGTTTAGAAAACACACTATGCCTGCTTAACTGGAAAGATGAGGTGGGGTGATGCATAAAACAAGGGTTTCAAATTAGCTCAGATACCGTTCCATACACCCAATATGTAATAGACAAGACCTACTCCTTGCTCAGTGAACTGGACTCAACACCCCCTATTCACCGCACAAGAATATATGTGACTAGTAACAATCTTAAAACCTATGTATTGATATCTGTCTGGAAGTGAGTCAAGTGGGTGTAAATCCGCATAAACACAGCCGTGAAAAGCAGCTAAACCCCATTATAAAAATAAATTACTTTTAAAAACCCGTAAAACAAAGACAGTGAAAGAGAGAGAAATTCTTACAAAATTCGTTCAGGGGCTGTGATGCAACCTGGATTGACCATATCTAGACCCACAGCTGGATGAGACATAAGGGTGGACACTCTTGGGGCTGAGAGGTTGGGTGAGGTTGGGTGAGCAAACGCAGACCCTTTAAAGTAATACTGCATGGTACCCATCCCATGGGTCCCAAATCTCCAGGTTCAAGGGCATCTTCCTACATCGAAATCTTGCATGAGGAACCCAGAAGAAGGTACACCGTGTGATTTTGAAAGGTTTCTAAAACGCACCTCATTTCTCATCTCCTTGTGCTCGGGTTCGCCTTTCCAGCTACTTCACTAGAAATCTCCCTACTTGGAGAATCAGCACCTTTAACCTCCTGTTCTGTACAGGTTGCAATTTGTCCTGAGGATGAACGGGAAGAGGGGAAACCAATGAGAGACTAGATCTAGGTGTTGGGACAGGCCCAGGTCACTCTATTTTCCCATCAGGAAGAAGAATTAACCACAGGCTCAGCCTGCCGCCGGGAACCAGAATAGGGCCTGAGGCAATCCCGCGCTTTTGCGGCCAGCTCCCAAAAAAGCGAGTTGAAAAATGGAGCTCAGGGACACTGCAATTCACAAACCCGCAGAGTTATAAATGATAACTCTCATCCACAGATATATTGAGGGAAGGCAACGAAGAGGATTTGAAAGCAAGGCAGAATTGCAGGAAACAGGTTTCAGGAGGTAGATTCGAATCGCCTTTAAAGCACATGAAAAGCGGCAAAACGTCGACAATTATGCCCTTGGCCAAAAAGGGCGTATGCGTTTTTTCCTGAATATATTCAGGAAAAAACGCATACGCCCTTTTTGGCCAACCAAGCAACCTGGAAAGGCAAATCAGCGCTACAAAGAAGTCTCGCTTCCCATCGGTCAAAAGGGTCATGCTGCAAAAAGTGTCAAAACCAGAAATGCAGGACTGGCCATGGAGAAATGGCAGCCTTGCTACGCTGATGGGCGGGATGTTAATTGCCAGCAGCCACTCTGGAGAAGTGTACGGTGTGTCCTGAAACATCGAAAAAACACAGCTTAGGGAGCATAGGGCACGTCCACTCATGGACGTATAAATTGGGAAAAAGAAAAATCAGCAAGACACAGGCACCCCAAAGTTTAGGGCTGCTCTGTTGACAAGAACCTCCACTTCATGACAACTTAAATATCCCAGGAAAGAGAAAAATGGATAAAGAAGTCGTGGTCCTTATGTACAATGGAATATCACTCAGACATGAAATCAATGTCATAAGGCTAGTAGAAGCAAGATGAGTGGAGTTAGGTACGACGATTCTAAGTGAAATAAGTCACACAGAAAATGACACTTATCATAAGCTATCATTTATAGAGGGAATGTAAAAACCGCTACACTTGAACTGAATTACAAAACAGAACAGAGTCACACGTTTAGAAAACACACTATGGCGGCTTAACGGGAAAGGTGAGGTGGGGTGATGCATAAAACAAGGGGTTCAAATTCGCTCAGATACCGTTCCATACACCCAATATGTAATAGACAAGACCTACTCCTTGCTCAGTGAACTGGACTCAACACCCCCTATTCACCGCACAAGAATATATGTGACTAGTAAGAATCTTAAAACCTATGTATTGATATATGTCTGGAAGTGAGTCAAGTGGGTGTAAAGCCGCATAAACACAGCCGTGAAAAGCAGCTAAACCCCATTATAAAAATAAATTACTTTTAAAAATCTGTAAAACAAAGACAGTGAAAGAGAGAGAAATTCTTACAAAATTCGTTCAGAGGCTGTGATGCAACCTGGATTGACCATATCTACACGCACAGCTGGATGAGACATAAGGGTGGACACTCTTGGGGCTGAAAGGTTGGGTTAGGTTGGGTGAGCAAACGCAGACCCTTTAAAGTAATACTGCGTGGTACCCATCCCATGGGTCCCAAGTCTCCAGGTTCAAGGGCATCTTCCTACATCGAAAACATGCATGAGAAACTCAGAAGATGGTACACCGTGTGATTTTGAAAGGTTTCTAAAACGCACCTCATTTCTCATCTCCTTGTGCTCGGGTTCGCCATTCCAGCTACTTCACTAGAAATCTCCCTACTTGGAGAATCAGCACCTTTAACCTCCTGTTCTGTACAGGTTGCAATTTGTCCTGAGGATGAACGGGAAGAGGGGAAACCAATGAGAGACTAGATCTAGGTGTTGGGACAGGCACAGGTCACTCTATTTTCCCATCAGGAAGAAGAATTAACCACAGGCTCAGCCTGCCGCCGGGAACCAGAATAGGGCCTGAGGCAATCCCGTGCTTTTGCGGCCAGCTCCCAAACAAGACAGTTGAAAAATGTAGCTCAGGGGCACTGCCATTCACAAACCTGCTTAGTTATAAATGATAACTCTCGTCCAAAAATATATTGAGGGAAGGCAACGAAGAGGATTTGAAATAAAGGCAGAATTGCAGGAAACAGGTTTCAGGAGGTAGATTCGAATCGCCTTTAAAGCACTTGAAAAGCGGCAAAACGTCGACAATGATGCCCTTGGCCAAGAAGGGCGTATGCGTTTTTTCCTGAATATATTCAGGAAAAAACGCATACGCCCTTTTTGGCCAACCAAGCAACCTGGAAAGGCAAATCAGCGCTACAAGAAGTCTCGCTTCCCATTGGTCAAAAGGGTCATGCTGCAAAAAGTGTCAAAACCAGAAATGCAGGACAGGCCATGGAGAAATGGCAGCCTTGCTACGCTGATGGGCGGGATGTTAATTGCCAGCAGCCACTCTGGAGAAGTGTACGGTGTGTCCTGAAACATCGAAAAAACACAGCTTAGGGAGCATAGGGCACGTCCACTCATGGGCGTATAAATTGTGAAAACTAAAAATGAGCAAGACACAGGCACCCCAAAGATTGGGGCTGCTCTGTTGACAAGAACCTCCACTTCATGACACCTTAAATATCCGAGGAAAGAGAAAAATGGATAAAAAAGTTGTGGTCCTTATGTACAATGGAATATCACTCAGACATGAAATCAATGTCATAAGGCTAGTAGAAGCAAGATGAGTGGACTTAGGTACGACGATTCTAAGTGAAATAAGTCACACAGAAAAAGACACTTATCATAAGCTATCACTTATAGAGGGAATGTAAAAACCGCTACACTTGAACTGAATTACAAAACAGAACAGAGTCACACGTTTAGAAAACACACTATGGCTGCTTAACGGGAAAGGTGAGGTGGGGTGATGCATAAAACAAGGGGTTCAAATTCGCTCAGATACCGTTCCATACACCCAATATGTAATAGACAAGACCTACTCCTTGCTCAGTGAACTGGACTCAACACCCCCTATTCACCGCACAAGAATATATATGACTAGTAACAATCTTATAACCTATGTATTGATATCTGTCTGGAAGTGAGTCAAGTGGGTGTAAAGCCGCATAAACACAGCCGTGAAAAGCAGCTAACCCCATTATAAAAATAAATTACTTTTAAAAACCCGTAAAACAAAGACAGTGAAAGAGAGAGAAATTCTTACAAAATTCGTTCAGGGGCTGAGATGCAACCTGGATTGACCATATCTAGACCCACAGCTGGATGAGACATAAGGGTGGACACTCTTGGGGCTGAGAGGTTGGGTGAGCAAACGCAGACCCTTTAAAGTAATACTGCGTGGTACCCATCCCATGGGTCCCAAATCTCCAGGTTCAAGGGCATCTTCCTACATCGATAACATGCATGAGAAACTCGGAAGATGGTACACCGTGTGATTTTGAAAGGTTTCTAAAACACACCCCATTTCTCATCTCCTTGTGCTCGGGTTCGCCTTTCCAGCTACTTTACTAGCAATCAACTTACTTGGAGAATCAGCACCTTTAACCTCCTGTTCCCTACAGGTTGCAATTTGTCCTAAGGATGAACGGGAAGAGGGGCAACCAATGAGACACTAGATCTAGGTGTTGGGACAGGCACAGGTCACTCTATTTTCCCATCAGGAAGAAGAATTAACCACAGGCTCAGCCTGCCGCCAGGAACCAGAATAGGGCCTGAGGCAATCCCGTGCTTTTGCGGCCAGCTCTCAAAAAAGACAGTTGAAAAATGGAGCTCAGGGACACTGCAATTCACAATCCCGCAGAGTTATAAGTGATAACTCTCTTCCACAAATATATTGAGGGAAGGCAACGAAGAGGATTTGAAAGCATGGCAGAATTGCAGGAAACAGGTTTCAGGAGGTAGATTCGAATCGCCTTTAAAGCACATGAAAAGCGGCAAAACGTCGACAATGATGCCCTTGGCCAAAAAGGGCGTATGCGTTTTTTCCTGAATATATTCAGGAAAAAACGAATACGCCCTTTTTGGCCAACCAAGCAACCTGGAAAGGCAAATCAGTGCTACAAAGAAGTCTCGCTTCCCATCGGTCAAAAGGGTCATGCTGCAAAAAGTGTCAAAACCAGAAATGCAGAACAGGCCATGGAGAAATGGCAGCCTTGCTACGCTGATGGGCGGGATGTTAATTGCCAACAGCCACTCTGGAGAAGTGTACGGTGTGTCCTGAAACATCGAATAAACACAGCTTAGGGAGCATAGGGCACGTCCACTCATGGGCGTATAAATTGGGAAAACTAAAAATCAGCAAGACACAGGCACCCCAAAGTTTAGGGCTGCTCTGTTGACAAGAACCTCCACTTCATGACACCTTAAATATCCCAGGAAAGAGAAAAATGGATAAAGAAGTTGTGGTCCTTATGTACAATGCAATATCACTCAGACATGAAATCAATGTCATAAGGCTAGTAGAAGCAAGATGAGTGGACTTAGGTACGACGATTCTAAGTGAAATAAGTCACACAGAAAAAGACACTTATCATAAGCTATCACTTATAGAGGGAATGTAAAAACCGCTACACTTGAACTGAATTACAGAACAGAACAGAATCACACGTTTAGAAAACACACTATGGCTGCTTAACGGGAAAGGTGAGGTGGGGTGATGCATAAAACAAGGGTTTCAAATTCGCTCAGATACCGTTCCATACACCCAATATGTAATAGACAAGACCTACTCCTTGCTCAGTGAACTGGACTCAACACCCCCTATTCACCGCACAAGAATATATGTGACTGGTAACAATCTTAAAACCTATGTATTGATATCTGTCTGGAAGTGAGTCAAGTGGGTGTAAATCCGCATAAACACAGCCGTGAAAAGCAGCTAAACCCCATTATAAAAATAAATTACTTTTAAAAACCCGTAAAACAAAGACAGTGAAAGAGAGAGAAATTCTTACAAAATTCGTTCAGAGGCTGTGATGCAACCTGGATTGACCATATCTACACGCACAGCTGGATGAGACATAAGGGTGGACAGTCTTGGGGCTGAAAGGTTGGGTTAGGTTGGGTGAGCAAACGCAGACCCTTTAAATTAATACTGCGTGGTACCCATCCCATGGGTCCCAAGTCTCCAGGTTCAAGGGCATCTTCCTACATCGAAAACATGCATGAGAAACTCAGAAGATGGTACACCGTGTGATTTTGAAAGGTTTCTAAAACGCACCTCATTTCTCATCTCCTTGTGCTCGGGTTCGCCATTCCAGCTACTTTACTAGCAATCTCCCCACTTGGAGAATCAGCACCTTTAACCTCCTGTTCCCTACAGGTTGCAATTTGTCCTGAGGATGAACGGGAAGAGGGGCAACCAATGAGAGACTAGATCTAGCTGTTGGGACAGGCACAGGTCACTCTATTTTCCCATCAGGAAGAAGAATTAACCACAGGCTCAGCCTGCTGCCATGAACCAGAATAGGGCCTGAGGCAATCCCGTGCTTTTGCGGCCAGCTCTCAAAAAAGACAGTTGAAAAATGGAGCTCAGGGACACTGCAATTCACAAACCCGCAGAGTTATAAGTGATAACTCTCATCCACAGATATATTGAGGGAAGGCAACGAAGAGGATTTGAAAGCAAGGCAGAATTGCAGGAAACAGATTTCAGGAGGTAGATTCTAATCGCCTTTAAGGCACATGAAAAGCGGCAAAACGTGGACAATGATGCCCTTGGCCAAAAAGGGCGTATGCGTTTTTTCCTGAATATATTCAGGAAAAAACGCATACGCCCTTTTTGGCCAACCAAGCAACCTGGAAAGGCAAATCAGCGCTACAAAGAAGTCTCGCTTCCCATCGGCCAAAAGGGACATGCTGCAAAAAGTGTCAAAACCAGAAATGCAGGACAGGCCATGGAGAAATGGCAGCCTTGCTACGCTGATGGGCGGGATGTAAATTGCCAACAGCCACTCTGGAGAAGTGTACGGTGTGTCCTGAAACATCGAAAAAACACAGCTTAGGAAGCATAGGGCACGTCCACTCATTGGCGTATAAATTGGGAAAACTAAAAATGAGCAAGACACAGGCACCCCAAAGTTTGGGGCTGCTCTGTTGACAAGAACCTCCACTTCATGACACCTTAAATATCCCAGGAAAGAGAAAAATGGATAAAAAAGTTGTGGTCCTTATGTACAATGGAATATCACTCAGACATGAAATCAATGTCATAAGGCTAGTAGAAGCAAGATGAGTTGACTTAGGTACGACGATTCTAAGTGAAATAAGTCACACAGAAAAAGACACTTATCATAAGCTATCACTTATAGAGGGAATGTAAAAACCGCTACACTTGAACTGAATTACAAAACAGAACAGAGTCACACGTTTAGAAAACACACTATGGCCGCTTAACGGGAAAGGTGAGGTGGGGTGATGCATAAAACAAGGGGTTCAAATTCGCTCAGATACCGTTCCATACACCCAATATGTAATACACAAGACCTACTCCTTGCTCAGTGAACTGGACTCAACACCCCAAATTCACCGCACAAGAATATATATGACTAGTAACAATCTTAAAACCTATGTATTGATATCTGTCTGGAAGTGAGTCAAGTGGGTGTAAATCCGCATAAACACAGCCGTGAAAAGCAGCTAAACCCCATTATAAAAATAAATTACTTTTAAAAACCCGTAAAACAAAGACAGTGAAAGAGAGAGAAATTCTTACAAAATTCGATCAGGGGCTGAGATGCAACCTGGATTGACCATATCTAGACCCACAGCTGGATGAGACATAAGGGTGGACACTCTTGGGGCTGAGAGGTTGGGTGAGCAAACGCAGACCCTTTAAAGTAATACTGCGTGGTACCCATCCCATGGGTCCCAAATCTCCAGGTTCAAGGGCATCTTCCTACATCGAAAACATGCATGAGAAACTCAGAAGATGGTACACCGTGTGATTTTGAAAGGTTTCTAAAACACACCCCATTTCTCATCTCCTTGTGCTCGGGTTCGCCTTTCCAGCTACTTTACTAGCAATCAACTTACTTGGAGAATCAGCACCTTTAAACTCCTGTTCCCTACAGGTTGCAATTTGTCCTGAGGATGAACGGGAAGAGGGGCAACCAATGAGAGACTAGATCTAGGTGTTGGGACAGGCACAGGTCACTCTATTTTCCCATCAGGAAGAAGAATTAACCACAGGATCAGCCTGCCGCCCAGAAGCAGAATAGGGCCTGAGGCAATCCCGCGCTTTTGCGGCCAGCTCCCAAAAAAGCGAGTTGAAAAATGGAGCTCAGGGACACTGCAATTCACAAACCCGCAGAGTTATAAATGATAACTCTCATCCACAGATATATTGAGGGAAGGCAACGAAGAGGATTTGAAAGCAAGGCAGAATTGCAGGAAACAGGTTTCAGGAGGTAGACTCGAATCGCCTTTAAAGCACATGAAAAGCGGCAAAACGTCGACAATGATGCCCTTGGCCAAAAAGGGCGTATGCGTTTTTTCCTGAATATATTCAGGAAAAAACGCATACGCCCTTTTTGGCCAACCAAGCAACCTGGAAAGGCAAATCAGCGCTACAAAGAAGTCTCGCTTCCCATCGGTGAAAAGGGTCATGCTGCAAAAAGTGTCAAAACCAGAAATGCAGGACAGGCCATGGAGAAATGGCAGCCTTGCTACACTGATGGGCGGGATGTTAATTGCCAACAGCCACTCTGGAGAAGTGTACGGTGTGTCCTGAAACATCGAAAAAACACAGCTTAGGGAGCATAGGGCACGTCCACTCATGGGCGTATAAATTGGGAAAACTAAAAATCAGCAAGACACAGGCACCCCAAAGTTTAGGGCTGCTCTGCTGACAAGAACCTCCACTTCATGACACCTTAAATATCCCAGGAAAGAGAAAAATGGATAAAGAAGTTGTGGTCCTTATGTACAATGCAATATCACTCAGACATGAAATCAATGTCATAAGGCTAGTAGAAGCAAGATGAGTGGACTTAGGTACGACGATTCTAAGTGAAATAAGTCACACAGAAAAAGACACTTATCATAAGCTATCACTTATAGAGGGAATGTAAAAACCGCTACACTTGAACTGAATTACAAAACAGAACAGAGTCACACGTTTAGAAAACACACTGTGGGTGCTTAACGGGAAAGGTGAGGTGGGGTGATGCATAAAACAAGGGGTTCAAATTCGCTCAGATACCGTTCCATACACCCAATATGTAATAGACAAGACCTACTCCTTGCTCAGTGAACTGGACTCAACACCCCCTATTCACCGCACAAGAATATATGTGACTAGTAACAATCTTAAAACCTATGTATTGATATCTGTCTGGAAGTGAGTCAAGTGGGTGTAAAGCCGCATAAACACAGCCGTGAAAAGCAGCTAAACCCCATTATAAAAATAAATTACTTTTAAAAACCTGTAAAACAAAGACAGTGAAAGAGAGAGAAATTCTTACAAAATTCGTTCAGAGGCTGTGATGCAACCTCGATTGACCATATCTACATGCACAGCTGGATGAGACATAAGGGTGGACACTCTTGGGGCTGAAAGGTTGGGTTAGGTTGGGTGAGCAAACGCAGACCCTTTAAAGTAATACTGCGTGGTACCCATCCCATGGGTCCCAAGTCTCCAGGTTCAAGGGCATCTTCCTACATCGAAAACATGCATGAGAAACTCAGAAGATGGTACATCGTGTGATTTTGAAAGGTTTCTAAAACGCACCTCATTTCTCATCTCCTTGTGCTCGGGTTCGCCATTCCAGCTACTTTACTAGCAATCTCCCTACTTGGAGTATCAGCACCTTTAACCTCCTGTTCTGTACAGGTTGCAATTTGTCCTGAGGATGAACGGGAAGAGGGGCAACCAATGAGAGACTAGATCTAGGTGTTGGGACAGGCACAGGTCACTCTAATTTCCCATCAGGAAGAAGAATTAATCACAGGCTCAGCCTGCCGCCCAGAAGCACAATAGGGCCTGAGGCAATCCCGCGCTTTTGCGGCCAGCTCCCAAAAAAGCGAGTTGAAAAATGGAGCTCAGGGACACTGCAATTCACAAACCCGCAGAGTTATAAATGATAACTCTCATCCACAGATATATTGAGGGAAGGCAACGAAGAGGATTTGAAAGCAAGGCAGAATTGCAGAAAACAGATTTCGGGAGGTAGATTCGAATCGCCTTTAACGCACATGAAAAGCAGCAAAACGTCGACAATGATGCCCTTGGCCAAAAACGGCGTATGCGTTTTTTCCTGAATATATTCAGGAAAAAACGCATACGCCCTTTTTGGCCAACCAAGCAACCTGGAAAGGCAAATCAGCGCTACAAAGAAGTCTCGCTTCCCATCGGCCAAAAGGGCCAGGCTGCAAACAGTGTCAAAACCAGAAATGCAGGACAGGCCATGGAGAAATGGCAGCCTTGCTACGCTGATGAGCGGGATGTAAATTGCCAACAGCCACTCTGGAGAAGTGTACGGTGTGTCCTGAAACATCGAAAAAACACAGCTTAGGGAGCATAGGGCACGTCCACTCATGGGCGTATAAATTGGGAAAACTAAAAATCAGCAAGACACAGGCACCCCAAAGTTTAGGGCTGCTCTGTTGACAAGAACCTCCACTTCATGACACCTTAAATATCCCAGGAAAGAGAAAAATGGATAAAGAAGTTGTGGTCCTTATGTACAATGCAATATCACTCAGACATGAAATCAATGTCATAAGGCTAGTAGAAGCAAGATGAGTGGACTTAGGTACGACGATTCTAAGTGAAATAAGTCACACAGAAAAAGACACTTATCATAAGCTATCACTTATAGAGGGAATGTAAAAACCGCTACACTTGAACTGAATTACAGAACAGAACAGAATCACACGTTTAGAAAACACACTATGGCTGCTTAACGGGAAAGGTGAGGTGGGGTGATGCATAAAACAAGGGGTTCAAATTCGCTCAGATACCGTTCCATACACCCAATATGTAATAGACAAGACCTACTCCTTGCTCAGTGAACTGGACTCAACACCCCCTATTCACCGCACAAGAATATATGGGACTAGTAACAATCTTAAAACCTATGTATTGATATCTGTCTGGAAGTGAGTCAAGTGGGTGTAAAGCCGCATAAACACAGCCGTGAAAAGCAGCTAAACCCCATTATAAAAATAAATTACTTTTAAAAACCCGTAAAACAAAGACAGTGAAAGAGAGAGAAATTCTTACAAAATTCGTTCAGGGGCTGTGATGCAACCTGGATTGACCATATCTAGACCCACAGCTGGATGAGACATAAGGGTGGACACTCTTGGGGCTGAGAGGTTGGGTGAGGTTGGGTGAGCAAACGCAGACCCTTTAAAGTAATACTGCATGGTACCCATCCGATGGGTCCCAAATCTCCAGGTTCAAGGGCATCTTCCTACATCGAAATCTTGCATGAGGAACCCAGAAGAAGGTACACCGTGTGATTTTGAAAGGTTTCTAAAACGCACCTCATTTCTCATCTCCTTGTGCTCGGGTTCGCCATTCCAGCTACTTCACTAGCAATCTCCCTACTTGGAGAATCAGCACCTTTAACCTCCTGTTCTGTACAGGTTGCAATTTGTCCTGAGGATGAACGGGAAGAGGGGAAACCAATGAGAGACTAGATCTAGGTGTTGGGACAGGCACAGGTCACTCTATTTTCCCATCAGGAAGAAGAATTAACCACAGGCTCAGCCTGCCACTGGGAACCAGAATAGGGCCTGAGGCAATCCCGTGATTTTGCGGCCAGCTCCCAAACAAGACAGTTGAAAAATGGAGCTCAGGGGCACTGCCATTCACAAATCTGCTGAGTTATAAATGATAACTCTCGTCCAAAAATATATTGAGGGAAGGCAACGAAGAGGATTTGAAATCAAGGCAGAATTGCAGGAAACAGGTTTCAGGAGGTAGATTCGAATCGCCTTTAAAGCACATGAAGAGCGGCAAAACGTCGACAATGATGCCCTTGGCCAAGAAGGGCGTATGCGTTTTTTCCTGAATATATTCAGGAAAAAACGCATACGCCCTTTTTGGCCAACCAAGCAACCTGGAAAGGCAAATCAGCGCTACAAAGAAGTCTCGCTTCCCATTGGTCAAAAGGGTCATGCTGCAAAAAGTGTCAAAACCAGAAATGCAGGACTGGCCATGGAGAAATGGCAGCCTTGCTACGCTGATGGGCGGGATGTTAATTGCCAGCAGCCACTCTGGAGAAGTGTACGGTGTGTCCTGAAACATCGAAAAAACACAGCTTAGGGAGCATAGGGCACGTCCACTCATGGGCGTATAAATTGGGAAAAAGAAAAATCAGCAACACACAGGCACCCCAAAGTTTAGGGCTGCTCTGTTGACAAGAACCTCCACTTCATGACAACTTAAATATCCCAGGAAAGAGAAAAATGGATAAAGAAGTCGTGGTCCTTATGTACAATGGAATATCACTCAGACATGAAATCAATGTCATAAGGCTAGTAGAAGCAAGATGAGTGGAGTTAGGTACGACGATTCTAAGTGAAATAAGTCACACAGAAAAAGACACTTATCATAATCTATCACTTATAGAGGGAATATAAAAACCGCTACACTTGAACTGAATTACAAAACAGAACAGAGTCACACGTTTAGAAAACACACTATGCCTGCTTAACGGGAAAGATGAGGTGGGGTGATGCATAAAACAAGGGTTTCAAATTAGCTCAGATACCGTTCCATACACCCAATATGTAATAGACAAGACCTACTCCTTGCTCAGTGAACTGGACTCAACACCCCCTATTCACCGCACAAGAATATATGTGACTAGTAACAATCTTAAAACCTATGTATTGATATCTGTCTGGAAGTGAGTCAAGTGGGTGTAAATCCGCATAAACACAGCCGTGAAAAGCAGCTAAACCCCATTATAAAAATAAATTACTTTTAAAAACCCGTAAAACAAAGACAGTGAAAGAGAGAGAAATTCTTACAAAATTCGTTCAGGGGCTGTGATGCAACCTGGATTGACCATATCTAGACCCACAGCTGGATGAGACATAAGGGTGGACACTCTTGGGGCTGAGAGGTTGGGTGAGGTTGGGTGAGCAAACGCAGACCCTTTAAAGTAATACTGCATGGTACCCATCCCATGGGTCCCAAATCTCCAGGTTCAAGGGCATCTTCCTACATCGAAATCTTGCATGAGGAACCCAGAAGAAGGTACACCGTGTGATTTTGAAAGGTTTCTAAAACGCACCTCATTTCTCATCTCCTTGTGCTCGGGTTCGCCTTTCCAGCTACTTCACTAGAAATCTCCCTACTTGGAGAATCAGCACCTTTAACCTCCTGTTCTGTACAGGTTGCAATTTGTCCTGAGGATGAACGGGAAGAGGGGAAACCAATGAGAGACTAGATCTAGGTGTTGGGACAGGCACAGGTCACTCTATTTTCCCATCAGGAAGAAGAATTAACCACAGGCTCAGCCTGCCGCCGGGAACCAGAATAGGGCCTGAGGCAATCCCGTGCTTTTGCGGCCAGCTCCCAAACAAGACACTTGAAAAATGGAGCTCAGGGGCACTGCCATTCACAAACCTTCAGAGTTATAAATGATAACTCTCGTCCACAAATATATTGAGGGAAGGCAACGAAGAGGATTTGAAAGCAAGGCAGAATTGCAGGAAACAGGTTTCAGGAGGTAGATTCGAATCGCCTTTAAAGCACATGAAGAGCGGCAAAACGTCGACAATGATGCCCTTGGCCAAGAAGGGCGTATGCGTTTTTTCCTGAATATATTCAGGAAAAAACGCATACGCCCTTTTTGGCCAACCAAGCAACCTGGAAAGGCAAATCAGCGCTACAAAGAAGTCTCGCTTCCCATTGGTCAAAAGGGTCATGCTGCAAAAAGTGTCAAAACCAGAAATGCAGGACTGGCCATGGAGAAATGGCAGCCTTGCTACGCTGATGGGCGGGATGTTAATTGCCAGCAGCCACTCTGGAGAAGTGTACGGTGTGTCCTGAAACATCGAAAAAACACAGCTTAGGGAGCATAGGGCACGTCCACTCATGGGCGTATAAATTGGGAAAAAGAAAAATCAGCAACACACAGGCACCCCAAAGTTTAGGGCTGCTCTGTTGACAAGAACCTCCACTTCATGACAACTTAAATATCCCAGGAAAGAGAAAAATGGATAAAGAAGTCGTGGTCCTTATGTACAATGGAATATCACTCAGACATGAAATCAATGTCATAAGGCTAGTAGAAGCAAGATGAGTGGAGTTAGGTACGACGATTCTAAGTGAAATAAGTCACACAGAAAAAGACACTTATCATAATCTATCACTTATAGAGGGAATATAAAAACCGCTACACTTGAACTGAATTACAAAACAGAACAGAGTCACACGTTTAGAAAACACACTATGCCTGCTTAACGGGAAAGATGAGGTGGGGTGATGCATAAAACAAGGGTTTCAAATTAGCTCAGATACCGTTCCATACACCCAATATGTAATAGACAAGACCTACTCCTTGCTCAGTGAACTGGACTCAACACCCCCTATTCACCGCACAAGAATATATGTGACTAGTAACAATCTTAAAACCTATGTATTGATATCTGTCTGGAAGTGAGTCAAGTGGGTGTAAATCCGCATAAACACAGCCGTGAAAAGCAGCTAAACCCCATTATAAAAATAAATTACTTTTAAAAACCCGTAAAACAAAGACAGTGAAAGAGAGAGAAATTCTTACAAAATTCGTTCAGGGGCTGTGATGCAACCTGGATTGACCATATCTAGACCCACAGCTGGATGAGACATAAGGGTGGACACTCTTGGGGCTGAGAGGTTGGGTGAGGTTGGGTGAGCAAACGCAGACCCTTTAAAGTAATACTGCATGGTACCCATCCCATGGGTCCCAAATCTCCAGGTTCAAGGGCATCTTCCTACATCGAAATCTTGCATGAGGAACCCAGAAGAAGGTACACCGTGTGATTTTGAAAGGTTTCTAAAACGCACCTCATTTCTCATCTCCTTGTGCTCGGGTTCGCCTTTCCAGCTACTTCACTAGAAATCTCCCTACTTGGAGAATCAGCACCTTTAACCTCCTGTTCTGTACAGGTTGCAATTTGTCCTGAGGATGAACGGGAAGAGGGGAAACCAATGAGAGACTAGATCTAGGTGTTGGGACAGGCACAGGTCACTCTATTTTCCCATCAGGAAGAAGAATTAACCACAGGCTCAGCCTGCCGCCGGGAACCAGAATAGGGCCTGAGGCAATCCCGTGCTTTTGCGGCCAGCTCCCAAACAAGACACTTGAAAAATGGAGCTCAGGGGCACTGCCATTCACAAACCTTCAGAGTTATAAATGATAACTCTCGTCCACAAATATATTGAGGGAAGGCAACGAAGAGGATTTGAAAGCAAGGCAGAATTGCAGGAAACAGGTTTCAGGAGGTAGATTCGAATCGCCTTTAAAGCACATGAAAAGCGGCAAAACGTCGACAATTATGCCCTTGGCCAAAAAGGGCGTATGCGTTTTTTCCTGAATATATTCAGGAAAAAACGCATACGCCCTTTTTGGCCAACCAAGCAACCTGGAAAGGCAAATCAGCGCTACAAAGAAGTCTCGCTTCCCATCGGTCAAAAGGGTCATGCTGCAAAAAGTGTCAAAACCAGAAATGCAGGACTGGCCATGGAGAAATGGCAGCCTTGCTACGCTGATGGGCGGGATGTTAATTGCCAGCAGCCACTCTGGAGAAGTGTACGGTGTGTCCTGAAACATCGAAAAAACACAGCTTAGGGAGCATAGGGCACGTCCACTCATGGACGTATAAATTGGGAAAAAGAAAAATCAGCAAGACACAGGCACCCCAAAGTTTAGGGCTGCTCTGTTGACAAGAACCTCCACTTCATGACAACTTAAATATCCCAGGAAAGAGAAAAATGGATAAAGAAGTCGTGGTCCTTATGTACAATGGAATATCACTCAGACATGAAATCAATGTCATAAGGCTAGTAGAAGCAAGATGAGTGGACTTAGGTACGACGATTCTAAGTGAAATAAGTCACACAGAAAATGACACTTATCATAAGCTATCATTTATAGAGGGAATGTAAAAACCGCTACACTTGAACTGAATTACAAAACAGAACAGAGTCACACGTTTAGAAAACACACTATGGCGGCTTAACGGGAAAGGTGAGGTGGGGTGATGCATAAAACAAGGGGTTCAAATTCGCTCAGATACCGTTCCATACACCCAATATGTAATAGACAAGACCTACTCCTTGCTCAGTGAACTGGACTCAACACCCCCTATTCACCGCACAAGAATATATGTGACTAGTAAGAATCTTAAAACCTATGTATTGATATATGTCTGGAAGTGAGTCAAGTGGGTGTAAAGCCGCATAAACACAGCCGTGAAAAGCAGCTAAACCCCATTATAAAAATAAATTACTTTTAAAAATCTGTAAAACAAAGACAGTGAAAGAGAGAGAAATTCTTACAAAATTCGTTCAGAGGCTGTGATGCAACCTGGATTGACCATATCTACACGCACAGCTGGATGAGACATAAGGGTGGACACTCTTGGGGCTGAAAGGTTGGGTTAGGTTGGGTGAGCAAACGCAGACCCTTTAAAGTAATACTGCGTGGTACCCATCCCATGGGTCCCAAGTCTCCAGGTTCAAGGGCATCTTCCTACATCGAAAACATGCATGAGAAACTCAGAAGATGGTACACCGTGTGATTTTGAAAGGTTTCTAAAACGCACCTCATTTCTCATCTCCTTGTGCTCGGGTTCGCCATTCCAGCTACTTCACTAGAAATCTCCCTACTTGGAGAATCAGCACCTTTAACCTCCTGTTCTGTACAGGTTGCAATTTGTCCTGAGGATGAACGGGAAGAGGGGAAACCAATGAGAGACTAGATCTAGGTGTTGGGACAGGCACAGGTCACTCTATTTTCCCATCAGGAAGAAGAATTAACCACAGGCTCAGCCTGCCGCCGGGAACCAGAATAGGGCCTGAGGCAATCCCGTGCTTTTGCGGCCAGCTCCCAAACAAGACAGTTGAAAAATGTAGCTCAGGGGCACTGCCATTCACAAACCTGCTTAGTTATAAATGATAACTCTCGTCCAAAAATATATTGAGGGAAGGCAACGAAGAGGATTTGAAATAAAGGCAGAATTGCAGGAAACAGGTTTCAGGAGGTAGATTCGAATCGCCTTTAAAGCACTTGAAAAGCGGCAAAACGTCGACAATGATGCCCTTGGCCAAGAAGGGCGTATGCGTTTTTTCCTGAATATATTCAGGAAAAAACGCATACGCCCTTTTTGGCCAACCAAGCAACCTGGAAAGGCAAATCAGCGCTACAAGAAGTCTCGCTTCCCATTGGTCAAAAGGGTCATGCTGCAAAAAGTGTCAAAACCAGAAATGCAGGACAGGCCATGGAGAAATGGCAGCCTTGCTACGCTGATGGGCGGGATGTTAATTGCCAGCAGCCACTCTGGAGAAGTGTACGGTGTGTCCTGAAACATCGAAAAAACACAGCTTAGGGAGCATAGGGCACGTCCACTCATGGGCGTATAAATTGTGAAAACTAAAAATGAGCAAGACACAGGCACCCCAAAGATTGGGGCTGCTCTGTTGACAAGAACCTCCACTTCATGACACCTTAAATATCCGAGGAAAGAGAAAAATGGATAAAAAAGTTGTGGTCCTTATGTACAATGGAATATCACTCAGACATGAAATCAATGTCATAAGGCTAGTAGAAGCAAGATGAGTGGACTTAGGTACGACGATTCTAAGTGAAATAAGTCACACAGAAAAAGACACTTATCATAAGCTATCACTTATAGAGGGAATGTAAAAACCGCTACACTTGAACTGAATTACAAAACAGAACAGAGTCACACGTTTAGAAAACACACTATGGCTGCTTAACGGGAAAGGTGAGGTGGGGTGATGCATAAAACAAGGGGTTCAAATTCGCTCAGATACCGTTCCATACACCCAATATGTAATAGACAAGACCTACTCCTTGCTCAGTGAACTGGACTCAACACCCCCTATTCACCGCACAAGAATATATATGACTAGTAACAATCTTATAACCTATGTATTGATATCTGTCTGGAAGTGAGTCAAGTGGGTGTAAAGCCGCATAAACACAGCCGTGAAAAGCAGCTAACCCCATTATAAAAATAAATTACTTTTAAAAACCCGTAAAACAAAGACAGTGAAAGAGAGAGAAATTCTTACAAAATTCGTTCAGGGGCTGAGATGCAACCTGGATTGACCATATCTAGACCCACAGCTGGATGAGACATAAGGGTGGACACTCTTGGGGCTGAGAGGTTGGGTGAGCAAACGCAGACCCTTTAAAGTAATACTGCGTGGTACCCATCCCATGGGTCCCAAATCTCCAGGTTCAAGGGCATCTTCCTACATCGATAACATGCATGAGAAACTCGGAAGATGGTACACCGTGTGATTTTGAAAGGTTTCTAAAACACACCCCATTTCTCATCTCCTTGTGCTCGGGTTCGCCTTTCCAGCTACTTTACTAGCAATCAACTTACTTGGAGAATCAGCACCTTTAACCTCCTGTTCCCTACAGGTTGCAATTTGTCCTAAGGATGAACGGGAAGAGGGGCAACCAATGAGACACTAGATCTAGGTGTTGGGACAGGCACAGGTCACTCTATTTTCCCATCAGGAAGAAGAATTAACCACAGGCTCAGCCTGCCGCCAGGAACCAGAATAGGGCCTGAGGCAATCCCGTGCTTTTGCGGCCAGCTCTCAAAAAAGACAGTTGAAAAATGGAGCTCAGGGACACTGCAATTCACAATCCCGCAGAGTTATAAGTGATAACTCTCTTCCACAAATATATTGAGGGAAGGCAACGAAGAGGATTTGAAAGCATGGCAGAATTGCAGGAAACAGGTTTCAGGAGGTAGATTCGAATCGCCTTTAAAGCACATGAAAAGCGGCAAAACGTCGACAATGATGCCCTTGGCCAAAAAGGGCGTATGCGTTTTTTCCTGAATATATTCAGGAAAAAACGAATACGCCCTTTTTGGCCAACCAAGCAACCTGGAAAGGCAAATCAGCGCTACAAAGAAGTCTCGCTTCCCATCGGTCAAAAGGGTCATGCTGCAAAAAGTGTCAAAACCAGAAATGCAGAACAGGCCATGGAGAAATGGCAGCCTTGCTACGCTGATGGGCGGGATGTTAATTGCCAACAGCCACTCTGGAGAAGTGTACGGTGTGTCCTGAAACATCGAATAAACACAGCTTAGGGAGCATAGGGCACGTCCACTCATGGGCGTATAAATTGGGAAAACTAAAAATCAGCAAGACACAGGCACCCCAAAGTTTAGGGCTGCTCTGTTGACAAGAACCTCCACTTCATGACACCTTAAATATCCCAGGAAAGAGAAAAATGGATAAAGAAGTTGTGGTCCTTATGTACAATGCAATATCACTCAGACATGAAATCAATGTCATAAGGCTAGTAGAAGCAAGATGAGTGGACTTAGGTACGACGATTCTAAGTGAAATAAGTCACACAGAAAAAGACACTTATCATAAGCTATCACTTATAGAGGGAATGTAAAAACCGCTACACTTGAACTGAATTACAGAACAGAACAGAATCACACGTTTAGAAAACACACTATGGCTGCTTAACGGGAAAGGTGAGGTGGGGTGATGCATAAAACAAGGGTTTCAAATTCGCTCAGATACCGTTCCATACACCCAATATGTAATAGACAAGACCTACTCCTTGCTCAGTGAACTGGACTCAACACCCCCTATTCACCGCACAAGAATATATGTGACTGGTAACAATCTTAAAACCTATGTATTGATATCTGTCTGGAAGTGAGTCAAGTGGGTGTAAATCCGCATAAACACAGCCGTGAAAAGCAGCTAAACCCCATTATAAAAATAAATTACTTTTAAAAACCCGTAAAACAAAGACAGTGAAAGAGAGAGAAATTCTTACAAAATTCGTTCAGAGGCTGTGATGCAACCTGGATTGATCATATCTACACGCACAGCTGGATGAGACATAAGGGTGGACAGTCTTGGGGCTGAAAGGTTGGGTTAGGTTGGGTGAGCAAACACAGACCCTTTAAAGTAATACTGCGTGGTACCCATCCCATGGGTCCCAAGTCTCCTGGTTCAAGGGCATCTTCCTACATCGAAAACATGCATGAGAAACTCAGAAGATGGTACACCGTGTGATTTTGAAAGGTTTCTAAAACGCACCTCATTTCTCATCTCCTTGTGCTCGGGTTCGCCTTTCCAGCTACTTTACTAGCAATCTCCCTACTTGGAGAATCAGCACCTTTAACCTCCTGTTCCCTACAGGTTGCAATTTGTCCTGAGGATGAACGGGAAGAGGGGCAACCAATGAGAGACTAGATCTAGCTGTTGGGACAGGCACAGGTCACTCTATTTTCCCATCAGGAAGAAGAATTAACCACAGGCTCAGCCTGCTGCCAGGAACCAGAATAGGGCCTGAGGCAATCCCGTGCTTTTGCGGCCAGCTCTCAAAAAAGACAGTTGAAAAATGGAGCTCAGGGACACTGCAATTCACAAACCCGCAGAGTTATAAGTGATAACTCTCATCCACAGATATATTGAGGGAAGTCAACGAAGAGGATTTGAAAGCAAGGCAGAATTGCAGGAAACAGATTTCAGGAGGTAGATTCGAATCGCCTTTAAGGCACATGAAAAGCGGCAAAACGTCGACAATGATGCCCTTGGCCAAAAAGGGCGTATGCGTTTTTTCCTGAATATATTCAGGAAAAAACGCATACGCCCTTTTTGGCCAACCAAGCAACCTGGAAAGGCAAATCAGCGCTACAAAGAAGTCTCGCTTCCCATGGGTCAAAAGGGCCATGCTGCAAAAAGTGTCAAAACCAGAAATGCAGGACAGGCCATGGAGAAATGGCAGCCTTGCTACGCTGATGGGCGGGATGTAAATTGCCAACAGCCACTCTGGAGAAGTGTACGGTGTGTCCTGAAACATCGAAAAAACAAAGCTTAGTGAGCATAGGGCACGTCCACTCATGGGCGTATAAATTGGGAAAACTAAAAATCAGCAAGACACAGGCACCCCAAAGTTTGGGGCTGCTCTGTTGACAAGAACCTCCACTTCATGACACCTTAAATATCCCAGGAAAGAGAAAAATGGATAAAGAAGTTGTGGTCCTTATGTACAATGGAATATCACTCAGACATGAAATCAATGTCATAAGGCTAGTAGAAGCAAGATGAGTGGACTTAGGTACGACGATTCTAAGTGAAATAAGTCACACAGAAAAAGACACTTATCATAAGCTATCACTTATAGAGGGAATGTAAAAACCGCTACACTTGAACTGAATTACAGAACAGAACAGAATCACACGTTTAGAAAACACACTATGGCTGCTTAACGGGAAAGGTGAGGTGGGGTGATGCATAAAACAAGGGTTTCAAATTCGCTCAGATACCGTTCCATACACCCAATATGTAATAGACAAGACCTACTCCTTGCTCAGTGAACTGGACTCAACACCCCCTATTCACCGCACAAGAATATATGTGACTAGTAACAATCTTAAAACCTATGTATTGATATCTGTCTGGAAGTGAGTCAAGTGGGTGTAAATCCGCATAAACACAGCCGTGAAAAGCAGCTAAACCCCATTATAAAAATAAATTACTTTTAAAAACCCGTAAAACAAAGACAGTGAAAGAGAGAGAAATTCTTACAAAATTCGTTCAGGGGCTGTGATGCAACCTGGATTGACCATATCTACACGCACAGCTGGATGAGACATAAGGGTGGACACTCTTGGGGCTGAGACTTTGGGTGAGCAAACGCAGACCCTTTAAAGTAATACTGCGTGATCCCCATCCCATGGGTCCCAAATCTCCAGGTTCAAGGGCATCTTCCTACATCGAAAACATGCATGAGAAACTCAGAAGATGGTACACCGTGTGATTTTGAAAGGTTTCTAAAACACACCCCATTTCTCATCTCCTTGTGCTCGGGTTCGCCTTTCCAGCTACTTTACTAGCAATCAACTTACTTGGAGAATCAGCACCTTTAACCTCCTGTTCCCTACAGGTTGCAATTTGTCCTGAGGATGAACGGGAAGAGGGGCAACCAATGAGAGACTAGATCTAGGTGTTGGGACAGGCACAGGTCACTCTATTTTCCCATCAGGAAGAAGAATTAATCACAGGCTCAGCCTGCCGCCCAGAAGCACAATAGGGCCTGAGGCAATCCCGCGCTTTTGCGGCCAGCTCCCAAAAAAGCGAGTTGAAAAATGGAGCTCAGGGACACTGCAATTTACAAACCCGCAGAGTTATAAATGATAACTCTCATCCACAGATATATTGAGGGAAGGCAACGAAGAGGATTTGAAAGCAAGGCAGAATTGCAGGAAACAGATTTCAGGAGGTAGATTCGAATCGCCTGTAAAGCACATGAAAAGCGGCAAAACGTCGACAATGATGCCCTTGGCCAAGAAGGGCGTATGCGTTTTTTCCTGAATATATTCAGGAAAAAACGCATACGCACTTTTTGGCCAACCAAGCAACCTGGAAAGGCAAATCAGCGCTACAAAGAAGTCTCGCTTCCCATCGGTCAAAAGGGCCATGCTGCAAAAAGTGTCAAAACCAGAAATGCAGGACAGGCCATGGAGAAATGGCTGCCTTGCTACGCTGATGGGCGGGATGTAAGTTGCCAACAGCCACTCTGGAGAAGTGTACGGTGTGTCCTGAAACATCGAAAAAACACAGCTTAGGGAGCATAGGGCACGTCCACTCATGGGCGTATAAATTGGGAAAACTAAAAATCAGCAAGACACAGGCACCCCAAAGTTTAGGGCTGCTCTCTTGACAAGAACCTCCACTTCATGACACCTTAAATATCCCAGGAAAGAGAAAAATGGATAAAGAAGTTGTGGTCCTTATGTACAATGCAATATCACTCAGACATGAAATCAATGTCATAAGGCTAGTAGAAGCAAGATGAGTGGACTTAGGTACGACGATTCTAAGTGAAATAAGTCACACAGAAAAAGACACTTATCATAAGCTATCACTTATAGAGGGAATGTAAAAACCGCTACACTTGAACTGAATTACAGAACAGAACAGAATCACACGTTTAGAAAACACACTATGGCTGCTTAACGGGAAAGGTGAGGTGGGGTGATGCATAAAACAAGGGTTTCAAATTCGCTCAGATACCGTTCCATACACCCAATATGTAATAGACAAGACCTACTCCTTGCTCAGTGAACTGGACTCAACACCCCCTATTCACCGCACAAGAATATATGTGACTAGTAACAATCTTAAAACCTATGTATTGATATCTGTCTGGAAGTGAGTCAAGTGGGTGTAAATCCGCATAAACACAGCCGTGAAAAGCAGCTAAACCCCATTATAAAAATAAATTACTTTTAAAAACCCGTAAAACAAAGACAGTGAAAGAGAGAGAAATTCTTACAAAATTCGTTCAGAGGCTGTGATGCAACCTGGATTGATCATATCTACACGCACAGCTGGATGAGACATAAGGGTGGACAGTCTTGGGGCTGAAAGGTTGGGTTAGGTTGGGTGAGCAAACACAGACCCTTTAAAGTAATACTGCGTGGTACCCATCCCATGGGTCCCAAGTCTCCTGGTTCAAGGGCATCTTCCTACATCGAAAACATGCATGAGAAACTCAGAAGATGGTACACCGTGTGATTTTGAAAGGTTTCTAAAACGCACCTCATTTCTCATCTCCTTGTGCTCGGGTTCGCCTTTCCAGCTACTTTACTAGCAATCTCCCTACTTGGAGAATCAGCACCTTTAACCTCCTGTTCCCTACAGGTTGCAATTTGTCCTGAGGATGAACGGGAAGAGGGGCAACCAATGAGAGACTAGATCTAGCTGTTGGGACAGGCACAGGTCACTCTATTTTCCCATCAGGAAGAAGAATTAACCACAGGCTCAGCCTGCTGCCAGGAACCAGAATAGGGCCTGAGGCAATCCCGTGCTTTTGCGGCCAGCTCTCAAAAAAGACAGTTGAAAAATGGAGCTCAGGGACACTGCAATTCACAAACCCGCAGAGTTATAAGTGATAACTCTCATCCACAGATATATTGAGGGAAGTCAACGAAGAGGATTTGAAAGCAAGGCAGAATTGCAGGAAACAGATTTCAGGAGGTAGATTCGAATCGCCTTTAAGGCACATGAAAAGCGGCAAAACGTCGACAATGATGCCCTTGGCCAAAAAGGGCGTATGCGTTTTTTCCTGAATATATTCAGGAAAAAACGCATACGCCCTTTTTGGCCAACCAAGCAACCTGGAAAGGCAAATCAGCGCTACAAAGAAGTCTCGCTTCCCATGGGTCAAAAGGGCCATGCTGCAAAAAGTGTCAAAACCAGAAATGCAGGACAGGCCATGGAGAAATGGCAGCCTTGCTACGCTGATGGGCGGGATGTAAATTGCCAACAGCCACTCTGGAGAAGTGTACGGTGTGTCCTGAAACATCGAAAAAACAAAGCTTAGTGAGCATAGGGCACGTCCACTCATGGGCGTATAAATTGGGAAAACTAAAAATCAGCAAGACACAGGCACCCCAAAGTTTGGGGCTGCTCTGTTGACAAGAACCTCCACTTCATGACACCTTAAATATCCCAGGAAAGAGAAAAATGGATAAAGAAGTTGTGGTCCTTATGTACAATGGAATATCACTCAGACATGAAATCAATGTCATAAGGCTAGTAGAAGCAAGATGAGTGGACTTAGGTACGACGATTCTAAGTGAAATAAGTCACACAGAAAAAGACACTTATCATAAGCTATCACTTATAGAGGGAATGTAAAAACCGCTACACTTGAACTGAATTACAGAACAGAACAGAATCACACGTTTAGAAAACACACTATGGCTGCTTAACGGGAAAGGTGAGGTGGGGTGATGCATAAAACAAGGGTTTCAAATTCGCTCAGATACCGTTCCATACACCCAATATGTAATAGACAAGACCTACTCCTTGCTCAGTGAACTGGACTCAACACCCCCTATTCACCGCACAAGAATATATGTGACTAGTAACAATCTTAAAACCTATGTATTGATATCTGTCTGGAAGTGAGTCAAGTGGGTGTAAATCCGCATAAACACAGCCGTGAAAAGCAGCTAAACCCCATTATAAAAATAAATTACTTTTAAAAACCCGTAAAACAAAGACAGTGAAAGAGAGAGAAATTCTTACAAAATTCGTTCAGGGGCTGTGATGCAACCTGGATTGACCATATCTACACGCACAGCTGGATGAGACATAAGGGTGGACACTCTTGGGGCTGAGACTTTGGGTGAGCAAACGCAGACCCTTTAAAGTAATACTGCGTGATCCCCATCCCATGGGTCCCAAATCTCCAGGTTCAAGGGCATCTTCCTACATCGAAAACATGCATGAGAAACTCAGAAGATGGTACACCGTGTGATTTTGAAAGGTTTCTAAAACACACCCCATTTCTCATCTCCTTGTGCTCGGGTTCGCCTTTCCAGCTACTTTACTAGCAATCAACTTACTTGGAGAATCAGCACCTTTAACCTCCTGTTCCCTACAGGTTGCAATTTGTCCTGAGGATGAACGGGAAGAGGGGCAACCAATGAGAGACTAGATCTAGGTGTTGGGACAGGCACAGGTCACTCTATTTTCCCATCAGGAAGAAGAATTAATCACAGGCTCAGCCTGCCGCCCAGAAGCACAATAGGGCCTGAGGCAATCCCGCGCTTTTGCGGCCAGCTCCCAAAAAAGCGAGTTGAAAAATGGAGCTCAGGGACACTGCAATTTACAAACCCGCAGAGTTATAAATGATAACTCTCATCCACAGATATATTGAGGGAAGGCAACGAAGAGGATTTGAAAGCAAGGCAGAATTGCAGGAAACAGATTTCAGGAGGTAGATTCGAATCGCCTGTAAAGCACATGAAAAGCGGCAAAACGTCGACAATGATGCCCTTGGCCAAGAAGGGCGTATGCGTTTTTTCCTGAATATATTCAGGAAAAAACGCATACGCACTTTTTGGCCAACCAAGCAACCTGGAAAGGCAAATCAGCGCTACAAAGAAGTCTCGCTTCCCATCGGTCAAAAGGGCCATGCTGCAAAAAGTGTCAAAACCAGAAATGCAGGACAGGCCATGGAGAAATGGCTGCCTTGCTACGCTGATGGGCGGGATGTAAGTTGCCAACAGCCACTCTGGAGAAGTGTACGGTGTGTCCTGAAACATCGAAAAAACACAGCTTAGGGAGCATAGGGCACGTCCACTCATGGGCGTATAAATTGGGAAAACTAAAAATCAGCAAGACACAGGCACCCCAAAGTTTAGGGCTGCTCTGTTGACAAGAACCTCCACTTCATGACACCTTAAATATCCCAGGAAAGAGAAAAATGGATAAAGAAGTTGTGGTCCTTATGTACAATGCAATATCACTCAGACATGAAATCAATGTCATAAGGCTAGTAGAAGCAAGATGAGTGGACTTAGGTACGACGATTCTAAGTGAAATAAGTCACACAGAAAAAGACACTTATCATAAGCTATCACTTATAGAGGGAATGTAAAAACCGCTACACTTGAACTGAATTACAGAACAGAACAGAATCACACGTTTAGAAAACACACTATGGCTGCTTAACGGGAATGGTGAGGTGGGGTGATGCATAAAACAAGGGTTTCAAATTCGCTCAGATACCGTTCCATACACCCAATATGTAATAGACAAGACCTACTCCTTGCTCAGTGAACTGGACTCAACACCCCCTATTCACCGCACAAGAATATATGTGACTAGTAACAATCTTAAAACCTATGTATTGATATCTGTCTGGAAGTGAGTCAAGTGGGTGTAAATCCGCATAAACACAGCCGTGAAAAGCAGCTAAAGCCCATTATAAAAATAAATTACTTTTAAAAACCCGTAAAACAAAGACAGTGAAAGAGAGAGAAATTCTTACAAAATTCGTTCAGAGGCTGTGATGCAACCTGGATTGATCATATCTACACGCACAGCTGGATGAGACATAAGGGTGGACAGTCTTGGGGCTGAAAGGTTGGGTTAGGTTGGGTGAGCAAACGCAGACCCTTTAAAGTAATACTGCGTGGTACCCATCACATGGGTCCCAAGTCTCCAGGTTCAAGGGCATCTTCCTACATCGAAAACATGCATGAGAAACTCAGAAGATGGTACACCGTGTGATTTTGAAAGGTTTCTAAAACGCACCTCATTTCTCATCTCCTTGTGCTCGGGTTCGCCTTTCCAGCTACTTTACTAGCAATCTCCCTACTTGGAGAATCAGCACCTTTAACCTCCTGTTCCCTACAGGTTGCAATTTGTCCTGAGGATGAACGGGAAGAGGGGCAACCAATGAGAGACTAGATCTAGCTGTTGGGACAGGCACAGGTCACTCTATTTTCCCATCAGGAAGAAGAATTAACCACAGGCTCAGCCTGCTGCCAGGAACCAGAATAGGGCCTGAGGCAATCCCGTGCTTTTGCGGCCAGCTCTCAAAAAAGACAGTTGAAAAATGGAGCTCAGGGACACTGCAATTCACAAACCCGCAGAGTTATAAGTGATAACTCTCATCCACAGATATATTGAGGGAAGTCAACGAAGAGGATTTGAAAGCAAGGCAGAATTGCAGGAAACAGATTTCAGGAGGTAGATTCGAATCGCCTTTAAGGCACATGAAAAGCGGCAAAACGTCGACAATGATGCCCTTGGCCAAAAAGGGCGTATGCGTTTTTTCCTGAATATATTCAGGAAAAAACGCATACGCCCTTTTTGGCCAACCAAGCAACCTGGAAAGGCAAATCAGCGCTACAAAGAAGTCTCGCTTCCCATGGGTCAAAAGGGCCATGCTGCAAAAAGTGTCAAAACCAGAAATGCAGGACAGGCCATGGAGAAATGGCAGCCTTGCTACGCTGATGGGCGGGATGTAAATTGCCAACAGCCACTCTGGAGAAGTGTACGGTGTGTCCTGAAACATCGAAAAAACACAGCTTAGGGAGCATAGGGCACGTCCACTCATGGGCGTATAAATTGGGAAAACTAAAAATCAGCAAGACACAGGCACCCCAAAGTTTAGGGCTGCTCTGTTGACAAGAACCTCCACTTCATGACACCTTAAATATCCCAGGAAAGAGAAAAATGGATAAAGAAGTTGTGGTCCTTATGTACAATGCAATATCACTCAGACATGAAATCAATGTCATAAGGCTAGTAGAAGCAAGATGAGTGGACTTAGGTACGACGATTCTAAGTGCAATAAGTCACACAGAAAAAGACACTTATCATAAGCTATCACTTATAGAGGGAATGTAAAAACCGCTACACTTGAACTGAATTACAGAACAGAACAGAATCACACGTTTAGAAAACACACTATGGCTGCTTAACGGGAAAGGTGAGGTGGGGTGATGCATAAAACAAGGGTTTCAAATTCGCTCAGATACCGTTCCATACACCCAATATGTAATAGACAAGACCTACTCCTTGCTCAGTGAACTGGACTCAACACCCCCTATTCACCGCACAAGAATATATGTGACTAGTAACAATCTTAAAACCTATGTATTGATATCTGTCTGGAAGTGAGTCAAGTGGGTGTAAATCCGCATAAACACAGCCGTGAAAAGCAGCTAAACCCCATTATAAAAATAAATTACTTTTAAAAACCCGTAAAACAAAGACAGTGAAAGAGAGAGAAATTCTTACAAAATTCGTTCAGAGGCTGTGATGCAACCTGGATTGATCATATCTACACGCACAGCTGGATGAGACATAAGGGTGGACAGTCTTGGGGCTGAAAGGTTGGGTTAGGTTGGGTGAGCAAACACAGACCCTTTAAAGTAATACTGCGTGGTACCCATCCCATGGGTCCCAAGTCTCCAGGGTCAAGGGCCTCTTCCTACATCGAAAACATGCATGAGAAACTCAGAAGATGGTACACCGTGTGATTTTGAAAGGTTTCTAAAACGCACCTCATTTCTCATCTCCTTGTGCTCGGGTTCGCCTTTCCAGCTACTTTACTAGCAATCTCCCTACTTGGAGAATCAGCACCTTTAACCTCCTGTTCCCTACAGGTTGCAATTTGTCCTGAGGATGAACGGGAAGAGGGGCAACCAATGAGAGACTAGATCTAGCTGTTGGGACAGGCACAGGTCACTCTATTTTCCCATCAGGAAGAAGAATTAACCACAGGCTCAGCCTGCTGCCAGGAACCAGAATAGGGCCTGAGGCAATCCCGTGCTTTTGCGGCCAGCTCTCAAAAAAGACAGTTGAAAAATGGAGCTCAGGGACACTGCAATTCACAAACCCGCAGAGTTATAAGTGATAACTCTCATCCACAGATATATTGAGGGAAGTCAACGAAGAGGATTTGAAAGCAAGGCAGAATTGCAGGAAACAGATTTCAGGAGGTAGATTCGAATCGCCTTTAAGGCACATGAAAAGCGGCAAAACGTCGACAATGATGCCCTTGGCCAAAAAGGGCGTATGCGTTTTTTCCTGAATATATTCAGGAAAAAACGCATACGCCCTTTTTGGCCAACCAAGCAACCTGGAAAGGCAAATCAGCGCTACAAAGAAGTCTCGCTTCCCATGGGTCAAAAGGGCCATGCTGCAAAAAGTGTCAAAACCAGAAATGCAGGACAGGCCATGGAGAAATGGCAGCCTTGCTACGCTGATGGGCGGGATGTAAATTGCCAACAGCCACTCTGGAGAAGTGTACGGTGTGTCCTGAAACATCGAAAAAACAAAGCTTAGTGAGCATAGGGCACGTCCACTCATGGGCGTATAAATTGGGAAAACTAAAAATCAGCAAGACACAGGCACCCCAAAGTTTGGGGCTGCTCTGTTAACAAGAACCTCCACTTCATGACACCTTAAATATCCCAGGAAAGAGAAAAATGGATAAAGAAGTTGTGGTCCTTATGTACAATGGAATATCACTCAGACATGAAATCAATGTCATAAGGCTAGTAGAAGCAAGATGAGTGGACTTAGGTACGACGATTCTAAGTGAAATAAGTCACACAGAAAAAGACACTTATCATAAGCTATCACTTATAGAGGGAATGTAAAAACCGCTACACTTGAACTGAATTACAGAACAGAACAGAATCACACGTTTAGAAAACACAATATGGCTGCTTAACGGGAAAGGTGAGGTGGGGTGATGCATAAAACAAGGGTTTCAAATTCGCTCAGATACCGTTCCATACACCCAATATGTAATAGACAAGACCTACTCCTTGCTCAGTGAACTGGACTCAACACCCCCTATTCACCGCACAAGAATATATGTGACTAGTAACAATCTTAAAACCTATGTATTGATATCTGTCTGGAAGTGAGTCAAGTGGGTGTAAATCCGCATAAACACAGCCGTGAAAAGCAGCTAAACCCCATTATAAAAATAAATTACTTTTAAAAACCCGTAAAACAAAGACAGTGAAAGAGAGAGAAATTCTTACAAAATTCGTTCAGGGGCTGTGATGCAACCTGGATTGACCATATCTACACGCACAGCTGGATGAGACATAAGGGTGGACACTCTTGGGGCTGAGACGTTGGGTGAGCAAACGCAGACCCTTTAAAGTAATACTGCGTGATCCCCATCCCATGGGTCCCAAATCTCCAGGTTCAAGGGCATCTTCCTACATCGAAAACATGCATGAGAAACTCAGAAGATGGTACACCGTGTGATTTTGAAAGGTTTCTAAAACACACCCCATTTCTCATCTCCTTGTGCTCGGGTTCGCCTTTCCAGCTACTTTACTAGCAATCAACTTACTTGGAGAATCAGCACCTTTAACCTCCTGTTCCCTACAGGTTGCAATTTGTCCTGAGGATGAACGGGAAGAGGGGCAACCAATGAGAGACTAGATCTAGGTGTTGGGACAGGCACAGGTCACTCTATTTTCCCATCAGGAAGAAGAATTAATCACAGGCTCAGCCTGCCGCCCAGAAGCACAATAGGGCCTGAGGCAATCCCGCGCTTTTGCGGCCAGCTCCCAAAAAAGCGAGTTGAAAAATGGAGCTCAGGGACACTGCAATTTACAAACCCGCAGAGTTATAAATGATAACTCTCATCCACAGATATATTGAGGGAAGGCAACGAAGAGGATTTGAAAGCAAGGCAGAATTGCAGGAAACAGATTTCAGGAGGTAGATTCGAATCGCCTGTAAAGCACATGAAAAGCGGCAAAACGTCGACAATGATGCCCTTGGCCAAGAAGGGCGTATGCGTTTTTTCCTGAATATATTCAGGAAAAAACGCATACGCACTTTTTGGCCAACCAAGCAACCTGGAAAGGCAAATCAGCGCTACAAAGAAGTCTCGCTTCCCATCGGTCAAAAGGGCCATGCTGCAAAAAGTGTCAAAACCAGAAATGCAGGACAGGCCATGGAGAAATGGCTGCCTTGCTACGCTGATGGGCGGGATGTAAGTTGCCAACAGCCACTCTGGAGAAGTGTACGGTGTGTCCTGAAACATCGAAAAAACACAGCTTAGGGAGCATAGGGCACGTCCACTCATGGGCGTATAAATTGGGAAAACTAAAAATCAGCAAGACACAGGCACCCCAAAGTTTAGGGCTGCTCTGTTGACAAGAACCTCCACTTCATGACACCTTAAATATCCCAGGAAAGAGAAAAATGGATAAAGAAGTTGTGGTCCTTATGTACAATGCAATATCACTCAGACATGAAATCAATGTCATAAGGCTAGTAGAAGCAAGATGAGTGGACTTAGGTACGACGATTCTAAGTGAAATAAGTCACACAGAAAAAGACACTTATCATAAGCTATCACTTATAGAGGGAATGTAAAAACCGCTACACTTGAACTGAATTACAAAACAGAACAGAGTCACACGTTTAGAAAACACACTATGGCTGCTTAACGGGAAAGGTGAGGTGGGGTGATGCATAAAACAAGGGTTTCAAATTCGCTCAGATACCGTTCCATACACCCAATATGTAATAGACAAGACCTACTCCTTGCTCAGTGAACTGGACTCAACACCCCCTATTCACCGCACAAGAATATATGTGACTAGTAACAATCTTAAAACCTATGTATTGATATCTGTCTGGAAGTGAGTCAAGTGGGTGTAAATCCGCATAAACACAGCCGTGAAAAGCAGCTAAAGCCCATTATAAAAATAAATTACTTTTAAAAACCCGTAAAACAAAGACAGTGAAAGAGAGAGAAATTCTTACAAAATTCGTTCAGAGGCTGTGATGCAACCTGGATTGATCATATCTACACGCACAGCTGGATGAGACATAAGGGTGGACAGTCTTGGGGCTGAAAGGTTGGGTTAGGTTGGGTGAGCAAACGCAGACCCTTTAAAGTAATACTGCGTGGTACCCATCACATGGGTCCCAAGTCTCCAGGTTCAAGGGCATCTTCCTACATCGAAAACATGCATGAGAAACTCAGAAGATGGTACACCGTGTGATTTTGAAAGGTTTCTAAAACGCACCTCATTTCTCATCTCCTTGTGCTCGGGTTCGCCTTTCCAGCTACTTTACTAGCAATCTCCCTACTTGGAGAATCAGCACCTTTAACCTCCTGTTCCCTACAGGTTGCAATTTGTCCTGAGGATGAACGGGAAGAGGGGCAACCAATGAGAGACTAGATCTAGCTGTTGGGACAGGCACAGGTCACTCTATTTTCCCATCAGGAAGAAGAATTAACCACAGGCTCAGCCTGCTGCCAGGAACCAGAATAGGGCCTGAGGCAATCCCGTGCTTTTGCGGCCAGCTCTCAAAAAAGACAGTTGAAAAATGGAGCTCAGGGACACTGCAATTCACAAACCCGCAGAGTTATAAGTGATAACTCTCATCCACAGATATATTGAGGGAAGTCAACGAAGAGGATTTGAAAGCAAGGCAGAATTGCAGGAAACAGATTTCAGGAGGTAGATTCGAATCGCCTTTAAGGCACATGAAAAGCGGCAAAACGTCGACAATGATGCCCTTGGCCAAAAAGGGCGTATGCGTTTTTTCCTGAATATATTCAGGAAAAAACGCATACGCCCTTTTTGGCCAACCAAGCAACCTGGAAAGGCAAATCAGCGCTACAAAGAAGTCTCGCTTCCCATCGGCCAAAAGGGCCATGCTGCAAAAAGTGTCAAAACCAGAAATGCAGGACAGGCCATGGAGAAATGGCAGCCTTGCTACGCTGATGGGCGGGATGTAAATTGCCAACAGCCACTCTGGAGAAGTGTACGGTGTGTCCTGAAACATCGAAAAAACACAGCTTAGGGAGCATAGGGCACGTCCACTCATGGGCGTATAAATTGGGAAAACTAAAAATCAGCAAGACACAGGCACCCCAAAGTTTAAGGCTGCTCTGTTGACAAGAACCTCCACTTCATGACACCTTAAATATCCCAGGAAAGAGAAAAATGGATAAAGAAGTTGTGGTCCTTATGTACAATGCAATATCACTCAGACATGAAATCAATGTCATAAGGCTAGTAGAAGCAAGATGAGTGGACTTAGGTACGACGATTCTAAGTGCAATAAGTCACACAGAAAAAGACACTTATCATAAGCTATCACTTATAGAGGGAATGTAAAAACCGCTACACTTGAACTGAATTACAGAACAGAACAGAATCACACGTTTAGAAAACACACTATGGCTGTTTAACGGGAAAGGTGAGGTGGGGTGATGCATAAAACAAGGGTTTCAAATTCGCTCAGATACCGTTCCATACACCCAATATGTAATAGACAAGACCTACTCCTTGCTCAGTGAACTGGACTCAACACCCCCTATTCACCGCACAAGAATATATGTGACTAGTAACAATATTAAAACCTATGTATTGATATCTGTCTGGAAGTGAGTCAAGTGGGTGTAAATCCGCATAAACACAGCCGTGAAAAGCAGCTAAACCCCATTATAAAAATAAATTACTTTTAAAAACCCGTAAAACAAAGACAGTGAAAGAGAGAGAAATTCTTACAAAATTCGTTCAGGGGCTGTGATGCAACCTGGATTGACCATATCTACACGCACAGCTGGATGAGACATTAGGGTGGACAGTCTTGGGGCTGAAAGGTTGGGTTAGGTTGGGTGAGCAAACGCAGACCCTTTAAAGTAATACTGCGTGTTACCGATCCCATGGGTCCCAAGTCTCCAGGTTCAAGGGCATCTTCCTACATCGAAAACATGCATGAGAAACTCAGAAGATGGTACACCGTGTGATTTTGAAAGGTTTCTAAAACGCACCTCATTTCTCATCTCCTTGTGCTCGGGTTCGCCATTCAAGCTACTTTACTAGCAATCTCCCTACTTGGAGAATCAGCACCTTTAACCTCCTGTTCCCTACAGGTTGCAATGTGTCCTGAGGATGAACGGGAAGAGGGGCAACCAATGAGAGACTAGATCTAGCTGTTGGGACAGGCACAGGTCACTCTATTTTCCCATCAGGAAGAAGAATTAACCACAGGCTCAGCCTGCTGCCAGGAACCAGAATAGGGCCTGAGGCAATCCCGTGCTTTTGCGGCCAGCTCTCAAAAAAGACAGTTGAAAAATGGAGCTCAGGGACACTGCAATTCACAAACCCGCAGAGTTATAAGTGATAACTCTCATCCACAGATATATTGAGGGAAGTCAACGAAGAGGATTTGAAAGCAAGGCAGAATTGCAGGAAACAGATTTCAGGAGGTAGATTCGAATCGCATTTAAGGCACATGAAAAGCGGCAAAACGTCGACAATGATGCCCTTGGCCAAAAAGTGCGTATGCGTTTTTTCCTGAATATATTCAGGAAAAAACGCATAGGCCCTTTTTGGCCAACCAAGCAACCTGGAAAGGCAAATCAGCGCTACAAAAAAGTCTCGCTTCCTATGGGTCAAAAGGGCCATGCTGCAAAAAGTGTCAAAACCAGAAATGCAGGACAGGCCATGGAGAAATGGCAGCCTTGCTACGCTGATGGGCGGGATGTTAATTGCCAACAGTCACTCTGGAGAAGTGTACGGTATGTCCTGAAACATCGAAAAAACACAGCTTAGTGAGCATAGGGCACGTCCACTCATGGGCGTATAAATTGGGAAAACTAAAAATGAGCAAGACACAGGCACCCCAAAGTTTGGGGCTGCTCTGTTGACAAGAACCTCCACTTCATGACACCTTAAATATCCCAGGAAAGAGAAAAATGGATAAAAAAGTTGTGGTCCTTATGTACAATGGAATATCACTCAGACATGAAATCAATGTCATAAGGCTAGTAGAAGCAAGATGAGTGGACTTAGGTACGACGATTCTAAGTGAAATAAGTCACACAGAAAAAGACACTTATCATAAGCTATCACTTATAGAGGGAATGTAAAAACCGCTACACTTGAACTGAATTACAAAACAGAACAGAGTCACACGTTTAGAAAAAACACTATGGCTGCTTAACGGGAAAGGTGAGGTGGGGTGATGCATAAAACAAGGGGTTCAAATTCGCTCAGATACAGTTCCATACACCCAATATGTAATAGACAAGACCTACTCCTTGCTAAGTGAACTGGACTCAACACCCCCTATTCACCGCACAAGAATATATATGACTAGTAACAATCTTAAAACCTATGTATTGATATCTGTCTGGAAGTGAGTCAAGTGGGTGTAAAGCCGCATAAACACAGCCGTGAAAAGCAGCTAACCCCATTATAAAACTAAATTACTTTTAAAAACCCGTAAAACAAAGACAGTGAAAGAGAGAGAAATTCTTACAAAATTCGTTCAGGGGCTGAGATGCAACCTGGATTGACCATATCTAGATCGACAGCTGGATGAGACATAAGGGTGGACACTCTTGGGGCTGAGAGGTTGGGTGAGCAAACGCAGACCCTTTAAAGTAATACTGCGTGGTACCCATCCCATGGGTCCCAAATCTCCAGGTTCAAGGGCATCTTCCTACATCGAAAACATGCATGAGAAACTCAGAAGATGGTACACCGTGTGATTTTGAAAGGTTTCTAAAACACACCCCATTTCTCATCTCCTTGTGCTCCGGTTCGCCTTTCCAGCTACTTTACTAGCAATCAACTTACTTGGAGAATCAGCACCTTTAACCTCCTGTTCCCTACAGGTTGCAATTTGTCCTGAGGATGAACGGGAAGAGGGGCAACCAATGAGAGACTAGATCTAGGTGTTGGGACAGGCACAGGTCACTCTATTTTCCCATCAGGAAGAAGAATTAACCACAGGCTCAGCCTGCCGCCGGGAACCAGAATAGGGCCTGAGGAAATCCCGTGCTTTTGCGGCCAGCTCCCAAACAAGACAGTTGAAAAATGGAGCTCAGGGGCACTGCCATTCACAAACCTGCTGAGTTATAAATGATAACTCTCGTCCACAAATATATTGAGGGAAGGCAACGAAGAGGATTTGAAAGCAAGGCAGAATTGCAGGAAACAGGTTTCAGGAGGTAGATTCGAATCGCCTTTAAAGCACATGAAAAGCGGCAAAACGTCGACAATGATGCCCTTGGCCAAAAAGGGCGTATGCGTTTTTTCCTGAATATATTCAGGAAAAAACGCATACGCCCTTTTTGGCCAACCAAGCAACCTGGAAAGGCAAATCAGTGCTACAAAGAAGTCTCGCCTCCCATCGGTCAAAAGGGTCATGCTGCAAAAAGTGTCAAAACCAGAAATGCAGGACAGGCCATGGAGAAATGGCAGCCTTGCTACGCTGATGGGCGGGATGTTAATTGCCAACAGCCACTCTGGAGAAGTGTACGGTGTGTCCTGAAACATCGAAAAAACACAGCTTAGGGAGCATAGGGCACGTCCACTCATGGGCGTATAAATTGGGAAAACTAAAAATCAGCAAGACACAGGCACCCCAAAGTTTAGGGCTGCTCTGTTGACAAGAACCTCCACTTCATGACACCTTAAATATCCCAGGAAAGAGAAAAATGGATAAAGAAGTTGTGGTCCTTATGTACAATGGAATATCACTCAGATATGAAATCAATGTCATAAGGCTAGTAGAAGCAAGATGAGTGGACTTAGGTACGACGATTCTAAGTGAAATAAGTCACACAGAAAAAGACACTTATCATAAGCTACCACTTATAGAGGGAATGTAAAAACCGCTACACTTGAACTGAATTACTAAACAGAACAGAGTCACATGTTTAGAAAACACACTATGGCTGCTTAACGGGAAAGGTGAGGTGGGGTGATGCATAAAACAAGGGTTTCAAATTCGCTCAGATACCGTTCCATACACCCAATATGTAATAGACAAGACCTACTCCTTGCTCCGTGAACTGGACTCAACACCCCCTATTCACCGCACAAAAATATATGTGACTAGTAAGAATCTTAAAACCTATGTATTGATATCTGTCTGGAAGTGAGTCAAGTGGGTGTAAAGCCGCATAAACACAGCCGTGAAAAGCAGCTAAACCCCATTATAAAAATAAATTACTTTTAAAAACCCGTAAAACAAAGACAGTGAAAGAGAGAGAAATTCTTACAAAATTCGTTCAGAGGCTGTGATGCAACCTGGATTGACCATATGTACACGCACAGCTGGATGAGACATAAGGGTGGACACTCTTGGGGCTGAAAGGTTGGGTTAGGTTGGGTGAGCAAACGCAGACCCTTCAAAGTAATACTGCGTGGTACCCATCCCATGGGTCCCAAGTCTCCAGGTTCAAGGGCATCTTCCTACATCGAAAACATGCATGAGAAACTCAGAAGATGGTACACCGTGTGATTTTGAAAGGTTTCTAAAACGCACCTCATTTCTCATCTCCTTGTGCTCGGGTTCGCCATTCCAGCTACTTTACTAGCAATCTCCCTACTTGGAGAATCAGCACCTTTAACCTCCTGTTCCCTACAGGTTGCAATTTGTCCTGAGGATGAACGGGAAGAGCGGGAACCAATGAGAGACTAGATCTAGGTGTTGGGACAGGCACAGGTCACTCTATTTTCCCATCAGGAAGAAGAATTAACCACAGGCTCAGCCTGCTGCCAGGAACCAGAATAGGGCCTGAGGCAATCCCGTGCTTTTGTGGCCAGCTCTCAAAAAAGACAGTTAAAAAATGGAGCTCAGGGACACTGCAATTCACAAACCCGCAGAGTTATAAGTGATAACTCTCATCCACAGATATATTGAGGGAAGGCAACGAAGAGGATTTGAAAGCAAGGCAGAATTGCAGGAAACAGATTTCAGGAGGTAGATTCGAATCGCCTTTAAGGCACATGAAAAGCGGCAAAACGTCGACAATGATGCCCTTGGCCAAAAAGGGCGTATGCGTTTTTTCCTGAATATATTCAGGAAAAGACGCATACGTCCTTTTTGGCCAACCAAGCAACCTGGAAAGGCAAATCAGCGCTAAAAAGAAGTCTCGCTTCCCATCGGCCAAAAGGGACATGCTGCAAAAAGTGTCAAAACCAGAAATGCAGGACAGGCCATGGAGAAATGGCAGCCTTGCTACGCTGATGGGCGGGATGTTAATTGCCAACAGCCACTCTGGAGAAGTGTACGGTATGTCCTGAAACATCGAAAAAACACAGCTTAGTGAGCATAGGGCACGTCCACTCATGGGCGTATAAATTGGGAAAACTAAAAATGAGCAAGACACAGGCACCCCAAAGTTTGGGGCTGCTCTGTTGACAAGAACCTCCACTTCATGACACCTTAAATATCCCAGGAAAGAGAAAAATGGATAAAAAAGTTGTGGTCCTTATGTACAATGGAATATCACTCAGACATGAAATCAATGTCATAAGGCTAGTAGAAGCAAGATGAGTGGACTTAGGTACGACGATTCTAAGTGAAATAAGTCACACAGAAAAAGACACTTATCATAAGCTATCACTTATAGAGGGAATGTAAAAACCGCTACACTTGAACTGAATTACAAAACAGAACAGAGTCACACGTTTAGAAAACACACTATGGCTGCTTAACGGGAAAGGTGAGGTGGGGTGATGCATAAAACAAGGGGTTCAAATTCGCTCAGATACCGTTCCATACACCCAATATGTAATAGACAAGACCTACTCCTTGCTCCGTGAACTGGACTCAACACCACCTATTCACCGCACAAGAATATATATGACTAGTAACAATCTTAAAACCTATGTATTGATATCTGTCTGGAAGTGAGTCAAGTGGGTGTAAAGCCGCATAAACACAGCCGTGAAAAGCAGCTAACCCCATTATAAAAATAAATTACTTTTAAAAACCCGTAAAACAAAGACAGTGAAAGAGAGAGAAATTCTTACAAAATTCGTTCAGGGGCTGAGATGCAACCTGGATTGACCATATCTAGACCGACAGCTGGATGAGACATAAGGGTGGACACTCTTGGGGCTGAGAGGTTGGGTGAGCAAACGCAGACCCTTTAAAGTAATACTGCGTGGTACCCATCCCATGGGTCCCAAATCTCCAGGTTCAAGGGCATCTTCCTACATCGAAAACATGCATGAGAAACTCAGAAGATGGTACACCGTGTGATTTTGAAAGGTTTCTAAAACACACCCCATTTCTCATCTCCTTGTGCTCGGGTTCGCCTTTCCAGCTACTTTACTAGCAATCAACTTACTTGGAGAATCAGCACCTTTAACCTCCTGTTCCCTACAGGTTGCAATTTGTCCTGAGGATGAACGGGAAGAGGGGCAACCAATGAGAGACTAGATCTAGGTGTTGGGACAGGCACAGGTCACTCTATTTTCCCATCAGGAAGAAGAATTAACCACAGGCTCAGCCTGCCGCCGGGAACCAGAATAGGGCCTGAGGAAATCCCGTGCTTTTGCGGCCAGCTCCCAAACAAGACAGTTGAAAAATGGAGCTCAGGTGCACTGCCATTCACAAACCTGCTGAGTTATAAATGATAACTCTCGTCCACAAATATATTGAGGGAAGGCAACGAAGAGGATTTGAAAGCAAGGCAGAATTGCAGGAAACAGGTTTCAGGAGGTAGATTCGAATCGCCTTTAAAGCACATGAAAAGCGGCAAAACGTCGACAATGATGCCCTTGGCCAAAAAGGGCGTATGCGTTGTTTCCTGAATATATTCAGGAAAAAACGCATACGCCCTTTTTGGCCAACCAAGCAACCTGGAAAGGCAAATCAGTGCTACAAAGAAGTCTCGCCTCCCATCGGTCAAAAGGGTCATGCTGCAAAAAGTGTCAAAACCAGAAATGCAGGACAGGCCATGGAGAAATGGCAGCCTTGCTACGCTGATGGGCGGGATGTTAATTGCCAACAGCCACTCTGGAGAAGTGTACGGTGTGTCCTGAAACATAGAAAAAACACAGCTTAGGGAGCATAGGGCACGTCCACTCATGGGCGTATAAATTGGGAAAACTAAAAATCAGCAAGACACAGGCACCCCAAAGTTTAGGGCTGCTCTGTTGACAAGAACCTCCACTTCATGACACCTTAAATATCCCAGGAAAGAGAAAAATGGATAAAGAAGTTGTGGTCCTTATGTACAATGGAATATCACTCAGACATGAAATCAATGTCATAAGGCTAGTAGAAGCAAGATGAGTGGACTTAGGTACGACGATTCTAAGTGAAATAAGTCACACAGAAAAAGACACTTATCATAAGCTACCACTTATAGAGGGAATGTAAAAACCGCTACACTTGAACTGAATTACAAAACAGAACAGAGTCACACGTTTAGAAAACACACTATGGCTGCTTAACGGGAAAGGTGAGGTGGGGTGATGCATAAAACAAGGGGTTCAAATTCGCTCAGATACCGTTCCATACACCCAATATGTAATAGACAAGACCTACTCCTTGCTAAGTGAACTGGACTCAACACCCCCTATTCACCGCACAAGAATATATATGACTAGTAACAATCTTAAAACCTATGTATTGATATCTGTCTGGAAGTGAGTCAAGTGGGTGTAAATCCGCATAAACACAGCCGTGAAAAGCAGCTAACCCCATTATAAAACTAAATTACTTTTAAAAACCCGTAAAACAAAGACAGTGAAAGAGAGAGAAATTCTTACAAAATTCGTTCAGGGGCTGAGATGCAACCTGGATTGACCATATCTAGATCGACAGCTGGATGAGACATAAGGGTGGACACTCTTGGGGCTGAGAGGTTGGGTGAGCAAACGCAGACCCTTTAAAGTAATACTGCGTGGTACCCATCCCATGGGTCCCAAATCTCCAGGTTCAAGGGCATCTTCCTACATCGAAAACATGCATGAGAAACTCAGAAGATGGTACACTGTGTGATTTTGAAAGGTTTCTAAAACACACCCCATTTCTCATCTCCTTGTGCTCGGCTTCGCCTTTCCAGCTACTTTACTAGCAATCAACTTACTTGGAGAATCAGCACCTTTAACCTCCTGTTCCCTACAGGTTGCAATTTGTCCTGAGGATGAACGGGAAGAGGGGCAACCAATGAGAGACTAGATCTAGGTGTTGGGACAGGCACAGGTCACTCTATTTTCCCATCAGGAAGAAGAATTAACCACAGGCTCAGCCTGCCGCCGGGAACCAGAATAGGGCCTGAGGAAATCCCGTGCTTTTGCGGCCAGCTCCCAAACAAGACAGTTGAAAAATGGAGCTCAGGGGCACTGCCATTCACAAACCTGCTGAGTTATAAATGATAACTCTCGTCCACAAATATATTGAGGGAAGGCAACGAAGAGGATTTGAAAGCAAGGCAGAATTGCAGGAAACAGGTTTCAGGAGGTAGATTCGAATCGCCTTTAAAGCACATGAAAAGCGGCAAAACGTCGACAATGATGCCCTTGGCCAAAAAGGGCGTATGCGTTTTTTCCTGAATATATTCAGGAAAAAACGCATACGCCCTTTTTGGCCAACCAAGCAACCTGGAAAGGCAAATCAGTGCTACAAAGAAGTCTCGCCTCCCATCGGTCAAAAGGGTCATGCTGCAAAAAGTGTCAAAACCAGAAATGCAGGACAGGCCATGGAGAAATGGCAGCCTTGCTACGCTGATGGGCGGGATGTTAATTGCCAACAGCCACTCTGGAGAAGTGTACGGTGTGTCCTGAAACATCGAAAAAACACAGCTTAGGGAGCATAGGGCACGTCCACTCATGGGCGTATAAATTGGGAAAACTAAAAATCAGCAAGACACAGGCACCCCAAAGTTTAGGGCTGCTCTGTTGACAAGAACCTCCACTTCATGACACCTTAAATATCCCAGGAAAGAGAAAAATGGATAAAGAAGTTGTGGTCCTTATGTACAATGGAATATCACTCAGATATGAAATCAATGTCATAAGGCTAGTAGAAGCAAGATGAGTGGACTTAGGTACGACGATTCTAAGTGAAATAAGTCACACAGAAAAAGACACTTATCATAAGCTACCACTTATAGAGGGAATGTAAAAACCGCTACACTTGAACTGAATTACTAAACAGAACAGAGTCACATGTTTAGAAAACACACTATGGCTGCTTAACGGGAAAGGTGAGGTGGGGTGATGCATAAAACAAGGGTTTCAAATTCGCTCAGATACCGTTCCATACACCCAATATGTAATAGACAAGACCTACTCCTTGCTCCGTGAACTGGACTCAACACCCCCTATTCACCGCACAAAAATATATGTGACTAGTAAGAATCTTAAAACCTATGTATTGATATCTGTCTGGAAGTGAGTCAAGTGGGTGTAAAGCCGCATAAACACAGCCGTGAAAAGCAGCTAAACCCCATTATAAAAATAAATTACTTTTAAAAACCCGTAAAACAAAGACAGTGAAAGAGAGAGAAATTCTTACAAAATTCGTTCAGAGGCTGTGATGCAACCTGGATTGACCATATGTACACGCACAGCTGGATGAGACATAAGGGTGGACACTCTTGGGGCTGAAAGGTTGGGTTAGGTTGGGTGAGCAAACGCAGACCCTTCAAAGTAATACTGCGTGGTACCCATCCCATGGGTCCCAAGTCTCCAGGTTCAAGGGCATCTTCCTACATCGAAAACATGCATGAGAAACTCAGAAGATGGTACACCGTGTGATTTTGAAAGGTTTCTAAAACGCACCTCATTTCTCATCTCCTTGTGCTCGGGTTCGCCATTCCAGCTACTTTACTAGCAATCTCCCTACTTGGAGAATCAGCACCTTTAACCTCCTGTTCCCTACAGGTTGCAATTTGTCCTGAGGATGAACGGGAAGAGCGGGAACCAATGAGAGACTAGATCTAGGTGTTGGGACAGGCACAGGTCACTCTATTTTCCCATCAGGAAGAAGAATTAACCACAGGCTCAGCCTGCTGCCAGGAACCAGAATAGGGCCTGAGGCAATCCCGTGCTTTTGTGGCCAGCTCTCAAAAAAGACAGTTAAAAAATGGAGCTCAGGGACACTGCAATTCACAAACCCGCAGAGTTATAAGTGATAACTCTCATCCACAGATATATTGAGGGAAGGCAACGAAGAGGATTTGAAAGCAAGGCAGAATTGCAGGAAACAGATTTCAGGAGGTAGATTCGAATCGCCTTTAAGGCACATGAAAAGCGGCAAAACGTCGACAATGATGCCCTTGGCCAAAAAGGGCGTATGCGTCTTTTCCTGAATATATTCAGGAAAAGACGCATACGTCCTTTTTGGCCAACCAAGCAACCTGGAAAGGCAAATCAGCGCTAAAAAGAAGTCTCGCTTCCCATCGGCCAAAAGGGACATGCTGCAAAAAGTGTCAAAACCAGAAATGCAGGACAGGCCATGGAGAAATGGCAGCCTTGCTACGCTGATGGGCGGGATGTTAATTGCCAACAGCCACTCTGGAGAAGTGTACGGTATGTCCTGAAACATCGAAAAAACACAGCTTAGTGAGCATAGGGCACGTCCACTCATGGGCGTATAAATTGGGAAAACTAAAAATGAGCAAGACACAGGCACCCCAAAGTTTGGGGCTGCTCTGTTGACAAGAACCTCCACTTCATGACACCTTAAATATCCCAGGAAAGAGAAAAATGGATAAAAAAGTTGTGGTCCTTATGTACAATGGAATATCACTCAGACATTAAATCAATGTCATAAGGCTAGTAGAAGCAAGATGAGTGGACTTAGGTACGACGATTCTAAGTGAAATAAGTCACACAGAAAAAGACACTTATCATAAGCTATCACTTATAGAGGGAATGTAAAAACCGCTACACTTGAACTGAATTACAAAACAGAACAGAGTCACACGTTTAGAAAACACACTATGGCTGCTTAACGGGAAAGGTGAGGTGGGGTGATGCATAAAACAAGGGGTTCAAATTCGCTCAGATACCGTTCCATACACCCAATATGTAATAGACAAGACCTACTCCTTGCTCAGTGAACTGGACTCAACACCCCCTATTCACCGCACAAGAATATATATGACTAGTAACAATCTTAAAACCTATGTATTGATATCTGTCTGGAAGTGAGTCAAGTGGGTGTAAAGCCGCATAAACACAGCCGTGAAAAGCAGCTAACCCCATTATAAAAATAAATTACTTTTAAAAACCCGTAAAACAAAGACAGTGAAAGAGAGAGAAATTCTTACAAAATTCGTTCAGGGGCTGAGATGCAACCTGGATTGACCATATCTAGACCGACAGCTGGATGAGACATAAGGGTGGACACTCTTGGGGCTGAGAGGTTGGGTGAGCAAACGCAGACCCTTTAAAGTAATACTGCGTGGTACCCATCCCATGGGTCCCAAATCTCCAGGTTCAAGGGCATCTTCCTACATCGAAAACATGCATGAGAAACTCAGAAGATGGTACACCGTGTGATTTTGAAAGGTTTCTAAAACACACCCCATTTCTCATCTCCTTGTGCTCGGGTTCGCCTTTCCAGCTACTTTACTAGCAATCAACTTACTTGGAGAATCAGCACCTTTAACCTCCTGTTCCCTACAGGTTGCAATTTGTCCTGAGGATGAACGGGAAGAGGGGCAACCAATGAGAGACTAGATCTAGGTGTTGGGACAGGCACAGGTCACTCTATTTTCCCATCAGGAAGAAGAATTAACCACAGGCTCAGCCTGCCGCCGGGAACCAGAATAGGGCCTGAGGAAATCCCGTGCTTTTGCGGCCAGCTCCCAAACAAGACAGTTGAAAAATGGAGCTCAGGGGCACTGCCATTCACAAACCTGCTGAGTTATAAATGATAACTCTCGTCCACAAATATATTGAGGGAAGGCAACGAAGAGGATTTGAAAGCAAGGCAGAATTGCAGGAAACAGGTTTCAGGAGGTAGATTCGAATCGCCTTTAAAGCACATGAAAAGCGGCAAAACGTCGACAATGATGCCCTTGGCCAAAAAGGGCGTATGCGTTGTTTCCTGAATATATTCAGGAAAAAACGCATACGCCCTTTTTGGCCAACCAAGCAACCTGGAAAGGCAAATCAGTGCTACAAAGAAGTCTCGCCTCCCATCGGTCAAAAGGGTCATGCTGCAAAAAGTGTCAAAACCAGAAATGCAGGACAGGCCATGGAGAAATGGCAGCCTTGCTACGCTGATGGGCGGGATGTTAATTGCCAACAGCCACTCTGGAGAAGTGTACGGTGTGTCCTGAAACATAGAAAAAACACAGCTTAGGGAGCATAGGGCACGTCCACTCATGGGCGTATAAATTGGGAAAACTAAAAATCAGCAAGACACAGGCACCCCAAAGTTTAGGGCTGCTCTGTTGACAAGAACCTCCACTTCATGACACCTTAAATATCCCAGGAAAGAGAAAAATGGATAAAGAAGTTGTGGTCCTTATGTACAATGGAATATCACTCAGACATGAAATCAATGTCATAAGGCTAGTAGAAGCAAGATGAGTGGACTTAGGTACGACGATTCTAAGTGAAATAAGTCACACAGAAAAAGACACTTATCATAAGCTACCACTTATAGAGGGAATGTAAAAACCGCTACACTTGAACTGAATTACAAAACAGAACAGAGTCACACGTTTAGAAAACACACTATGGCTGCTTAACGGGAAAGGTGAGGTGGGGTGATGCATAAAACAAGGGGTTCAAATTCGCTCAGATACCGTTCCATACACCCAATATGTAATAGACAAGACCTACTCCTTGCTAAGTGAACTGGACTCAACACCCCCTATTCACCGCACAAGAATATATATGACTAGTAACAATCTTAAAACCTATGTATTGATATCTGTCTGGAAGTGAGTCAAGTGTGTGTAAAGCCGCATAAACACAGCCGTGAAAAGCAGCTAACCCCATTATAAAACTAAATTACTTTTAAAAACCCGTAAAACAAAGACAGTGAAAGAGAGAGAAATTCTTACAAAATTCGTTCAGGGGCTGAGATGCAACCTGGATTGACCATATCTAGATCGACAGCTGGATGAGACATAAGGGTGGACACTCTTGGGGCTGAGAGGTTGGGTGAGCAAACGCAGACCCTTTAAAGTAATACTGCGTGGTACCCATCCCATGGGTCCCAAATCTCCAGGTTCAAGGGCATCTTCCTACATCGAAAACATGCATGAGAAACTCAGAAGATGGTACACCGTGTGATTTTGAAAGGTTTCTAAAACACACCCCATTTCTCATCTCCTTGTGCTCGGGTTCGCCTTTCCAGCTACTTTACTAGCAATCAACTTACTTGGAGAATCAGCACCTTTAACCTCCTGTTCCCTACAGGTTGCAATTTGTCCTGAGGATGAACGGGAAGAGGGGCAACCAATGAGAGACTAGATCTAGGTGTTGGGACAGGCACAGGTCACTCTATTTTCCCATCAGGAAGAAGAATTAACCACAGGCTCAGCCTGCCGCCGGGAACCAGAATAGGGCCTGAGGAAATCCCGTGCTTTTGCGGCCAGCTCCCAAACAAGACAGTTGAAAAATGGAGCTCAGGGGCACTGCCATTCACAAACCTGCTGAGTTATAAATGATAACTTTCGTCCACAAATATATTGAGGGAAGGCAACGAAGAGGATTTGAAAGCAAGGCAGAATTGCAGGAAACAGGTTTCAGGAGGTAGATTCGAATCGCCTTTAAAGCACATGAAAAGCGGCAAAACGTCGACAATGATGCCCTTGGCCAAAAAGGGCGTATGCGTTTTTTCCTGAATATATTCAGGAAAAAACGCATACGCCCTTTTTGGCCAACCAAGCAACCTGGAAAGGCAAATCAGTGCTACAAAGAAGTCTCGCCTCCCATCGGTCAAAAGGGTCATGCTGCAAAAAGTGTCAAAACCAGAAATGCAGGACAGGCCATGGAGAAATGGCAGCCTTGCTACGCTGATGGGCGGGATGTTAATTGCCAACAGCCACTCTGGAGAAGTGTACGGTGTGTCCTGAAACATCGAAAAAACACAGCTTAGGGAGCATAGGGCACGTCCACTCATGGGCGTATAAATTGGGAAAACTAAAAATCAGCAAGACACAGGCACCCCAAAGTTTAGGGCTGCTCTGTTGACAAGAACCTCCACTTCATGACACCTTAAATATCCCAGGAAAGAGAAAAATGGATAAAGAAGTTGTGGTCCTTATGTACAATGGAATATCACTCAGATATGAAATCAATGTCATAAGGCTAGTAGAAGCAAGATGAGTGGACTTAGGTACGACGATTCTAAGTGAAATAAGTCACACAGAAAAAGACACTTATCATAAGCTACCACTTATAGAGGGAATGTAAAAACCGCTACACTTGAACTGAATTACTAAACAGAACAGAGTCACATGTTTAGAAAACACACTATGGCTGCTTAACGGGAAAGGTGAGGTGGGGTGATGCATAAAACAAGGGTTTCAAATTCGCTCAGATACCGTTCCATACACCCAATATGTAATAGACAAGACCTACTCCTTGCTCCGTGAACTGGACTCAACACCCCCTATTCACCGCACAAAAATATATGTGACTAGTAAGAATCTTAAAACCTATGTATTGATATCTGTCTGGAAGTGAGTCAAGTGGGTGTAAAGCCGCATAAACACAGCCGTGAAAAGCAGCTAAACCCCATTATAAAAATAAATTACTTTTAAAAACCCGTAAAACAAAGACAGTGAAAGAGAGAGAAATTCTTACAAAATTCGTTCAGAGGCTGTGATGCAACCTGGATTGACCATATGTACACGCACAGCTGGATGAGACATAAGGGTGGACACTCTTGGGGCTGAAAGGTTGGGTTAGGTTGGGTGAGCAAACGCAGACCCTTCAAAGTAATACTGCGTGGTACCCATCCCATGGGTCCCAAGTCTCCAGGTTCAAGGGCATCTTCCTACATCGAAAACATGCATGAGAAACTCAGAAGATGGTACACCGTGTGATTTTGAAAGGTTTCTAAAACGCACCTCATTTCTCATCTCCTTGTGCTCGGGTTCGCCATTCCAGCTACTTTACTAGCAATCTCCCTACTTGGAGAATCAGCACCTTTAACCTCCTGTTCCCTACAGGTTGCAATTTGTCCTGAGGATGAACGGGAAGAGCGGGAACCAATGAGAGACTAGATCTAGGTGTTGGGACAGGCACAGGTCACTCTATTTTCCCATCAGGAAGAAGAATTAACCACAGGCTCAGCCTGTTGCCAGGAACCAGAATAGGGCCTGAGGCAATCCCGTGCTTTTGTGGCCAGCTCTCAAAAAAGACAGTTAAAAAATGGAGCTCAGGGACACTGCAATTCACAAACCCGCAGAGTTATAAGTGATAACTCTCATCCACAGATATATTGAGGGAAGGCAACGAAGAGGATTTGAAAGCAAGGCAGAATTGCAGGAAACAGATTTCAGGAGGTAGATTCGAATCGCCTTTAAGGCACATGAAAAGCGGCAAAACGTCGACAATGATGCCCTTGGCCAAAAAGGGCGTATGCGTTTTTTCCTGAATATATTCAGGAAAAGACGCATACGTCCTTTTTGGCCAACCAAGCAACCTGGAAAGGCAAATCAGCGCTAAAAAGAAGTCTCGCTTCCCATCGGCCAAAAGGGACATGCTGCAAAAAGTGTCAAAACCAGAAATGCAGGACAGGCCATGGAGAAATGGCAGCCTTGCTACGCTGATGGGCGGGATGTTAATTGCCATCAGCCACTCTGGAGAAGTGTACGGTATGTCCTGAAACATCGAAAAAACACAGCTTAGTGAGCATAGGGCACGTCCACTCATGGGCGTATAAATTGGGAAAACTAAAAATGAGCAAGACACAGGCACCCCAAAGTTTGGGGCTGCTCTGTTGACAAGAACCTCCACTTCATGACACCTTAAATATCCCAGGAAAGAGAAAAATGGATAAAAAAGTTGTGGTCCTTATGTACAATGGAATATCACTCAGACATGAAATCAATGTCATAAGGCTAGTAGAAGCAAGATGAGTGGACTTAGGTACGACGATTCTAAGTGAAATAAGTCACACAGAAAAAGACACTTATCATAAGCTATCACTTATAGAGGGAATGTAAAAACCGCTACACTTGAACTGAATTACAAAACAGAACAGAGTCACACGTTTAGAAAACACACTATGGCTGCTTAACGGGAAAGGTGAGGTGGGGTGATGCATAAAACAAGGGGTTCAAATTCGCTCAGATACCGTTCCATACACCCAATATGTAATAGACAAGACCTACTCCTTGCTCAGTGAACTGGACTCAACACCCCCTATTCACCGCACAAGAATATATATGACTAGTAACAATCTTAAAACCTATGTATTGATATCTGTCTGGAAGTGAGTCAAGTGGGTGTAAAGCCGCATAAACACAGCCGTGAAAAGCAGCTAACCCCATTATAAAAATAAATTACTTTTAAAAACCCGTAAAACAAAGACAGTGAAAGAGAGAGAAATTCTTACAAAATTCGTTCAGGGGCTGAGATGCAACCTGGATTGACCATATCTAGACCGACAGCTGGATGAGACATAAGGGTGGACACTCTTGGGGCTGAGAGGTTGGGTGAGCAAACGCAGACCCTTTAAAGTAATACTGCGTGGTACCCATCCCATGGGTCCCAAATCTCCAGGTTCAAGGGCATCTTCCTACATCGAAAACATGCATGAGAAACTCAGAAGATGGTACACCGTGTGATTTTGAAAGGTTTCTAAAACACACCCCATTTCTCATCTCCTTGTGCTCGGGTTCGCCTTTCCAGCTACTTTACTAGCAATCAACTTACTTGGAGAATCAGCACCTTTAACCTCCTGTTCCCTACAGGTTGCAATTTGTCCTGAGGATGAACGGGAAGAGGGGCAACCAATGAGAGACTAGATCTAGGTGTTGGGACAGGCACAGGTCACTCTATTTTCCCATCAGGAAGAAGAATTAACCACAGGCTCAGCCTGCCGCCGGGAACCAGAATAGGGCCTGAGGAAATCCCGTGCTTTTGCGGCCAGCTCCCAAACAAGACAGTTGAAAAATGGAGCTCAGGGGCACTGCCATTCACAAACCTGCTGAGTTATAAATGATAACTCTCGTCCACAAATATATTGAGGGAAGGCAACGAAGAGGATTTGAAAGCAAGGCAGAATTGCAGGAAACAGGTTTCAGGAGGTAGATTCGAATCGCCTTTAAAGCACATGAAAAGCGGCAAAACGTCGACAATGATGCCCTTGGCCAAAAAGGGCGTATGCGTTGTTTCCTGAATATATTCAGGAAAAAACGCATACGCCCTTTTTGGCCAACCAAGCAACCTGGAAAGGCAAATCAGTGCTACAAAGAAGTCTCGCCTCCCATCGGTCAAAAGGGTCATGCTGCAAAAAGTGTCAAAACCAGAAATGCAGGACAGGCCATGGAGAAATGGCAGCCTTGCTACGCTGATGGGCGGGATGTTAATTGCCAACAGCCACTCTGGAGAAGTGTAAGGTGTGTCCTGAAACATAGAAAAAACACAGCTTAGGGAGCATAGGGCACGTCCACTCATGGGCGTATAAATTGGGAAAACTAAAAATCAGCAAGACACAGGCACCCCAAAGTTTAGGGCTGCTCTGTTGACAAGAACCTCCACTTCATGACACCTTAAATATCCCAGGAAAGAGAAAAATGGATAAAGAAGTTGTGGTCCTTATGTACAATGGAATATCACTCAGACATGAAATCAATGTCATAAGGCTAGTAGAAGCAAGATGAGTGGACTTAGGTACGACGATTCTAAGTGAAATAAGTCACACAGAAAAAGACACTTATCATAAGCTACCACTTATAGAGGGAATGTAAAAACCGCTACACTTGAACTGAATTACAAAACAGAACAGAGTCACACGTTTAGAAAACACACTATGGCTGCTTAACGGGAAAGGTGAGGTGGGGTGATGCATAAAACAAGGGTTTCAAATTCGCTCAGATACCGTTCCATACACCCAATATGTAATAGACAAGACCTACTCCTTGCTCCGTGAACTGGACTCAACACCCCCTATTCACCGCACAAAAATATATGTGACTAGTAAGAATCTTAAAACCTATGTATTGATATCTGTCTGGAAGTGAGTCAAGTGGGTGTAAAGCCGCATAAACACAGCCGTGAAAAGCAGCTAAACCCCATTATAAAAATAAATTACTTTTAAAAACCCGTAAAACAAAGACAGTGAAAGAGAGAGAAATTCTTACAAAATTCGTTCAGAGGCTGTGATGCAACCTGGATTGACCATATGTACACGCACAGCTGGATGAGACATAAGGGTGGACACTCTTGGGGCTGAAAGGTTGGGTTAGGTTGGGTGAGCAAACGCAGACCCTTCAAAGTAATACTGCGTGGTACCCATCCCATGGTTCCCAAGTCTCCAGGTTCAAGGGCATCTTCCTACATCGAAAACATGCATGAGAAACTCAGAAGATGGTACACCGTGTGATTTTGAAAGGTTTCTAAAACGCACCTCATTTCTCATCTCCTTGTGCTCGGGTTCGCCATTCCAGCTACTTTACTAGCAATCTCCCTACTTGGAGAATCAGCACCTTTAACCTCCTGTTCCCTACAGGTTGCAATTTGTCCTGAGGATGAACGGGAAGAGCGGGAACCAATGAGAGACTAGATCTAGGTGTTGGGACAGGCACAGGTCACTCTATTTTCCCATCAGGAAGAAGAATTAACCACAGGCTCAGCCTGCTGCCAGGAACCAGAATAGGGCCTGAGGCAATCCCGTGCTTTTGTGGCCAGCTCTCAAAAAAGACAGTTAAAAAATGGAGCTCAGGGACACTGCAATTCACAAACCCGCAGAGTTATAAGTGATAACTCTCATCCACAGATATATTGAGGGAAGGCAACGAAGAGGATTTGAAAGCAAGGCAGAATTGCAGGAAACAGATTTCAGGAGGTAGATTCGAATCGCCTTTAAGGCACATGAAAAGCGGCAAAACGTCGACAATGATGCCCTTGGCCAAAAAGGGCGTTTGCGTTTTTTCCTGAATATATTCAGGAAAAAACGCATACGCCCTTTTTGGCCAACCAAGCAACCTGGAAAGGCAAATCAGCGCTAAAAAGAAGTCTCGCTTCCCATCGGCCAAAAGGGACATGCTGCAAAAAGTGTCAAAACCAGAAATGCAGGACAGGCCATGGAGAAATGGCAGCCTTGCTACGCTGATGGGCGGGATGTTAATTGCCAACAGCCACTCTGGAGAAGTGTACGGTATGTCCTGAAACATCGAAAAAACACAGCTTAGTGAGCATAGGGCACGTCCACTCATGGGCGTATAAATTGGGAAAACTAAAAATGAGCAAGACACAGGCACCCCAAAGTTTGGGGCTGCTCTGTTGACAAGAACCTCCACTTCATGACACCTTAAATATCCCAGGAAAGAGAAAAATGGATAAAAAAGTTGTGGTCCTTATGTACAATGGAATATCACTCAGACATGAAATCAATGTCATAAGGCTAGTAGAAGCAAGATGAGTGGACTTAGGTACGACGATTCTAAGTGAAATAAGTCACACAGAAAAAGACACTTATCATAAGCTATCACTTATAGAGGGAATGTAAAAACCGCTACACTTGAACTGAATTACAAAACAGAACAGAGTCACACGTTTAGAAAACACACTATGGCTGCTTAACGGGAAAGGTGAGGTGGGGTGATGCATAAAACAAGGGGTTCAAATTCGCTCAGATACCATTCCATACACGCAATATGTAATTGACAAGACCTACTCCTTGCTCAGTGAACTGGACTCAACACCCCCTATTCACCGCACAAGAATATATATGACTAGTAACAATCTTAAAACCTATGTATTGATATCTGTCTGGAAGTGAGTCAAGTGGGTGTAAAGCCGCATAAACACAGCCGTGAAAAGCAGCTAACCCCATTATAAAAATAAATTACTTTTAAAAACCCGTAAAACAAAGACAGTGAAAGAGAGAGAAATTCTTACAAAATTCGTTCAGGGGCTGAGATGCAACCTGGATTGACCATATCTAGACCGACAGCTGGATGAGACATAAGGGTGGACACTCTTGGGGCTGAGAGGTTGGGTGAGCAAACGCAGACCCTTTAAAGTAATACTGCGTGGTACCCATCCCATGGGTCCCAAATCTCCAGGTTCAAGGGCATCTTCCTACATCGAAAACATGCATGAGAAACTCAGAAGATGGTACACCGTGTGATTTTGAAAGGTTTCTAAAACACACCCCATTTCTCATCTCCTTGTGCTCGGGTTCGCCTTTCCAGCTACTTTACTAGCAATCAACTTACTTGGAGAATCAGCACCTTTAACCTCCTGTTCCCTACAGGTTGCAATTTGTCCTGAGGATGAACGGGAAGAGGGGCAACCAATGAGAGACTAGATCTAGGTGTTGGGACAGGCACAGGTCACTCTATTTTCCCATCAGGAAGAAGAATTAACCACAGGCTCAGCCTGCCGCCGGGAACCAGAATAGGGCCTGAGGAAATCCCGTGCTTTTGCGGCCAGCTCCCAAACAAGACAGTTGAAAAATGGAGCTCAGGGGCACTGCCATTCACAAACCTGCTGAGTTATAAATGATAACTCTCGTCCACAAATATATTGAGGGAAGGCAACGAAGAGGATTTGAAAGCAAGGCAGAATTGCAGGAAACAGGTTTCAGGAGGTAGATTCGAATCGCCTTTAAAGCACATGAAAAGCGGCAAAACGTGGACAATGATGCCCTTGGCCAAAAAGGGCGTATGCGTTTTTTCCTGAATATATTCAGGAAAAAACGCATACGCCCTTTTTGGCCAACCAAGCAACCTGGAAAGGCAAATCAGTGCTACAAAGAAGTTTCGCCTCCCATCGGTCAAAAGGGTCATGCTGCAAAAAGTGTCAAAACCAGAAATGCAGGACAGGCCATGGAGAAATGGCAGCCTTGCTACGCTGATGGGCGGGATGTTAATTGCCAACAGCCACTCTGGAGAAGTGTACGGTGTGTCCTGAAACATCGAAAAAACACAGCTTAGGGAGCATAGGGCACGTCCACTCATGGGCGTATAAATTGGGAAAACTAAAAATCAGCAAGACACAGGCACCCCAAAGTTTAGGGCTGCTCTGTTGACAAGAACCTCCACTTCATGACACCTTAAATATCCCAGGAAAGAGAAAAATGGATAAAGAAGTTGTGGTCCTTATGTACAATGGAATATCACTCAGACATGAAATCAATGTCATAAGGCTAGTAGAAGCAAGGTGAGTGGACTTAGGTACGACGATTCTAAGTGAAATAAGTCACACAGAAAAAGACACTTATCATAAGCTACCACTTATAGAGGGAATGTAAAAACCGCTACACTTGAACTGAATTACAAAACAGAACAGAGTCACACGTTTAGAAAACACACTATGGCTGCTTAACGGGAAAGGTGAGGTGGGGTGATGCATAAAACAAGGGGTTCAAATTCGCTCAGATACCGTTCCATACACCCAATATGTAATAGACAAGACCTACTACTTGCTCCGTGAACTGGACTCAACACCCCCTATTCACCGCACAAAAATATATGTGACTAGTAAGAATCTTAAAACCTATGTATTGATATCTGTCTGGAAGTGAGTCAAGTGGGTGTAAAGCCGCATAAACACAGCCGTGAAAAGCAGCTAAACCCCATTATAAAAATAAATTACTTTTAAAAACCCGTAAAACAAAGACAGTGAAAGAGAGAGAAATTCTTACAAAATTCGTTCAGAGGCTGTGATGCAACCTGGATTGACCATATGTACACGCACAGCTGGATGAGACATAAGGGTGGACACTCTTGGGGCTGAAAGGTTGGGTTAGGTTGGGTGAGCAAACGCAGACCCTTCAAAGTAATACTGCGTGGTACCCATCCCATGGGTCCCAAGTCTCCAGGTTCAAGGGCATCTTCCTACATCGAAAACATGCATGAGAAACTCAGAAGATGGTACACCGTGTGATTTTGAAAGGTTTCTAAAACACACCCCATTTCTCATCTCCTTGTGCTCGGGTTCGCCTTTCCAGGTACTTTACTAGCAATCAACTTACTTGGAGAATCAGCACCTTTAACCTCCTGTTCCCTACAGGTTGCAATTTGTCCTGAGGATGAACGGGAAGAGGGGCAACCAATGAGAGACTAGATCTAGGTGTTGGGACAGGCACAGGTCACTCTATTTTCCCATCAGGAAGAAGAATTAACCACAGGCTCAGCCTGCTGCCAGGAACCAGAATAGGGCCTGAGGCAATTCCGTGCTTTTGTGGCCAGCTCTCAAAAAAGACAGTTAAAAAATGGAGCTCAGGGACACTGCAATTCACAAACCCGCAGAGTTATAAGTGATAACTCTCATCCACAGATATATTGAGGGAAGGCAACGAAGAGGATTTGAAAGCAAGGCAGAATTGCAGGAAACAGATTTCAGGAGGTAGATTCGAATCGCCTTTAAGGCACATGAAAAGCGGCAAAACGTCGACAATGATGCCCTTGGCCAAAAAGGGCGTATGCGTTTTTTCCTGAATATATTCAGGAAAAAACGCATACGCCCTTTTTGGCCAACCAAGCAACCTGGAAAGGCAAATCAGTGCTACAAAGAAGTCTCGCCTCCCATCGGTCAAAAGGGTCATGCTGCAAAAAGTGTCAAAACCAGAAATGCAGGACAGGCCATGGAGAAATGGCAGCCTTGCTACGCTGATGGGCGGGATGTTAATTGCCAACAGCCACTCTGGAGAAGTGTACGGTGTGTCCTGAAACATCGAAAAAACACAGCTTAGGGAGCATAGGGCACGTCCACTCATGGGCGTATAAATTGGGAAAACTAAAAATCAGCAAGACACAGGCACCCCAAAGTTTAGGGCTGCTCTGTTGACAAGAACCTCCACTTCATGACACCTTAAATATCCCAGGAAAGAGAAAAATGGATAAAGAAGTTGTGGTCCTTATGTACAATGGAATATCACTCAGACATGAAATCAATGTCATAAGGCTAGTAGAAGCAAGATGAGTGGACTTAGGTACGACGATTCTAAGTGAAATAAGTCACACAGAAAAAGACACTTATCATAAGCTACCACTTATAGAGGGAATGTAAAAACCGCTACACTTGAACTGAATTACAAAACAGAACAGAGTCACACGTTTAGAAAACACACTATGGCTGCTTAACGGGAAAGGTGAGGTGGGGTGATGCATAAAACAAGGGGTTCAAATTCGCTCAGATACCGTTCCATACACCCAATATGTAATAGACAAGACCTACTCCTTGCTCAGTGAACTGGACTCAACACCCCCTATTCACCGCACAAGAATATATATGACTAGTAACAATCTTAAAACCTATGTATTGATATCTGTCTGGAAGTGAGTCAAGTGGGTGTAACGCCGCATAAACACAGCCGTGAAAAGCAGCTAACCCCATTATAAAAATAAATTACTTTTAAAAACCCGTAAAACAAAGACAGTGAAAGAGAGAGAAATTCTTACAAAATTCGTTCAGGGGCTGAGATGCAACCTGGATTGACCATATCTAGACCCACAGCTGGATGAGACATAAGGGTGGACACTCTTGGGGCTGAGAGGTTGGGTGAGCAAACGCAGACCCTTTAAAGTAATACTGCGTGGTACCCATCCCATGGGTCCCAAATCTCCAGGTTCAAGGGCATCTTCCTACATCGAAAACATGCATGAGAAACTCAGAAGATGGTACACCGTGTGATTTTGAAAGGTTTCTAAAACACACCCCATTTCTCATCTCCTTGTGCTCGGGTTCGCCTTTCCAGCTACTTTACTAGCAATCAACTTACTTGGAGAATCAGCACCTTTAACCTCCTGTTCCCTACAGGTTGCAATTTGTCCTGAGGATGAACGGGAAGAGGGGCAACCAATGAGAGACTAGATCTAGGTGTTGGGACAGGCACAGGTCACTCTATTTTCCCATCAGGAAGAAGAATTAACCACAGGCTCAGCCTGCCGCCGGGAACCAGAATAGGGCCTGAGGAAATCCCGTGCTTTTGCGGCCAGCTCCCAAACAAGACAGTTGAAAAATGGAGCTCAGGGGCACTGCCATTCACAAACCTGCTGAGTTATAAATGATAACTCTCGTCCACAAATATATTGAGGGAAGGCAACGAAGAGGATTTGAAAGCAAGGCAGAATTGCAGGAAACAGGTTTCAGGAGGTAGATTCGAATCGCCTTTAAAGCACATGAAAAGCGGCAAAACGTCGACAATGATGCCCTTGGCCAAAAAGGGCGTATGCGTTTTTTCCTGAATATATTCAGGAAAAAACGCATACGCCCTTTTTGGCCAACCAAGCAACCTGGAAAGGCAAATCAGTGCTACAAAGAAGTCTCGCCTCCCATCGGTCAAAAGGGTCATGCTGCAAAAAGTGTCAAAACCAGAAATGCAGGACAGGCCATGGAGAAATGGCAGCCTTGCTACGCTGATGGGCGGGATGTTAATTGCCAACAGCCACTCTGGAGAAGTGTACGGTGTGTCCTGAAACATCGAAAAAACACAGCTTAGGGAGCATAGGGCACGTCCACTCATGGGCGTATAAATTGGGAAAACTAAAAATCAGCAAGACACAGGCACCCCAAAGTTTAGGGCTGCTCTGTTGACAAGAACCTCCACTTCATGACACCTTAAATATCCCAGGAAAGAGAAAAATGGATAAAGAAGTTGTGGTCCTTATGTACAATGGAATATCACTCAGACATGAAATCAATGTCATAAGGCTAGTAGAAGCAAGATGAGTGGACTTAGGTACGACGATTCTAAGTGAAATAAGTCACACAGAAAAAGACACTTATCATAAGCTACCACTTATAGAGGGAATGTAAAAACCGCTACACTTGAACTGAATTACAAAACAGAACAGAGTCACACGTTTAGAAAACACACTATGGCTGCTTAACGGGAAAGGTGAGGTGGGGTGATGCATAAAACAAGGGTTTCAAATTCGCTCAGATACCGTTCCATACACCCAATATGTAATAGACAAGACCTACTCCTTGCTCAGTGAACTGGACTCAACACCCCCTATTCACCGCACAAGAATATATGTGACTAGTAAGAATCTTAAAACCTATGTATTGATATCTGTCTGGAAGTGATTGAAGTGGGTGTAAAGCCGCATAAACACAGCTGTGAAAAGCAGCTAAACCCCATTATAAAACTAAATTACTTTTAAAAACCCGTAAAACAAAGACAGTGAAAGAGAGAGAAATTCTTACAAAATTCGTTCAGAGGCTGTGATGCAACCTGGATTGACCATATCTACACGCACAGCTGGATGAGACATAAGGGTGGACACTCTTGGGGCTGAAAGGTTGGGTTAGGTTGGGTGAGCAAATGCAGACCCTTTAAAGTAATACTGCGTGGTACCCATCCCATGGGTCCCAAGTCTCCAGGTTCAAGGGCATCTTCCTACATCGAAAACATGCATGAGAAACTCAGAAGATGGTACACCGTGTGATTTTGAAAGGTTTCTAAAACGCACCTCATTTCTCATCTCCTTGTGCTCGGGTTCGCCATTCCAGCTACTTTACTAGCAATCTCCCTACTTGGAGAATCAGCACCTTTAACCTCCTGTTCCCTACAGGTTGCAATTTGTCCTGAGGATGAACGGGAAGAGCGGGAACCAATGAGAGACTAGATCTAGCTGTTGGGACAGGCACAGGTCACTCTATTTTCCCATCAGGAAGAAGAATTAACCACAGGCTCAGCCTGCTGCCAGGAACCAGAATAGGGCCTGAGGCAATCCCGTGCTTTTGTGGCCAGCTCTCAAAAAAGACAGTTAAAAAATGGAGCTCAGGGACACTGCAATTCACAAACCCGCAGAGTTATAAGTGATAACTCTCATCCACAGATATATTGAGGGAAGGCAACGAAGAGGATTTGAAAGCAAGGCAGAATTGCAGGAAACAGATTTCAGGAGGTAGATTCGAATCGCCTTTAAGGCACATGAAAAGCGGCAAAACGTCGACAATGATGCCCTTGGCCAAAAAGGGCGTTTGCGTTTTTTCCTGAATATATTCAGGAAAAAACGCATACGCCCTTTTTGGCCAACCAAGCAACCTGGAAAGGCAAATCAGCGCTAAAAAGAAGTCTCGCTTCCCATCGGCCAAAAGGGACATGCTGCAAAAAGTGTCAAAACCAGAAATGCAGGACAGGCCATGGAGAAATGGCAGCCTTGCTACGCTGATGGGCGGGATGTTAATTGCCAACAGCCACTCTGGAGAAGTGTACGGTATGTCCTGAAACATCGAAAAAACACAGCTTAGTGAGCATAGGGCACGTCCACTCATGGGCGTATAAATTGGGAAAACTAAAAATGAGCAAGACACAGGCACCCCAAAGTTTGGGGCTGCTCTGTTGACAAGAACCTCCACTTCATGACACCTTAAATATCCCAGGAAAGAGAAAAATGGATAAAAAAGTTGTGGTCCTTATGTACAATGGAATATCACTCAGACATGAAATCAATGTCATAAGGCTAGTAGAAGCAAGATGAGTGGACTTAGGTACGACGATTCTAAGTGAAATAAGTCACACAGAAAAAGACACTTATCATAAGCTATCACTTATAGAGGGAATGTAAAAACCGCTACACTTGAACTGAATTACAAAACAGAACAGAGTCACACGTTTAGAAAACACACTATGGCTGCTTAACGGGAAAGGTGAGGTGGGGTGATGCATAAAACAAGGGGTTCAAATTCGCTCAGATACCGTTCCATACACCGAATATGTAATTGACAAGACCTACTCCTTGCTCAGTGAACTGGACTCAACACCCCCTATTCACCGCACAAGAATATATATGACTAGTAACAATCTTAAAACCTATGTATTGATATCTGTCTGGAAGTGAGTCAAGTGGGTGTAAAGCCGCATAAACACAGCCGTGAAAAGCAGCTAACCCCATTATAAAAATAAATTACTTTTAAAAACCCGTAAAACAAAGACAGTGAAAGAGAGAGAAATTCTTACAAAATTCGTTCAGGGGCTGAGATGCAACCTGGATTGACCATATCTAGACCGACAGCTGGATGAGACATAAGGGTGGACACTCTTGGGGCTGAGAGGTTGGGTGAGCAAACGCAGACCCTTTAAAGTAATACTGCGTGGTACCCATCCCATGGGTCCCAAATCTCCAGGTTCAAGGGCATCTTCCTACATCGAAAACATGCATGAGAAACTCAGAAGATGGTACACCGTGTGATTTTGAAAGGTTTCTAAAACACACCCCATTTCTCATCTCCTTGTGCTCGGGTTCGCCTTTCCAGCTACCTTACTAGCAATCAACTTACTTGGAGAATCAGCACCTTTAACCTCCTGTTCCCTACAGGTTGCAATTTGTCCTGAGGATGAACGGGAAGAGGGGCAACCAATGAGAGACTAGATCTAGGTGTTGGGACAGGCACAGGTCACTCTATTTTCCCATCAGGAAGAAGAATTAACCACAGTCTCAGCCTGCCGCCGGGAACCAGAATAGGGCCTGAGGAAATCCCGTGCTTTTGCGGCCAGCTCCCAAACAAGACAGTTGAAAAATGGAGCTCAGGGGCACTGCCATTCACAAACCTGCTGAGTTATAAATGATAACTCTCGTCCACAAATATATTGAGGGAAGGCAACGAAGAGGATTTGAAAGCAAGGCAGAATTGCAGGAAACAGGTTTCAGGAGGTAGATTCGAATCGCCTTTAAAGCACATGAAAAGCGGCAAAACGTCGACAATGATGCCCTTGGCCAAAAAGGGCGTATGCGTTTTTTCCTGAATATATTCAGGAAAAAACGCATACGCCCTTTTTGGCCAACCAAGCAACCTGGAAAGGCAAATCAGTGCTACAAAGAAGTCTCGCCTCCCATCGGTCAAAAGGGTCATGCTGCAAAAAGTGTCAAAACCAGAAATGCAGGACAGGCCATGGAGAAATGGCAGCCTTGCTACGCTGATGGGCGGGATGTTAATTGCCAACAGCCACTCTGGAGAAGTGTACGGTGTGTCCTGAAACATCGAAAAAACACAGCTTAGGGAGCATAGGGCACGTCCACTCATGGGCGTATAAATTGGGAAAACTAAAAATCAGCAAGACACAGGCACCCCAAAGTTTAGGGCTGCTCTGTTGACAAGAACCTCCACTTCATGACACCTTAAATATCCCAGGAAAGAGAAAAATGGATAAAGAAGTTGTGGTCCTTATGTACAATGCAATATCACTCAGACATGAAATCAATGTCATAAGGCTAGTAGAAGCAAGATGAGTGGACTTAGGTACGACGATTCTAAGTGAAATAAGTCACACAGAAAAAGACACTTATCATAAGCTACCACTTATAGAGGGAATGCAAAAACCGCTACACTTGAACTGAATTACAAAACAGAACAGAGTCACACGTTTAGAAAACACACTATGGCTGCTTAACGGGAAAGGTGAGGTGGGGTGATGCATAAAACAAGGGTTTCAAATTCGCTCAGATACCGTTCCATACACCCAATATGTAATAGACAAGACCTACTCCTTGCTCCGTGAACTGGACTCAACACCCCCTATTCACCGCACAAAAATATATGTGACTAGTAAGAATCTTAAAACCTATGTATTGATATCTGTCTGGAAGTGAGTCAAGTGGGTGTAAAGCCGCATAAACACAGCCGTGAAAAGCAGCTAAACCCCATTATAAAAATAAATTACTTTTAAAAACCCGTAAAACAAAGACAGTGAAAGAGAGAGAAATTCTTACAAAATTCGTTCAGAGGCTGTGATGCAACCTGGATTGACCATATGTACACGCACAGCTGGATGAGACATAAGGGTGGACACTCTTGGGGCTGAAAGGTTGGGTGAGGTTGGGTGAGCAAACGCAGACCCTTCAAAGTAATACTGCGTGGTACCCATCCCATGGGTCCCAAGTCTCCAGGTTCAAGGGCATCTTCCTACATCGAAAACATGCATGAGAAACTCAGAAGATGGTACACCGTGTGATTTTGAAAGGTTTCTAAAACGCACCTCATTTCTCATCTCCTTGTGCTCGGGTTCGCCATTCCAGCTACTTTACTAGCAATCTCCCTACTTGGAGAATCAGCACCTTTAACCTCCTGTTCCCTACAGGTTGCAATTTGTCCTGAGGATGAACGGGAAGAGCGGGAACCAATGAGAGACTAGATCTAGCTGTTGGGACAGGCACAGGTCACTCTATTTTCCCATCAGGAAGAAGAATTAACCACAGGCTCAGCCTGCTGCCAGGAACCAGAATAGGGCCTGAGGCAATCCCGTGCTTTTGCGGCCAGCTCTCAAAAAAGACAGTTAAAAAATGGAGCTCAGGGACACTGCAATTCACAAACCCGCAGAGTTATAAGTGATAACTCTCATCCACAGATATATTGAGGGAAGGCAACGAAGAGGATTTGAAAGCAAGGCAGAATTGCAGGAAACAGATTTCAGGAGGTAGATTCGAATCGCCTTTAAGGCACATGAAAAGCGGCAAAACGTCGACAATGATGCCCTTGGCCAAAAAGGGCGTATGCGTTTTTTCCTGAATATATTCAGGAAAAAACGCATACGCCCTTTTTGGCCAACCAAGCAACCTGGAAAGGCAAATCAGCGCTACAAAGAAGTCTCGCTTCCCATCGGCCAAAAGGGACATGCTGCAAAAAGTGTCAAAACCAGAAATGCAGGACAGGCCATGGAGAAATGGCAGCCTTGCTACGCTGATGGGCGGGATGTAAATTGCCAACAGCCACTCTGGAGAAGTGTACGGTGTGTCCTGAAACATCGAAAAAACAAAGCTTAGTGAGCATAGGGCACGTCCACTCATGGGCGTATAAATTGGGAAAACTAAAAATGAGCAAGACACAGGCACCCCAAAGTTTGGGGCTGCTCTGTTGACAAGAACCTCCACTTCATGACACCTTAAATATCCCAGGAAAGAGAAAAATGGATAAAAAAGTTGTGGTCCTTATGTACAATGGAATATCACTCAGACATGAAATCAATGTCATAAGGCTAGTAGAAGCAAGATGAGTGGACTTAGGTATGACGATTCTAAGTGAAATAAGTCACACAGAAAAAGACACTTATCATAAGCTATCACTTATAGAGGGAATGTAAAAACCGCTACACTTGAACTGAATTACAAAACAGAACAGAGTCACACGTTTAGAAAACACACTATGGCTGCTTAACGGGAAAGGTGAGGTGGGGTGATGCATAAAACAAGGGGTTCAATTTGCTCAGATACCGTTCCATAAACCCAATATGTAATAGACAAGACCTACTCCTTGCTCCGTGAACTGGACTCAAAACCCCCTATTCACCGCACAAGAATATATGTGACTAGTAACAATGTTAAAACATATGTATTGATATCTGTCTGGAATTGAGTCAAGTGGGTGTAAATCCGCATAAACACAGCCGTGAAAAGCAGCTAAACCCCATTATAAAAATAAATTACTTTTAAAAACCCGTAAAACAAAAACAGTGAAAGAGAGAGAAATTCTTACAAAATTCGTTCAGGGGCTGTGATGCCACCTGGATTGACCATATCTAGACCCACAGCTGGATGAGACATAAGGGTGGACACTCTTGGGGCTGAGAGGTTGGGTGAGCAAACGCAGACCCTTTAAAGTAATACTGCGTGATACCCATCCCATGGGTCCCAAATCTCCAGGTTCAAGGGCATCTTCCTACATCGAAAACATGCATGAGAAACTCAGAAGATGGTACACCATGTGATTTTGAAAGGTTTCTAAAACACACCCCATTTCTCATCTCCTTGTGCTCGGGTTCGCCTTTCCAGCTACTTTACTAGCAATCAACTTACTTGGAGAATCAGCACCTTTAACCTCCTGTTCCCTACAGGTTGCAATTTGTCCTGAGGATGAACGGGAAGAGGGGCAACCAATGAGAGACTAGATCTAGGTGTTGGGACAGGCACAGGTCACTCTATTTTCCCATCAGGAAGAAGAATTAATCACAGGCTCAGCCTGCCGCCCAGAAGCACAATAGTGCCTGAGGCAATCCCGCGCTTTTGCGGCCAGCTCCCAAAAAAGCGAGTTGAAAAATGGAGCTCAGGGACACTGCAATTCACAAACCCGCAGAGTTATAAATGATAACTCTCATCCACAGATATATTGAGGGAAGGCAACGAAGAGGATTTGAAAGCAAGGCAGAATTGCAGGAAACAGATTTCAGGAGGTAGATTCGAATCGCCTGTAAAGCACATGAAAAGCGGCAAAACGTCGACAATGATGCCCTTGGCCAAAAAGGGCGTATGCGTTTTTTCCTGAATATATTCAGGAAAAAACGCATACGCCCTTTTTGGCCAACCAAGCAACCTGGAAAGGCAAATCAGCGCTACAAAGAAGTCTCGCTTCCCATCGGTCAAAAGGGCCATGCTGCAAAAAGTGTCAAAACCAGAAATGCAGGACAGGCCATGGAGAAATGGCAGCCTTGCTACGCTGATGAGCGGGATGTAAGTTGCCAACAGCCACTCTGGAGAAGTGTACGGTGTGTCCTGAAACATCGAAAAAACACAGCTTAGGGAGCATAGGGCACGTCCACTCATGGGCGTATAAATTGGGAAAACTAAAAATCAGCAAGACACAGGCACCCCAAAGTTTAGGGCTGCTCTGTTGACAAGAACCTCCACTTCATGACAACTTAAATATCCCAGGAAAGAAAAAAATGGATAAAGAAGTTGTGGTCCTTATGTACAATGGAATATCACTCAGACATGAAATCAATGTCATAATGCTAGTAGAAGCAAGATGAGTGGACTTAGGTACGACGATTCTAAGTGAAATAAGTCACACAGAAAAAGACACTTATCATAAGCTATCACTTATAGAGGGAATGTAAAAACCGCTACACTTGAACTGAATTACAGAACAGAACAGAATCACACGTTTAGAAAACACACTATGGCTGCTTAACGGGAAAGGTGAGGTGGGGTGATGCATAAAACAAGGGGTTCAAATTCGCTCAGATACCGTTCCATACACCCAATATGTAATAGACAAGACCTACTCCTTGCTCAGTGAACTGGACTCAACACGCCCTATTCACCGCACAAGAATATATGTGACTAGTAACAATCTTAAAACCTATGTATTGATATCTGTCTGGAAGTGAGTCAAGTGGGTGTAAATCCGCATAAACACAGCCGTGAAAAGCAGCTAAACCCCATTATAAAAATAAATTACTTTTAAAAACCCGTAAAACAAAGACAGTGAAAGAGAGAGAAATTCTTACAAAATTCGTTCAGAGGCTGTGATGCAACCTGGATTGACCATATCTACACACACAGCTGGATGAGACATAAGGGTGGACAGTCTTGGGGCTGAAAGGTTGGGTTAGGTTGGGTGAGCAAACACAGACCCTTTAAAGTAATACTGCGTGGTACCCATCCCATGGGTCCCAAATCTCCAGGTTCAAGGGCATCTTCCTACATCGAAAACATGCATGAGAAACTCAGAAGATGGTACACCGTGTGATTTTGAAAAGTTTCTAAAACGCACCTCATTTCTCATCTCCTTGTGCTCGGGTTCGCCATTTCAGCTACTTTACTAGCAATCTCCCTACTTGGAGAATCAACACCTTTAACCTCCTGTTCCGTACAGGTTGCAATTTGTCCTGAGGATAAACGGGAAGAGGGGCAACCAATGAGACACTAGTTCTAGCTGTTGGGACAGGCACAGGTCACTCTATTTTCCCATCAGGTAGAAGAATTAACCACAGGCTCAGCCTGCTGCCAGGAACCAGAATAGGGCCTGAGGCAATCCCGTGCTTTTGCGGCCAGCTCTCAAAAAAGACAGTTGAAAAATGGAGCTCAGGGACACTGCAATTCACAAACCCGCAGAGTTATAAGTGATAACTCTCATCCACAGATATATTGAGGGAAGTCAACGAAGAGGATTTGAAAGCAAGGCAGAATTGCAGGAAACAGATTTCAGGAGGTAGATTCGAATCGCCTTTAAGGCACATGAAAAGCGGCAAAACGTCGACAATGATGCCCTTGGCCAAAAAGGGCGTATGCGTTTTTTCCTGAATATATTCAGGAAAAAACGCATACGCCCTTTTTGGCCAACCAAGCAACCTGGAAAGGCAAATCAGCGCTACAAAGAAGTCTCGCTTCCCATGGGTCAAAAGGGCCATGCTGCAAAAAGTGTCAAAACCAGAAATGCAGGACAGGCCATGGAGAAATGGCAGCCTTGCTACGCTGATGGGCGGGATGTAAATTGCCAACAGCCACTGTGGAGAGGTGTACGGTGTGTCCTGAAACATCGAAAAAACACAGCATAGTGAGCATAGGGCACGTCCACTCATGGGCGTATAAATTGGGAAAACTAAAAATCAGCAAGACACAGGCACCCCAAAGTTTGGGGCTGCTCTGTTGACAAGAACCTCCACTTCATGACACCTTAAATATCCCAGGAAAGAGAAAAATGGATAAAAAAGTTGTGGTCCTTATGTACAATGGAATATCACTCAGACATGAAATCAATGTCATAAGGCTAGTAGAAGCAAGATGAGTGGACTTAGGTACGACGATTCTAAGTGAAATAAGTCACACAGAAAAAGACACTTATCATAAGCTATCACTTATAGAGGGAATGTAAAAGACGCTACACTTGAACTGAATTACAAAACAGAACAGAGTCACACGTTTAGAAAACACACTATGGCTGCTTAACGGGAAAGGTGAGGTGGGGTGATGCATAAAACAAGGGGTTCAAATTCGCTCAGATACCGTTCCATACACCCAATATGTAATAGACAAGACCTACTCCTTGCTAAGTGAACTGGACTCAACACCCCCTATTCACCGCACAAGAATATATATGACTAGTAACAATCTTAAAACCTATGTATTGATATCTGTCTGGAAGTGAGTCAAGTGGGTGCAAATCCGCATAAACACAGCCGTGAAAAGCAGCTAAACCCCATTATAAAAATAAATTACTTTTAAAAACCCGTAAAACAAAGACAGTGAAAGAGAGAGAAATTCTTACAAAATTCGTTCAGGGGCTGAGATGCAACCTGGATTGACCATATCTAGACCCACAGCTGGATGAGACATAAGGGTGGACACTCTTGGGGCTGAGAGGTTGGGTGAGCAAACGCAGACCCTTTAAAGTAATACTGCGTGATACCCATCCCATGGGTCCCAAATCTCCAGGTTCAAGGGCATCTTCCTACATCGAAAACATGCATGAGAAACTCAGAAGATGGTACACCATGTGATTTTGAAAGGTTTCTAAAACACACCCCATTTCTCATCTCCTTGTGCTCGGGTTCGCCTTTCCAGCTACTTTACTAGCAATCAACTTACTTGGAGAATCAGCACCTTTAACCTCCTGTTCCCTACAGGTTGCAATTTGTCCTGAGGATGAACGGGAAGAGGGGCAACCAATGAGAGACTAGATCTAGGTGTTGGGACAGGCACAGGTCACTCTATTTTCCCATCAGGAAGAAGAATTAATCACAGGCTCAGCCTGCCGCCCAGAAGCACAATAGTGCCTGAGGCAATCCCGCGCTTTTGCGGCCAGCTCCCAAAAAAGCGAGTTGAAAAATGGAGCTCAGGGACACTGCAATTCACAAACCCGCAGAGTTATAAATGATAACTCTCATCCACAGATATATTGAGGGAAGGCAACGAAGAGGATTTGAAAGCAAGGCAGAATTGCAGGAAACAGATTTCAGGAGGTAGATTCGAATCGCCTGTAAAGCACATGAAAAGCGGCAAAACGTCGACAATGATGCCCTTGGCCAAAAAGGGCGTATGCGTTTTTTCCTGAATATATTCAGGAAAAAACGCATACGCCCTTTTTGGCCAACCAAGCAACCTGGAAAGGCAAATCAGCGCTACAAAGAAGTCTCGCTTCCCATCGGTCAAAAGGGCCATGCTGCAAAAAGTGTCAAAACCAGAAATGCAGGACAGGCCATGGAGAAATGGCAGCCTTGCTACGCTGATGAGCGGGATGTAAGTTGCCAACAGCCACTCTGGAGAAGTGTACGGTGTGTCCTGAAACATCGAAAAAACACAGCTTAGGGAGCATAGGGCACGTCCACTCATGGGCGTATAAATTGGGAAAACTAAAAATCAGCAAGACACAGGCACCCCAAAGTTTAGGGCTGCTCTGTTGACAAGAACCTCCACTTCATGACAACTTAAATATCCCAGGAAAGAAAAAAATGGATAAAGAAGTTGTGGTCCTTATGTACAATGGAATATCACTCAGACATGAAATCAATGTCATAATGCTAGTAGAAGCAAGATGAGTGGACTTAGGTACGACGATTCTAAGTGAAATAAGTCACACAGAAAAAGACACTTATCATAAGCTATCACTTATAGAGGGAATGTAAAAACCGCTACACTTGAACTGAATTACAGAACAGAACAGAATCACACGTTTAGAAAACACACTATGGCTGCTTAACGGGAAAGGTGAGGTGGGGTGATGCATAAAACAAGGGGTTCAAATTCGCTCAGATACCGTTCCATACACCCAATATGTAATAGACAAGACCTACTCCTTGCTCAGTGAACTGGACTCAACACGCCCTATTCACCGCACAAGAATATATGTGACTAGTAAAAATCTTAAAACCTATGTATTGATATCTGTCTGGAAGTGAGTCAAGTGGGTGTAAATCCGCATAAACACAGCCGTGAAAAGCAGCTAAACCCCATTATAAAAATAAATTACTTTAAAAAACCCGTAAAACAAAGACAGTGAAAGAGAGAGAAATTCTTACAAAATTCGTTCAGGGGCTGTGATGCAACCTGGATTGACCATATCTAGACCCACAGCTGGATGAGACATAAGGGTGGACACTCTTGGGGCTGAGAGGTTGGGTGAGGTTGGGTGAGCAAACGCAGACCCTTTAAAGTAATACTGCATTGTACCCATCCCATGGGTCCCAAATCTCCAGGTTCTAGGGCATCTTCCTACATCGAAAACTTGCATGAGGTACCCAGAAGAAGGTACACCGTGTGATTTTGAAAGGTTTCTAAAACGCACCTCATTTCTCATCTCCTTGTGCTCCGGTTCGCCATTCCAGCTACTTCACTAGCAATCTCCCTACTTGGAGAATCAGCACCTTTAACCTCCTGTTCT